>NC_084502.1:39816380-40158880 GCF_024500385.1 Phyllopteryx taeniolatus | reverse complement strand
ACTGACATAGCCATTAAAACATATCTGTTGAAAGACAGTGGGAGCCGTTGGTGAGATCCCACTTGACGTCCCAGGTGATGGTGGTTCCCAGGAAGCGAAGGAGTACATGATTGAGATGGGGGAGTCTGTGAGGGTGAGGGGGCACTGTGGGGCTGTGACTTTTCTGAAGTTCTCAATCTTCTCCTTTCTGGGTGCTAAGCTCTAGGTTGTTGCTGTTGCACCAGGACACCAGCCGGCCCACCTCGCACCTGTAGGCAGACTCATTGTCGTCCGAGATAAGCCCGATGAGGGTAGTGTCATCCGGAAACTTGATAATTTTTACGGATTGATGGCTAAGAGGAGCAGCAGTTGATATACAGGGAAAAGAGCCAGGGGGAATATACACAGCCCTGAGGGGATCCAGTGCTGATGCTAAGAGTGTCTTTTCCAGCCGTACAGGCTGTCAGGAAGTCTGATCCACCTGCAGAGGGCGTTGGGCACCTTGAGCTGGTAGAGCTTGCCCTGGAATAGAGCTGGGACGAGGGTGTTTAAGGCAGAGCTGAATCCACAAGCAAGATCCTGGTGATGCTACAGAATGGAGCGGAGGACCAGGATGACTGTGTCTTCTACAGCCCTGTTGAGTCTGTAGTCTCTAGGAGGGGGGAGGAGATTGATTTGAAGTGGGGCATGACTACAGACGTCAGGGCCACACGTCTGTAAAAGGCCTATCTCACTGGCACAGATATTGCCAAGACTGCAGAGACTGATCAGCAGCGGAGACTCCGGGACCAGACTAGGGAGACGTCTCCAGACAGCGTGACAACCAATTCACTGTATACAGGAAGTCCTCGAGTTACGACGCACCCGACCTACGACATTTCGACTTTACGACGCCCGTGCCTCGTCCGCCATTTTGTCCCAGCACCATAGTGTTTCTGCTTAGCTAGTGCATAGGGCATAGTGCTTGCCTGTGTTTGTGCGGCAGGAGTATCTTTGCCTTTTTTGCCCTCCTTTTTTCCACACTCTCAGCAGTAATGGTAAGTACAGCATCTTATTTTTATATTTTAATGTATTTTAGTTTCTTTATACGAAGTGTTAACCTTTCCTGCTACGGTTACCTGACCGTGGTCGACGTAGGGGTTAACTCCCTTCTCTCGTTGCACAGCTGAGCTGGGTTGCGGCAACAATAAAGGCACGAAGCACCGATTTGCTGCTTTAATGGCTTTATTAGCTCCTCTGCACATTCAACGTCAACGGGTCCTCCGCTAATCGCTACTCTTCCCCGGTCGCCGTCACTACACTTGCCACTGTACACACTCGCACCGGCGCGCACTCCTTCCTCCTTCGCAGTCCCGCCGGACGACGCCTGCACAGTCCCGTCTCACTCACACATCGACGCACACGCCCACACACACTGAGCTTGCTGTCACGATCACGTGGGACAATACCCGTAACAGAAGTATTTCGCCGTAAATTTTGACTTTAACGGTGAAATCCGACTTACGCGGAAAATCGTGTTACGTCGCCAGTGTAGGAACGGAACTCGTTCGTAAATCGAGGACTTCCTGTACAATATATATTCTTTAAAATTGTTTACTGTGTATTGCGTGTGTGTGTGTGTGCGCTCTGCGCTCAACAGGCGGAGCGGAGACACCGGGACAGTCCAGTTTCAGAGGTTGACATAGCCATAATTAGGTGTACATCCTGCTCGTGGATTGACAGAGCGGAGGTGAATGGGGAGGAGGTCATTGGAGACCATTGGGATAATGTCAGGGGGCGTGGGGGTGTCCAGAGAGCTGCCAAGGACCGATGGGCGATCGAAGTGAGAGTAGTGGGTGATAAGGGTCTGGGCGAGGTCGTTCACACCTTAGGGGACTTTAAGGCTTATAGTTAGTAATTTGACCAAGTATAGGTTCCTAAGAATATTACTAATGGACGAAGTCGCAAATGCAGAACCACGCATATGTGGGGGTTTACCACATTTAAAAAAATAAATTTTATGCTTGCAATTAGTTTTTGTGTTCAAATGTGTTTACAATGTGTTTGAGTAACTTTACATGTTTAAAGCATGTGGGAAGGGTAAAATTATATACGAAGAAGTTTTTTTATATGGTCTATTCACATATTGCGAGTGCGTCTTGGTTCACGCTTCTCTCAACCTTTCATAGTTCAGAGACTCACCACCAGGGAGTAGCATTCTTCTGCTGATCTGCACCAGTGAACTCACCATAATTCCCTCCGTAGTTAAACTGCTGTGGACCGGGCTGACCCATGTTTGGCCCTCCTACACTATTGTCCATGCCGCCAGGAGCTGTGACGTTTGGCGGGGGGCTGAATCCACCCGCAGCTGCCTGTTGCTGCTGCATCAGCATCATCATGCGCTGCCTTCTCATCTGCATGGTCACCATTTCCCTGCTGCGCTGAGCCATCATCTGAGCATTCAAGAAACCCTGCTGGGAGAACAATATTTAGAGCATTTGAGGAGGTCTGTTATGTGGCAAGATGTTCATATGAAGTATACTGCAAGGAGGAAGCACTGCAGTTTGTGGTTAGCGCGTCTGACTCGCTGTCTAGACGTTCCGGGTTGAAATCTGTATTCAGGCTCTCCTGTGTAGAGTTTGTATGTTTCCCATGCTTTGCATGAGTTGTCTCATCCAAAAATAAGAAGTTCTAGATAAATGTTCAACAAATGTGAATGTGAGTCTCAGTGTGAATATCTGTTTGCCTAAATGGCCTGACAAGCTGGATATGACAAAAATTGGATTTGGGGCTGGCAGTTTGAACAAGGCCTTGCACCCTCCCATTGATTGGCGACCAGTCCAGGTTACACTGCGCCTTTTACCCAACATCAGTTGGGATAGGCTCCAGCTCACCCGCCACCCTGATGAGGACAAGCGGAGGAGAATATGGATGTATGGACGGATGGACAAGTAAAGTTTACTGTTGTCATGCCCACCTGCATAGCTGGCCTCATGCCAGGGTTGCCTCCAGGGTTCTCCATCTTCATCCCCATGGACTGCCGCGTCTGATTCATGAACTGAACAAGGAAAAAGGTTTTGGATTGTATTAATAATACTGTACAATAATAATACATAATGATCTTATGCAGATATTAAGGTTACTCTTTAAGGATGCTCATAACAGTCTTTTTACAATTAATAAAAGCCTTGTAAGAGGTTCATAAAAACATTAACATCCAGTTTCCATTTAAATGTAAAATGGAACCAAACTTAAATATGATACTTTCTTCATCAATGGCATGCATGCAATTTTTAATATTTAACAACTTACTAACTTAACAATTTACATATAAAATGCTTGTTACGATTTGATACATACCTGCTGACCCTGCAGCCTTTGTTGCAACTGGAGTCTCATGGGTTTGTTAGCACTCATCATCCTGGGCCTTATCATGTTGGTACGAGGGTGACCCATGCCCCCCATGCCAGGGAAACTATTACTTTGGCCTATTTGAGACAGCATGGGCCCAAATCCCCCTTGCTGAGGCTGTCCCTGCATAGGATTCCCGGCATAGCCAGTCTGGATGGCGATGGTAGGGGGTCCGGGATAGCCTTGTCCATAAAGAGGTTTCTGGTCCAGTACCAAGGAAGGTTCTTGTCCAGTCAAAGGCTCCAGTGGTTGCTCTGCTCCCTGGGTCTGAAGGGAGAGACAGCAACCTGACCAAATATTCTCTGTCTTATTGATGAATTTTCTGTTTGCTAATGCAGCAGAGTTGAATCTCTCTGGGCTCATTTATCTCACTTCATTAAAATGAACAGACAGAAAACTTAGAGTGAAGAGTGAAGTGACTTAAATTAATCACAGTTAGGAATCATGACAAGACGGCTGTTTTGTAATTTACTATTACTCCTAAATGGCTTTCTGGAACTCAGAGACGGTTTTGTTCTATTCCCACAAACTACCTGGCTGACAAGGTCTGGGATGCCAAGAGCCCTGTCTATCTCCTCAAGAGCGGTGCCATCTGTGTTGTTCAAAAGGGAATCCAGCTGGTCTAGGAGCGCCCGCTCGTCGCTCTGACCCTCGCTGGTAGTGGGTGGTGCCAGAAGTTCATCTAAGGTGTTTGCAAACTGGCGTCTGTGACGAATGCACACATGGATGAAGTTTTTTTGCCTCTTAGGAAAAAATTCAATGAGGTGGGCTGCAGTCACCTGTTGCCTTCCATGCCCATTAGAGCGTCCGGCCATGAGGGGTTGGGTTGGCCCTGCTGGCTGAAGGAGCTCACACTCATCACCATGTCAGTGGAGCCACCTTAACCACAAGACAATGCAAAGTTATTTCACACTTAAACAAGAATGGTTAATATATAATTGACAGGCCAACGTGAATACAGCAACATACCCATATCCATGAGCTGCTGCTGCAACATCGACCTGGACCCTGGGTTACTGTTAGAGCGGCTCACCATGGGGCCTGTAATCATTCCCTTGCTGCCGTTGAACTCCATGTTGGGACGCATCATGGAAGAATGAACAGATGAACCCACTGGACTGGTACTGGAGCGGGAAATACCCCAGTCTCCAGACCCCCCCATGGGAGACCTCTGGGCAACTATAGCCCTATTCATTGGTCCTGGTAATAGTGAATATGTACACAAGAATCAGTCACGATTATGTCTGGTATGACATGGAATTCATTTAACATTGTCGTGTAACGGACATGCCCTCACCGATGATACCGTGACCCCCAACCCCGGACTAAGCTGCATCGCTGCCTCCGCTCCCTCGCTGTGACAGGCAACCAAAAGGATGCCTGGTTTATCTCACACGGACGCTAAATGAATTGCCAGCCAGTCCAAAGGAGCTCATCAAAGCGGAGGCGAGGAATCCTGACTCCTCACCCCGGACCTTAAGTTAATTAGCATTTACTTCAGAAACCTGCGCTCCCAGTCATCAGGAGACCCCCTGGGTGTGCAGGGCTCAAGATACTGACGCAAAAAGCTTGAAAATCCGCTCATCCCCATGCCAAGATAAAGTTCAAAAGACCATTTATCCTTTGAAATACAATTTGTTAAGACATATGTTCCTTCTGTCTGGGACAATGATTGGAGCACTACTGACACCCACAGGCGGTGGAAAGGTACTACAATTCCAGAGGAATTAATCACAATCTTCACTGGATATGATATTTTAAGAACTTTGCATTAGGCCCCCAGTGTTACCATCACAACAGTGTCACTAGTGAATGTATTTCTGCAAATTTGAATGTCTGATGTCAAATCTGCTTGTCAACCGGATGAGATGTTTCTCCCCACACAACACAAATGCCACATTGCAAATATTAGTGTTCTCAACAACCACATACAATTTAAACATTCATAACAGGGATTAAAGAAGATGTGCGTGTGACAATGCAAAGCTGGAAAATTGTCTCGTTATTTTAAATACAATAATTACTATTTTATCCCACTGGTTTTAAACCACAAAATAATCCTAGGCTGGAAAAGTAATATTAGTCCATCTTCCCTTTGGACCCGAAGGGTGGGGGGGACCACCCCTTTTCGGCTGGGCATAAAGGCTGGAGCCCCCTTTGTTGGGCGCGCTGGTTTGACCAACTTGCCGTAAACTGGCTCAGCCAGGAAGCCCCATCTCTCACCACGAGGTGGCGAGGACACATCGGACCCTTCCCCGCCGCAGGGCATCCTGCCAGCGCGCTCCCGAGCTACCCTTTTGGGTGCCTTGGGCAGCTCACGGGCAAGCTTCGTTGGGAAGCAAGCAGGCGCCGCCCGTCTGCTCCGAGCGCCTTACGAACAGCGGCACCTGGGCTCCAGCCGCCCCGCCTGGGAACTCTTTTTCCTGCTCTTTTGTTTTTCTTCCTCCTTTCCCGCCAAATCCACCTGTTCCCTGTGCGGACCGGACTGGCCAAACATTCGGGAGATCGACCAGACTGCTTAAATTGTGTTCCACGCATGTAAGTCCAACCTGCGGTCTACTAAAAGTACAGATTAGTGCATATTTGGGTTTGAATTAACGAGAACAAGAACCCCCAGCTATATGCATTTTCATCTCATGCTCATTTCCACCGTCACATCACAAGTCAGTCTCCTTTGCCAATTTGTTTGTCTGTCCTTTGTTATGCTTTTCCCTGCATTGTTTCCCTGGAGATTCCCATGTTAGATCTCATGAAATTTTCTATAAAAAATTCACTACCTGTATCATTTTTGTGTGTTTCGGTTTGACAACAGACCTCTGGTTATCAAGAACTCATATCTAATTCCTGTAGCAACCTTCTGATTACGAGACAGAGGTTTTTCGTCACTTTGTCCTGACGTTTTATACATCTAAAAAGAGATGTGGTGCACCTTTTCGAGATAAAATAATTAGATTTTAACGCCAAAACTTAGAATCACACTAAACCGGAAGTAACGCAGGCGTCGCTTCCGGCTTATTATTTTCTTCTAAATTAATTACGTACATTTTTATCCAAACCAATATACGCTACAGAAGATTACATACAGGGCTTGACATTAACTTTTTGGCTCACCAGCCACTGTGGCTAGTGGTTTCCCAGACTTACTAGCCATTCAGCATTTTCCCTAGCCACAGTTTTACTGTTGGATAATAGGGGTTATGCGCAACCAATTTCCACATTCGGTAAAGCAGGTCAAAGCACTTGAGAAAACGAAATGTAGTAAAGTTATTCTCCTGTCTCAGTGGTCCCGGACAAGTGTGCTGTCGTCACATCTGAGTGTGTTGCCAACCACTTGAGGCCGGCTCAGAGAAGGGATCACAAAAAATGCACTTGGACAAATGTGTGGGTTTTCCTCCTTTTACATCAGATTTTTCACTTCAATACACTTCTCTCTTCGTGCATAATGTTTGCACAGTTGTGTGGATGTGTGGGTGTTTTTTTCTAAAAGAGAAGGACAAAAAAGGACCAATAGGCAAGTGCACACAACATGGGATAAAAAGGTACATTTTACAAAGCAGATTTATCAAAACACTTAAGCCAGCAACATTTAAGCAGCCAACACAGCACTACCGGTTGACACACTTATTTTGAAATTCAGATGACATCTGACATCTGACAAGACGAGAAATAACTACCAGATTCCTGCAGTATTAATCTCTCGCCGCAACCACAGCAACTTGAAATATATTGATGGTTCTAGATGATGCCATCTTATTAATATTCTACTATGAATACTCTGGGGGCAAATAGCACGGATGAGCCCACTTTAATTAACATCGGTTTTGTGAAAATTAGGTCACTTTTTGGTTTTGCTAGTCAATGATCTTATCAGAGACCATAATCTTAATATGATTGTTTTTTGCGAGACTTGGTTAAAACCAAATTAATTTTTACCACTTAATGAGGCGTCTCCCCCAAATTTTATGAGTTCACATGTTGTGCAACCGATTAAGAAGGGAGGGGGTGTCGCCCGCATCTTTGTATCCGTTTTCAACCTCAGCACTAGCCCAAACATCGACTTTAAAACATTTGAGGCTCTCGTTATGCAATCTACAACACCATTGCCGTTCTACCTTGCAGTTATCTAGCGCCCCCGGCCCTTATGCTGGCTTTTTAGAGGAATTCTCAGAATTTATTGCAGCCTTGGTGACCCACGCAGATAATATATTAATCATGGGTGATTTGAGTATTCATATGAATTCTCTCTTGAAACCTCTTAGCGCAGTTATTCAGACAATAATTAATTTTGGTTTCGTGCAATTAATACATGAATCGACCCATAATGATGGTAATACTTTAGATTTGGTTTTAACCCGGGGCAATGCGACCGCAAATGTAATGGTATTTCCCTATACCATTGCTATGTCCAACCATTCATAAAATTTGAAGTCTTGACCCATTGCCATCGTTCTGACGACAACCAAAGCTATAGCAGAATATTAGTTCTTCAACTACTACTGCACTTGCTGAGCTATTACACTCAGCAATTGCCTCGTTTCCTTCTTATGTGGGCCCGACTAATATTCTCACAAATTATTTTAATGTGGCTCTGTTATGCTCTCAACACCGTAGCGCCATTAAGACTAAAAAACGTGTCCCAAGAAATTTACTTCTTGGTTCACAGATGAAACCAGAGAACCAAAAAAAGCTTGTCGGAAGCTTAAGCGCAAATGGCGTGCAACTAAACTTGGCTTCCGTCAGGCATGGGGGGATAGCTTACTGAAATACAAACAAGCTCCCATTTCTGATTAAACTATTTCTTTTTCCAAAATAATTTGTCTTAATAAATAACCCTAAATACTTATTTGATACAGAAGCAATTCGGGTTTTGGGTTACAAAAGCAGCCTACTTGGAACAGCTCCTTTTCAGCTGATGATTTAATGCAATTTTTTACAAAAAAAAATGAATGCGATTAAGAACACCGTGCCTCAAGCTCGGTTGAATTCTTTGATCACTGAGACTAATATGGGCACCATTGCGGATACCCATCCGGCTATCCTATCTCATTTCAAGGTAGTATCCCTTGACAGAATCATAACTTGTTAGTGCGGCAAAACAAACAATGTGCTTGTTCGACTCTCTTCCTGGGAAACTTGTTAAAGAGCTGTTTTTAATCTTAGGACCTTCAATCTTAAATATTATAAATTGATTACTCTGGTGTACCTGCAGTTTTCAAGACAGCCGTTATTCGACTCTTACTCAAAAGACCCAACCTCGACCCTGTGAGTCTTTATAGGCCGTTGTCAAATTCTTGAAAAAATTGTAGTACAACAGTCTAATCATCACATGGCCTTTAGCAATCTATTTGAACTTCTTCAGTCCAGATTCAGAGCATACCACTCTACTAAAACGGCCCATGTTAAAGTGACAAATGATTTTTTACTAGCTATGGATTGCAGCACCTCATCAGTACTACAACCTTAATTCCAATGAAGTTGCGACGTTGTGTTAAACAAATAAAAACAGCATACAATGATTTTCAAATCATGTTCAAACTATATTTAATTGAATACACAACAAAGACAATATATTTAATGTTCAAACTGATAAACTTTATTGTTTTTAGCAAATAATCATTAACTTGGAATTTTATGGCTGCAACACGTTCCAAAAAAGCTGGGACAGGGTCATGTTTACCACTGTGTTACATCACCTTTTCTTTTAACATTCAATAAATGTTTGGGAACTGAGGACACTAATTGTTGAAGCTTTGTTGGTGGAATTCTTTCCCATTCTTGCTTGATGTACAGCTTCAGCTGTTCAACAGTCCGGGGTCTACATTGTCATATTTTACGGTCCATAATGCGCCAAGCATTTTCAATGGGAGACAGGTCTGGAATGCAGGCAGGCCAGTCAAGTACCCACACTCTTGTACTACGAAGCCACGCTGTTGTAACGCATGCAGAATGTGGTTTGGCATTGTCTTGTTGAAATAAGCAGGGGCGTCCATGAAAAAGACGTTGCTTGGATGGCAGCATATGTTTCTCCAAAACCTGTATGTACCTTTCAACATTAATGGTGCCTTCACAGATGTGTAAGTTACCCATGCCATTGGCACTAACACAGCCCCATACCATCACAGATGCTGGCTTTTGAACTTTGCGTCCATAACAGTCCGGATGGTTCTTTTCCTCTTTGGCCCGGAGGACACGACGTCCACAATTTCCAAAAACAATTTGAAATGTGGACTTGTCCCACCACAGAACACTTTTCCACTTTGCATCAGTCCATCTTAGATGAGCTCGGGCCCAGAGAAGCCGGCGGCGTTTCTGGGTGTTGTTGATAAAAGGCTTTTGCTTTGCATCGTAGAGTTTCAAGTTGCACTTACGGATGTAGAGCCGAACTGTATTTACTGACATTGGTTTCCTGAAGGGTTCCTGAGCCCATATGGTGATATCCTTTACACATTGATGTCGGTTTTTGATGCAGTGCCGCCTGAGGGATCGAAGGTCACGGGCATTCAATGTTGGTTTTCGGCCTTGCCGCTTACATGCAGTGATTTCTCCAGATTCTCTGAACTTTTTAATGATATCAGGGACCATATATGATGAAATCCCTAAATTCCTTGCAATTGTACATTGAGGAACATTGTCCTTAAACTGTTCGACTTTTTTCTCACGCACTTGTTCACAAAGAGGTGAACCTCGCCCCATCTTTGCTTGTGACTGACTGAGCAATTCGGGGAAGCTCCTTTTATACCCAATCATGGCACCCACCTGTTCCCAATTAGCCCGTTCACCTGTGGGATGTTCCAAACAGGTGTTTGATGAGCATTCCTCAACTTTCTCAGTCTTTTTTGCCACCTGTCCCAGCTTTTTTGGAACGTGTTGCAGCCATAAAATTCTAAGTTAATGATTATTTGATAAAAACAATAAAGTGTATTCAATTACATATAGGTTGAACATGATTTCCAAATCATTGCATTCTGTTTTTATTTATGTTTAACACAACGTTCCAACTTCATTGGAATTGGGGTTGTATTATTACTCGAACTCAGCGCTGCCTTTGATACCGTTGATCACAATATACTACTAGATCGCCTCGAAACGCCTATCGGTATTACATGCCCAGCACTTTCTTGGTGTAGATCTTAGCAGTTAGTACAAAACGCTGCAGCAAGACTTTTGACGAGGACGAGAAAGTTCGATCATATTACCCCCATTCTGGCCAACTTGCATTTGCTCGCGGTCTACTTGAGATGCGATTTTAAGTTCCTGTTACTTACTTATAAAATATTACATGAGTTAGCACCCTCTTATCTCACCGACTTAGTTGAACCATATGTTCCGTTACGAAACCTACGCTCGCAAAAAGCTGATCTTTTGTTTATTCCGAGAGCCGGAAAGAAGTCTGCAGGCTTTCGAGCATTTTCAATTTGAGCTCCAGTACACTGGAATGCCCTACCCACGGATATTAGAGCTGCTACTTCAGTAGAAATGTTTAAATCGTGACTTAAGACTTATTTCTACTCTTTGGCATTTAGTTAAAGTACTGTAGTCCTGTTTTACTGCCGCAAGTCCTATCTCCTCCCCCCTCGTCTCCTACTTGGAGAGAGGGTTAGGTGACAGTTGACCGAATCTGAGGCTGTTGCTGTTTGGGTTCTGAACTGACCAACTAGGACAAGATCTGAGGTGTACCACTTCCCCCGGAGTCGTTGCCATGGAGGATTCTGCTCCAACCGACTGGACCAGGTCCTGAGGCAGAACCTGATAAATGTTGCCCTCTCGACATCCATTGCAGCCTGGTCATACTGGAAGGAAGATCCCACCCCCCCCCATTTGCAGTCTCTTCTCAAGTTTTCTTCCCCCCCCCCCCCCCCCAAATGGGGTTTTGAATTTTTCCTTGCCCGATTGGAGGGGTTTAAACTTGACTTGACACACCCAGGCGTTTGTAGCCATTTTCTGGGGGTAAATTAATCCCAGCACCCCTAAACCTCTGCACCTAGAATTGCCCGTGGAACACACGAACGTCAGACTTCTGACTGCGTCAAATACTCTGCTTCTCGAGGTACACGTGCCACTGCGCAATCATGTGAACTAAACTTCTCAAACATTATTCAAATGCATACAAAATTAATAAATGTTTAAAGCACTTACATTATAGAGATTAACATATTTTATTAAAAAATAAACGACTTTGTGGCCCTTTTTACACTACAATTAAATATTGTAGTGTTAGAGGAAGCTGACGGTGGAATATCCAGCAAGCCGAGTGGCATTGTTTCAATAGTTGCGGCATTGTTTTAATAGTTGCTTAGAATGACTTGATAATCGTTGATGTTAGATGTTAATTATTCCCTAATGGTAGTAGTAGTAGAAGACGTATGTTCATCCACCACTTATTTTGTTAATGTTCACTAACTGATGGTTTATTTATTCCAACACCCTGAGTGTCATGTTGTGGTTGATGACTTGCCTAGTCGCTCAGTTGTAAAAGCTAGTGGTCAGTGTTTGCTACTGCTCTATGAAGTAAAGCGTTCTTTATCAAAGCCACAGAACCTCTCTCTTTACAACTCAGCATTGCCACGGTAGAAAAAATTCAACCCGCTACAGTGACTAGTGGGAGTGGCTGTGTGGGTTGGCGGGTGTTAATGTCAAGCCCTGATTAGATACGTTAGCAGATTCCAACAAGGACCTACAATGTGCAACAAACAAAAAAAATATTAAAAACACACCCATATTTCCTGGGTAGCCATCTGGGCTACCCATCATATTCTCCTGCTTGACAAGCATAGGGCGCCTTCCTGCTCCTCCAAGTCCACCAGGAGGCTTCCCCTCTATAGACAAGGTCCTCTGGAAGTGCCCTTGAGGCCCTGGACCCAAACCTGGACTCTCTAAGTAAACAAAATATTAATAGTCACTCACTCCCCTTACTTCCATATGAGTAATTACAACTATCCTTAAAGACTTGATTGAGAAACAGAAACTCAGATACTCCATGTGATGATGACAATCACGTGATGTGATGACTGATAAATAGATATCTTTGCTTACCTTGAAGGCTGTCATCAAGGCAACCTTGGGGTTTGTTGCTGTCATGTGGCCTAGCGTCTCCAGCCTGATCCGGGTAAAAATCAGAACTGGTCCCCCTTAGATCTCCCAGGATAGACTCAAGGTTGTGCAACTGGAAAACATTTGTAGAAGACTGTCAAAATCCAAGCAGCTAGTTCAGGTGGAACCGTGCTCAGTTGAGGCAAAAAAACAAACCAAAGAAAGAAAAAAAAACATCACATGAACTTACATCATCAGGTGGTTCTGACTTGATCTTGCTCTCATGATGTTCAGGAGCATGGCCAGGGCCACCACGTGGGGGCCCGCAAGCAGTCCCCGAAGTTCCCTTGCCATCTAGCTCCTCCAGTTTGGGCTTCACATCCACTGGCTCTTTGGAATCGTCCTTGTTGAGGAGATAGTGGAGAAGGGCATGGGTTTTTTCCTTCTTGGGGCTAAGTTGCTCCTGCTTCGGTTCAGTGATTAAGCCGGGGCCACTCCCCGACCCTGATCCTCCCGTACCTACTTCATTGCACTCTTGGTTGCCTATTGCAACCTTTCCCGTAGCCTCTGCTGTGATCTTTGCTACTTCATCAGGTGTATTGCCATTCTGGAGTAGCTTGTGGAGGATTTTGTGCTTTTCTTGAAGTGAGCCTGTGTAGCTGGCGGATGTGGACACACTCCCTAACCCACTTGTCTGGCTTGAATTGGCACTAGCAGAGGAAGAGGAGGACACCCCAGTGGATGAAGGGCTAGTCATCTCCCCAGCGGGGTCCTTACTTTCTGAGGTTGGAGTACTACTGTTGTTTGATGGTTGTGGAACAGGAGGCCCTGGAGGTCCACTTCCACCTATTCCAAGCTCCTCAGTTGGCGAAGTCAGCAACTGCAGCAGCTTCTTATGGCCCTTGCTGTCTGGTACCCTTCGAGTAGGCTCCGACGTTGCCGCAGTCACCTCATTGCCCCCATCTCCCAACTCTTTAGGTGGTATAGCTGCCTGGCTGTCTGGTCTATCTCCAGAGTCTTCGGCCTGTGGATACTGATGATGGTGCAAGGGGTGGGAATGGTCACCAGGCCCTGGCCCAGGCCCCGAGCCCACCACTGGGCTTTTGGATCCATCCTGGCCTGGTTTGGCCATTTGGTTTGGCTGGGAGGAAGAGGAGGAGTGGACACTAGGAGAGCTATCTGGTTTATGGACTGGCGAAGGAGACAACAGTGTGGAGGGGATTGAGTTCCCTACTCCTTCACTGATAGCTTGTAAGGCATTAAGGGAGCTGCTGGAATAGGTTGTAGTGTTCCCACCGCCTCCTCCACCACTGCAAATGCCACTCATGGGAGAGTGCATGCCTAAAAGAAAACCACAACACAATGAAGCAAACAAGTGGGCAAATTAACTAATGTTCTGAATGCCAGACTGTTCAATAAGGACAGACTCACCTCCAGGAGAAAATTGATTGGCGCCCATCTTTGGACTTCCTCGATTTCGCGGTGACATTAAGAGTCCCGATTGAGGAGCGCCCATCCGAGGGCTTCCGGAAGGGCTGTTCAACCCACTTAGCCCAAAGCCCCCGCTACTCTGAAAGGGGGGCTGATGTGGGTGGTGCTGCATGCCTTGGCTTGGGTTATTCATGGGCCCAATTTGACTCATATGCCCCATCTGACTGATTTGCATCATGCGGTTACCCATGGCTCCACTCCCACCGCCACTACTTCCTCCATATGCGGCGCAGCCACCCATCTGACCCATCTGACCCATATGGCCCATGTGCCCATGCTCATTCATTCCGAAGCCCCTGTTCATGCCGCCCATGCCCCCCATCACCATCCCACCACTGGGGTTTATGTTCATGTGGGCATTTGGGTTGTGACCTCCCATGGACTGTTGTCTCATGGTGTTCGGCATCATGTTCCCACCTTGAGATGAGCGGTAACCATTAGGTTCTCTGAATAGAGAGAGAAAAGAAATCGGAAGAAAAGAAAAAAACTTCATCACATCACCCTTGTTTTTTCAATGACAGAAACTTGATATTAATCCAGTTACAATATATGTAGGGGTGTTGAGTCTTCTTACTGTTCACGTCTTTGTTGTATAAAAAGCTACTTCAGCTTCCACTTCAGATTCTATGAATGGCTAAGATGTTAGACGTGCTTGCTCTTTTTAAGACTGTATATATCGGTAGTGTTACTTTGGAGGACTGTTTGTATTTCCAGTATCTAACCTCTGAAGGAGGTGAGTAGAGATGAAGCCTTGTGGCTCGTTGCTCATTGGGTGACGGTACAGTTTGCTCTTTGTCTGGGCTGTGACCGGCGTGCCGTCGGACAGGGAGAAGCGATACAGCGGCGTCTCGGCGTGGCCCTGCAAAAAGGCTGCACAAAAGACCAGCATGTTCACCCAATGGTACAAAAGCAAAGGCCAGCATTATAATTTGTTTGTATTTGTGATGACCCCAATTGATAAGAAAGAATATGTTTGAAGCGTTCAGCCAATTACTGGTGTGTAACGCACCCTCATGATAGTGGCGTTTGTGGGACCAGGGTTGCCCGTCACTGTGCTGGAGGAACATCTGGATGCAACGCCTCAATAAATCTTCCCAGCCTGGACGCACTGATGCTCGCAGAGAATTTTGGTCAATCTGGATCAGTTTACCTGCCAGGTCGGGTCAACGGAGGCCAAATGGAGGAAGGGAAAGTGGGAGAAGTGAGAGGGATTAGTTACATTTGAAGACTTGGTCTTTGGTGAACCTGTTCTGTGTAGGTCCTCACCTGAGAGCTCATGCCTGGTATTGAAACTCTCTGTTCTCTCCATAGCTGTAACTCGACGGGCCACGCAGATCATACATGACTGCAGATCTGGTAAAGGGAGAGAAGGTTCAATAATTTGTTACTGTATATACGTAAGGCTTTCAGTTTTGTTTTTTACACCTCAAATTTAAAAAAAAATTCCCAAACCAAAAGTCAACAATATACTGTATAATAATCACTAATCTCTATATACAAAGACTGGTAGAACGTGAACAGAGTGAGAGGTTCCCCTACCAAGAAATAGTGTGTCAGTACCTCTGCAAACCTGCATATTTGGTTGTACATTTGGGGTGTTTTTTTCAGATGCTGGAATCGTTGCTACTTCCAAATAAATTATTTGTTCTGACTCATGACAATTTAGTGTCTGAGGAGTGGATGCATTTTAATCTGACTAACATCTTTTGTGCCGCCTTACCTTCTAGACATGTAGCCTTAATCTCTTGGCACTACTTCATACATTATCACTCACTGAAGTCATTCTACAATCGTAGTAGTGTTCGTGTATCCTTGATTTGTTGTCTAATCTGATGAGGGTTGTAGACTTTTCTTTTGAACATTCTACTCAAATTGTCCTATCGATTGTATTTAAGAATATCAGTGTCATACTCAATTTAGACAGGTCTCATGTTCATTTCTAAGTTCTAATAATTTCTAAGTAGGAGACAAACATAGTCAAAGGTTGCTGGAAAAGATAACCGCATACAAAAAAGTTGTGATGTATGCCAATGTACCTTCACCCTCCTCAATCATGGCCTTTGGCTGCGTAAGTGCAAAACACTGCATGGTCTCATAACGTGGCCCTCCTGGCCCCTCCTCCATAGCGCCATGGGTGTGGCCAAATTTGACAAGCATTCGGCAGTTGAAGGTGTGACTCTTCTGTCGGGCTGCCTCAATTCCCCACGACACTCCATTTACTAGAGATGGACAAAAACATTCATTTTTCCAAAGTCCCGACATTGAATAAATTCCATGCATGTATAAACTCAGAGTCTGCAATCAAATGTCACAAACACACACACAAAAGAAACATTTCCCCACTCAGCTGCTCATCTCGAATAAATGGACCATGGGATTATTGTGCCTAAGGTGTCGATTTCCAATACCCGTCCTTCTAAGTGTACTCTGTTGCTGGCAGAGGCCAGGCACACTTTGTCATCTATCCTCATTAGGGTCCTGACTCCTCATTACACTCACAAACGGTCACGCACACACGCACATGCGTGACAAGGCAGTGCAGGGGTCACCTTCAGGGGAGGGGAGAGGAAAAATACAAGAGGGAAGCAAACGTCACAGAGAAAACAGAAACCGTCCTGCAAGGTCTGGTGAGGTCTCATCAAGACCTTGAACTGTTCGGAGGAGGTTTCTGTCTGGCAGGTGCAAGGAGGATATGGACTCGAGATATGTCAAGAGGATAGTTGGATATAGCAAATGTAGCCGGGGAGTTGTTGGTGCAAGCTGATATTTTTTTTTTTTTCATCTCAGCAAAAAAAAGCAAAGCACAGTCACAGGCGGTAAACGATGGCCCTCAAAAATTAAAAAAATCACCACAACACAAAAACACACAACACATTGTTATTGAGTTTAGGAGTTTTTGTGTATTTAACTGTAGATGGCATGGTCATTGGTCATCCCGCAGGAATGTGCAGCGAGAGGTCATTTCATTCACGGCGCCGGAAGGCTAATGACGGTGGCGAGCAGCAGAGCGAGACACAATGAGGGGTGGGAGTGCGGACATGAACATGTTGTGAAACTGCCAACTGTGAGATTCAGCCTATTTCGCAGCCATCTCAGTCTGTGTGAATGGGGGTGAGAAAGTCGGCAGAGACATAGGAGGAAAGGTAAGACGAGACTCACAGGGAAGGAATACAGAAAGGTGCAGGAGAAAAGGCCAGAGCCTCTGTTGTTTACAAGCAATTCTGCAGTGATAATTGAGTGGTGGGCACTGGAAGATATGTGGGGTGGCAAGGGTTGGCAGCTGCCGCCCCCCACCAAATGCCTTACCACCCCAGTTGCCACCCCTACAAGTCGGCAATTAATCTATCAATAATAAATTATAAAGTTCAAAGTTTTATTAGAAATGTTCGTTGTATTGTCTCCATAGTTCTTAGTTCTTATAAATGTTTTAATCAGAATTCACTCCCACCCTGACCCCCCCACCCCTTCAAAGAAAGAAATGGTTGCATCCAAGGGGGACGGGACAGTGCTTAACATAAGCGTAAACTGCAATCAATCTTCACCAAAATGGGTGGACATCTCTCCTTATGCCAAATTCAACCTCTTTGTGACATCTCCTGGAGTCTCTTGGAGACTAACCGGGTTGCCAAGGAGTCGCAGTGAAATTGAACATGTTCAATTTCATTGGAGACCTTTTGGAGACTCCTCTAAATGCTCACAATTGAGAAAAACTTTCATGGAGCTTCATTCACTGCCATTGACGGCTTATGTATCTATGTTTAATTGGGAAGGCTGGCAGTGAATGAGTTAATGTCACTAAACTGCGAGCAATCGTCACCAAAATGCATATGGTCACGTCTAATTATGCCCACTCCAACCTCTGAAAATATAAGAACGGTCGCCCCAATATTTCGGATTTTATGGACGTGAAGCATTTTCCTTATTAAGTTAGGAGGAAAACACTCGTCCATAAAATCCAAAATATTGGGTCGATCGTTCTGATATTTACAGAGGTTGTAGTGGGTAAAGGTAGAGATGTCCACCTAAATATTGGTGACGATTGATCGCAGTTTTCTGAAATTAACGTTAAGCTTTTTGAGCTTGGTGAGCACCCATATATGGACAGCAAACGTTTATAATGTCCATAAAACCCAAAAGATCCCGGATACAAGCGGCCGAAATGAGTTTCCTCCACAGGGTGTCCGGGCTCTCCCTTAGTGATAGGGTGAGAAGCTCGGTCATCTGCAAGGATCTCAGAGTAGAGCCGCTGGTCCTCCACATCGAGAGGAGCCAGATGAGGTGGCTGGGGCATCTGATTCGGATGCCTCACGGACGCCTCCCTGGTGAGGTGTTCAGGGCACGTCCCACTGGGAGGAGACCCCGGGGACGACCCAGGACACGCTGGACAGACTACATCATTCGGCTGGCCTGGGAACGCCTCGGGATCCCCCTGGAAGAGCTGGATGAAGTGGCTGGGGAGAGGGAAGTCTAGGCATCTCTGCTAAAGCTACTGCCCCCGTGACCCGACCTCGGATAAGCGGTAGAAAATGGATGGATGGATGCTCAGTATTTAGAAGACGCACCCTTTTGAGCTAATACAGCCATGAGTCTTTTTGGGAATGATGCAACAAGTTTTTCAAACCTGGATTTGGGGATCCTCTGGCATTCCTCCTTGCAGATCCTCTCCAGTTCTGTCATGTTGGAATGTTGATGGAGAGCTATTTTCAGGTCTCTCCAGAGATGCTCAATTGGGTTTAAGTCAGAGCTCTGGCTGGGCCATTCAAGAACAGTCACGGAGTTGTTTTGAAGCCACTCCGTTACTTTATCTGTGTGCTTAGGGTCATTGTCTTGTTTGAAGGTCTGAGGTCCTGAGCACTCTGGAGAAGGTTTTCATCCAGGTTATCCCTGTACTTGGCCGCATTCATCTTTCCTTCAATTGTAACCAGTCATCTTGTCCCTGCAGCTGAAAAATACCCCCACAGCATGATGCTGCCACCACCATGCTTCACTGGTGGGACTGTATTGGACAGGTGATGAGCAGTGCCTTCTCCACACATACTGCTTAGAATTAAGGCCAAAATGTTCTATCTTGGGCGGCACGGTGAACGACTGGTTAGAGCGTCAGCCTCACATTTCTGAGGACCCGGGTTCAATCCCCGGCCCAACCTGTGTGGATTTTGCATGTTCTCCCCTTGCCTGCGTGGGTTTTCTCCAGGCACTCCGGTTTCCTCCCACATCCCAAAAACATGCATTAATTGGAGACTCTAAATTGCCCGTAGGTGTGACTGTGAGTGCGAATGGTTGTTTGTTTGTATGTGCCCTGGGATTGGCTGGCAACCAGTTCAGGGTGTACCCTGCCTCCTGCCCGATGACAGCTGGGATAGGCTCCAGCACGCCCGCAACCCTAGTGAGGAGAAGCGGCTCAGAAAATGGATGGATGGATGGAAGTTCTATCTTGGTCTCATCAGACTAGATAATCTTATTTCTCACCATCTTGGAGTCCTTCAGGTGTTTTCTAGCAAACACCATGCGGGCTTTCATGTGTCTTGCACTGAAGAGAGGCTTCCGTCAGGCCACTCTGCCATAAAGCCCCGACTGGTGGAGGGCTGCAGTGATGGTTGACTTTCTAGAACTTTCACCCATCTCCCGACTGCATCTCTGGAGATCAGCCACAATGATCTTTGGGTTCTTCTTTACCTCTCTCCTCTAGGAAGGGTTGTGAAACATGCTATGGAGGCCACTGTGCTCTTAGGAACCTTAAGTGCAGCAGAATTGTTTTTGTAACCTTGGCCAGATCTGTGCCTTGCCACAATTCTGTCTCTGAGCTCTTCAGGCAGTTCATTTGACCTCATGATTCTCATTTGCTCTGACATGCATTGTGAGCTGTAAGGTCTTATTTAGACAGGTGTGTGGCTTTCCTAATCAAGTCCAATCAGTATAATCAAACACAGGTGGACTCAAATTAAGGTGTAGAACCATCTCAAGGATGATCATAAGAAATGGACAGCACCAGAGTTAAATATATGAGTGTCACAGCAAAGGGTCTGAATACTTATGTCTGTGATATTTAAGTTTTTCTTTAATAAATCTGCAAAAATTTCAACAATTCTGTTTTTTTCTGTCAATGTGGGGTGCTGTGTCTACATTAATGAGGGGGGAAAAAAATGAAAAATGTATTTTAGCAAATGGCTGCAAAATTTAAGGGGGTCTGAATACTTTCTGTACCCACTGTATCATATGGAAAGTTTCAAATACAGGAATAACATGACAAATGGACATTTATTTATCAAGACAGTACATTTTCCCCACCACCATGAAGCTTGCCATCGAGAGGCTAAAAAGTGCATTGAAATTCTCTGCCTGCCTGACTGTCATTCCATGACAAATTTAACAATTTCCTAAGGTTATATTATTGAAACAAGCTATAGTATGACAAGTTTAATAACTTGCTCAGTGACTGTTTTTTTTTTCTGTTTTTTTTTTGTCAATGTCTTTCTGTCTCCAAGTGTTCTGTAAATTGACAGAACATCTGTTGTCGTACTAGAGCGGCTCCAACTACCGGAGACAAATTCCTTGTGTGTTTTTTGGACATACTTGGCAAATAAAGATGATTCTGATTCTGATATTACTTTCAATATATTTGCTATGAACACATGGGAGTCTGACATCACATTATCACATTAGCTGTGCTCCGCATTGAGAGCAAGCATGCAAAGGCCTAGACATTTTTGTTAAACATTTTGCTGGCCACCATAATAACTGCCGTCTTAAAATGGCTTAAAGATCTTTGTGAATATAGCTGATAAATATCGATAAATGTAGACTGTGTGAAAGACTGACTAAATGTAGACGGTCTAATATTTCTAATGAAAGCTAATTGTAATTGTTGAGAATTTTTATTGCATAGGCTACAAGGACTGGTTTACTGTTCAACATTAAGTTATTCATGTGACATTCATAAAACTTACCAGGAAATGCAGATAATGAAATCTGAACTTGAAATGTTGGTGTTGGTGGGTTGGAGGGGGAGAGCATTATAACGTCTGGCCCCCAACTGAACCTCCTGTCATCTCAGGTAAAACTTTCTAGAAGCACCACTGGTGATGGGCTCTTTATAACCAATCAACAGTGTGGGGAAAGTTCATTTTCTATGCGAACTAGTTCAAAGTTCAGTTCACCGTTCCAGAAATGAACTAGTTCAGTTCATAGTTCATTATTCTAAATTTTGAACAAAGTTCACCATTCAAAAAATGAACTCGTTCATAGTTCTTTTTTTTTCAAATATAATGCTGACGGGCTATTTCCCACAAAATACTGGCATTTCGTTTTTCCATTGTCCGCCCATTCAATCCACAATAATAGCCAGCTGCAGCTTTCACCCTACAATCTGAAAAACACGAGGAAAACATTGTGTTTTTCTTAAAATGGGGAATAAAAACAAAACCAGGACCTTTGTCCTTAATGTGCAAACAAAAACACGCAACACAGTATGACAGGAACAATGGTGAAAGGACAATGATAACTTTGCATTCCTTGCAGCTCTGGCTGACTATACAGTATTAACAAAATATTTTATCTTATCAATTCTTGTAATAAAAAACTAAATCAATTCCATTTTATGACAGTGTGATAGTACAGTGTTTTAACTAAAGCATTCTAATACAAATATTTTTCCTAGTAATCAAATTTTACAATTTATGCACTAAAGAACACATTCATTCCCATTTATGCATTGTCCCTGAACATGGCTCGCGCAGTTGCGATGTAAACATGAATGACGCCTGCGACATATAAAGGCTCATATAAAGTGCGTTAGTGCCCTAACAAAACCTGTCGCTCTTGAATGAAAATGAACTTTGATTCGAAAACCGTTCACAGATGTCAAAAAGAACGTGTTCTCAATATTGTTCATCAGGCAGAAATGAACTAAGTTTAGCTCACGTTTGCCCAAAACTTGAACTACTTTACGAACTTCTGTTCCTCAACTCGTTCAGATACAACACTTCCAATCAACTTCATAAATGGTGCTTCGTACACACTCATGGGGCTGAGTGAAAACACACCAAATAATAGCGTCCTCTCTCTAGCATGTAAATGTAAGAAACGACACATACGCACATAGAAACTCATTGAAGTGAGAGGAGGAGGATGTGGAGGCGCATTATTCAGCAGTAAGTACTTTCCGGATGGCTGTCGTGGGATCTGAATAAAGCTCAGGCCTGTTTTACACTTTCTGGACCACCGAGTGTGACTGACAGCTGTGCCACACTACCTGCTTCGCACCGCGTGGGTAGGTGCTTCCATTCACGTGTGTTTGTGACAGGTGTGTTGCGAGTTCTCCAAAAAGACGCTTCCCTGGAGCCCCTCATTATGGCGGGGGAGATAAGCACTAAGGAGCAAAATCCATAACTGAGTGAGTTTATGCTCATGAACAAGTAGAGTAGGCGTATCCACTTGGGCAACATTGGTTTCTGAATATTTAAACTCAGGCACTACCCTCAGTGTTCTGGTTACTAAAATGTGTGTAGCTGTCTTTGTTACAACACTAGTGTCATCTCAATAACAAATAACCTTGCGAGGAAGCAGTACTTGCAAAAATACAACTGTAATTTCTAACTCACTCATAAGTCAGTACAGTGGGTCCTCTGTTAAAAACGCCCTTCTGTTCCTATGGCAGCGACGTAACCTGAATTTAAAGTCAATATTTGTACAAAAACATTTCTAGTTCATCAACACTATAAAACAATCCAACAAAAAACTGTACGTACGGTGGGAACTGAGCATGCCATTTTGTGCCGAGTGACGACATTCTTATGCCGCTGCACAAATTAGTTCATTGTGCGCCGTTTGTAACCGTGTATGACGACAACCACCTATAGTTGGAGTGAGAGTGGTTACAGTTAAATTAAAAAAATATCTACAAGACCTGGATCAACTCAAAGACGATTTAATATTATTGTAAGAAGGAAGAAAGAATCATACACCAATAGCAGCTTACAGTGAATACTTCTCTGAGCTTCTCTTTTATACCTGTCATGACCCCACTATCTTCATGAACTATGCTCTCTCTAACAGGAAGATGTTCTTGTTTGACTTCGTCATGCTCTGATTTAATCAAATAGGAACTTTCGCCCTTAACCACAGCCATACTCAACAGTCTAATCAATCAATCATTATGAAGCAAGTCACATATTGCAGACTTACCGTAATGTGAGAACAAACAGAAATTAATCTATGATTGTTTTCGTTTCCCATTAGGAGCACATCGATGATACTGCATGTTTTGTTGATTAGCTTGTAATGCATGTGACAGACTGAACATTTGCTCAATAATCTTCAATTTGTTCCATGGGAAAAGTATTTTTCCAAACCATCTCAACTGGCCACTCTTACATAGTTCTAGACCAGTGGTTCTTAACCTGGGTTCGGTCAAACCCCAGGGGTTCGGTGAGGCACTTGCTGGGGTTCAACGGAGGACTCGACACACACCGTGTGTGCGTGCATGTATCCGTAAAAAGCCTTTTAACACTGCATTTTGAATGCCGTTCAAAACGCAACGCTGCGTCAAGGTGGGCGTTTACCATTGCGACGCTGCGCCTCGAGTTGAAATCCTTTGTTCTTAAAACTCTCTTTATTTAACAACATTTCAACAATACACTAGCATTGATTGCTGTGGCGTCAGACAGTGCATCCAATGATAAAAAAGAGCCCAACAACTTTACTCTTACCTATGAACACTTTTCGAGGATTGTAGAAGGAACAGATTTTGTTGTGAATTCCATTCCTCTGACATGAGAGTAGCACTTACCAAGGGGAAATTTTCATTTAATTGAATTTTTTTTTTTTTTGTGTGTGTGTGAAATTCATGTTTTGTTCATTTTGGTCTTTTAACAATGGATTTTGTGTGCAACTGATGCGTGGTTCATTTTGTGCATGACCTGGATGACTGATAATCTACACAGACATTAAAACATATACCTGTTTTGAATTTGAAATAAACCATATTTTATTTTTCAAATTAGGAAGGGTTCCGTGAAATCTAGATGAAACTGGCAGGGTTCCCTACCTCCAACAAGGTTAAGAACCACTGTTGTAGACTTACAGAGTGAAACTAGAGCTTTACTAAGGCTATGTTTACACTGCAGGTCAGCTCCGATTTTTTTTTTTTGCCCCATGTGACATGTATCTGATTTTTTCATGTCAATGTGAACATTAAAAGTCAGATTTTTTTCATATCTGACCCAAGCCTCTTTCATATGTGAATATAAATTGGATATATATCTGACGTGAGTACCGTCTGGACCCTCATGTCGCACTCATCTGACCTATTGGTCATCAAAAGGCAACAAACATCACAGTTGTTCAACAAAACAGACACGCCACAAAAGCAATGGCAGACGAAGGAGCAGAAAACAGTCTGTGGTGAAAAAAAACATGCTTTAGAACGGATAAATATAAGAAAACGTTTCCACAAAATTCTTGAAAGTGCCACAAATACGCCATGACAAGACTGACGCGAGGGGCCACATTTACTTCCGTAAACACAGCGCCTCATGTTTGTGCACAGTTGAGGTCACATTTGTTTTTGTAATGTGAAGGACGAAATAAAAAGACCGGATTAACAAATAAAATCTGAATCGGGAGTCTTGCCCTGCAGTGTGAACGGAGCCAGAGACCTGCATGCGTGCGTGTGTAATTGTGTGCATGTTTGAATCTCACTGTTGGTCCTGGGTAGGTTCTTGTGGAATTCCTCCCTGTCTTCTTCGTGTAGAATGTTGTAGACGCTGGTATTGATGAGCTCGTCCTGCTTGTACTGCAGGTACTGTGTCACATTGTCCGACACAAACACAATGCTGCCCTCTCGGTTCACCACAAACAGGAAGCCGTCCAAAGCCTGGTGGCGCAATGACAGGAAGTCAACAATTGTCCAATGGAAGGTTGAACTGACATTGAGTACAGAGGATAACTGAACTCACCTGCAGCAGAAGAGGCCCTAGATGGTCTTTGTCAATGACCCCCTGACCTGTTGAGGAAACGTCAGATTTCTGAACATCGTCGCTGATGGAAGCCTTTCCTGTAAGGGAAGACAATGAAATTGTATTAAAACACAGGGAAACCCTCACTGGCATTCTCTACTGAAGCTAATCCAGCTGGGGGCAGTGTTTCTCAAGCATCAGTATCTTTTTATACAGGTAAAGGAGGGAGGCGTACGAGGGGGCAGGTTTCTCTAAGGAGCCCATCAAGAGGAGTCGAGGGCTGGGTGCATGTGGAGCAGGTAGTAGCCGTCCTCATGCTTTATATTCAGTGTCAGACTCAGAGGAAGTGTCTGGTAGGCTGAGTCGGAGAGAGGGAGCGTGGGAGAGAGCGAGAGAGGCTCTGCAAGCAGTAATGGTGCAGCGGCAGGAGTTGAGGCACCTGAATTAAGGGTGGGGGTGAGATGTTGAGATGCTGGGAGACGCAGCCAGAGAAACAGATGGCTGCAATAATAAATGATGTTCAGAAAAATGCATTTGGCGTTTTTTTGCAATAGTAGCCACTCGTTTGGATCCCCATATAAAAGGTGAACTACAATACTGCCTAAAATGGAGCACTGAGTAGGTAGGGCAGGAGAGGACGGAAAGAAAATGAGACACAGAGAGAGACGACAAAGATATTGCAACCTAACAAGAGCGAGCGAACCAAATAAAAACCTGCATGACAAGCGTACGAAGGTGAGACAGGGAGAAAAGTAGAACAGGTAGGAAGCGCAAGATGAGTCCAAAAGCCTGTGTCATGTCTGTCTCCACTTCCTGTAACTATGGCAACCTGTCAGCAGCCAGTCAGGGCCAGCTGTAGCTTCTTCCCCTTCCTGTCGAGGTGAGAGACTCCAACTGAGCCCCACAGAAACACAACAACAACCGGCACTAATTCTCCCCTCTAATTCAGCTTTAACTTGGTTGTAGCTTAGAGTTACAAGATCTTTACCAATAGAAACAAAAGGGAAAACACAGCTTTAACACAACTCATGATTTGGCACTTTGGCAGAACGGATGTGATTATGAAATTAAATGGCCACAGCACACAGCTGTACTTTCTCATAACCCCCACCACACACACGCACAGATGACAGGTTCACATTGCTCTCCCAATGTTTCCTCCCAAACATAAACAGGTGAAGCTGTGAAATTTGAGGGAGATGAATGATTGATTCACCCTTGTAACTGGGCTCTGAAGAGTGTGTGTGTGTGAGTGTGTGTGTGTGTGTGTGTGTGTGTGTGTGTGTCCGCCCCAACATTCTCTTCCCCACTCTTCATAACACCTTACGCCACGCAACTTTGCAACAATCAGTCAGACAACTCACCCTGTTCCTTGATCTGGCGGATCTGCCGCACAGTCTCTTTGAGGATGGCGCATTTGTCCGGTTTGACATTGAAACTGTCGATGTCGCTGAGGTTGGCCGAGATAAGCTCAGCCAACTCCTCGATGTACTTGCTTTCCTGCTCCCGCCGCTTCCTCTCACTCCTGCAGGTGGTAAGGTGCAGTAGTAAGTGAATGCTACGAGCAATGACCCAGCGTGGACCGTTTCGTTGATGCTACTCCAGTGTATATATTTTTTTAGATGTGATTGGTTCCTTTTTCCAGAGTTTAGCTTAAGAAGCGACGTGTTTTCCTAGAAGAAGCATATCATGCACTATAGTTCAGCGTAATTCAAAATCCTTCTATGCCACATTTTACAAAGCAAAGAGCAGAAATAAACATTTGTGTATTGTACATGCACACATTGCCAGGTGAGCTACAGTATATTGTGGTAAGATGCCACACACATACTTTCATGCTTACAGAATGAACAGGGAAAAAAACTTTCATGGTGCATGCATCACAACCAATTACTGACTTTTAACATTGAGAATTCTGATGACTGTGGAAATAATTAATTGCTTTTTGAAGATCCTGAAGCAAAATGGAGTACACTACTTGGCTGCAACCAGCAGAGGCACTGTCGATTCAGTCTGAACTAGACAACTCTATGTCAGCGTTAGTCTATAGATTCACACAGCCAAGTTAGCATGCAGGCTAGAGAAGTTAGCATGTCAGTATCTGCAAAACTTCAACTGCCTCGAGACTTCATTCATGTTGGCATACTCATATTTGTAACAAGATGACCCAGTAAGAGTAGACACTTCATTGTATTTTATGTGGCATGTATGTTTAATTGGAGAACGCTTTGTAAGGCCAAAGGCTTAACTTGCTTTCCTTTTGCACTTTCCCCCGCTTTTGTTACAAATGTTTAAATGCTGAAACAAATTTTATACAAAGATTATCCCTGAAACAATTACAGTATTTCCATCAACCCAGCCATTTTCTATACCGCTTATCCCCATTATTAGAGTCGCGAGTGAGCAAGAGCCTATCCTTGCTGACTTTGGGCAAGAGGCAGGGTACATCTGGACTGAATCGCAGGAAAACAATTAGAACGTTGTGGAAATTCCCATTTTCCCAATTAAAATACAAAGGAAACAGTTCATGAAGGCCCCTTTTCACATCATTTTCGGACTAATATTGCTTTGGTTCATGTCGGTCGGGGGCCCCACCAGCCGCTCGTTGCAAGGCATCTTTGACGGCCGCGCGCAAAGGCGACTTGGTTGGAGAAATAATTGTATTTCCATTCATTTTAATGTTCGCAAACTGCTTCAGTTTGCAAACATTGTTTCGAAACAAATTAGGTTCATGAACCAAGGTTCCATTGGAATCTAAACATATTATTTACCAACCAGGCATTTCTTACATATCACTCGTTTATTTTCTCCATAGCCAAATACCCATCACTCTTCTTCTTTTCCTTTAGGCTTATCCCATAAGGGGTCGCCACAGCATGTCATCCTTTTCCATGTAAGCCTATCTCCTGCATCCTCCTCTTGAACTCCAGCTGCCCTCATGTCTTCCCCCACGACATCCATCAACCTTCTCTTTGGTCTTCCTCGAGCTCTCTTGCCTGGCAGCTCCATCCTCATCATCCTTCTACCAATATACTCACTCACTCTCCTCTGCTCTCTCTAACTGTCTCCAAAACATCTAATCTTGGCTGTCCATCTGATGAGCTCATTTCTTAGAGCGAACCTCAACATCTTCATTTCCACCACCTCCAGCTCTGCTTCCTGTTGTCTCTTCAGTGCCACTGTCTCTAATCCGTACATCATGGCTGGCCTCACCACTGTCTTATAAACTATGGCCTTTCATCCTAGCAAAGACTCTTCTGTCACATAACACATCTGATACCTTCCTCCACCCGTCCCAACCTGCTTGGACCCGTTTCTTCACTTCCACACTCACCATTGCGCTGGACGGTTGACCCCAAGTACTTAAAGTCCTCCACCCTTGCCATTTCTTCTCCCTGTAGCCTCACTCTTCCCTCGCCACCCCTCTCATTCATGGACATATATTCTGTTTTACTTCAGCTAATCTTCATTCCTCTCCTTTCCAGTGCATGCCTCCATCTTTCTAACTGTTCCTCCACCTGCTCCCTGCTTTCACTGCAGATCACAATGTCATCTGCAAACATCATGGTCCACGGGGATTCCAGTCTAACCTCATCTGTCAGCCTATACATCACTACTGCCAACAGGAAAGGGATCAGGGCTGATCTCTGATGCAGTCGCACCTCCACCTTAAACTCTTCTGTCACACATACAGCACACCTCACCACTGTTCTGCTGCCCTCATACAGGTCCTGTATTATTCTAACATACTTCTCTGCCACTCCAGACTTCTGCATGCAGTACCACAGTTCCTCTCTGGGTACTCTGTCATAGGCTTTCTCTAGATCTACATAGACACAATGTAGCTCCTTCTGACCTTCTCTGTACTTTTCCATCAATATCCTCAAGGCAAATAATGCATCTGTGGTACTCTTTCTAGGCATGAAACCATTCTGTTGCTCGCAAATACTCACTTCTGTCCTGAGTCTAGCCCATAACTTCATTGTGTGGCTCATCAACTTTATTCCTCTATAGTTCCCACAGCTCTGCACATCACCCTTGTTCTTAAAAATGGGCACCAGCACACTTTTCCTCCATTCCTCAGGCATCTTCTCACCCGCTAGAATTCTGTTGAACAAGCTGCTCAAAAACTTCACAGCAAGCCAAATAACCATCACTAATTGAATCAATTCCTTTTGTCATTTAGTTCCAATTAGAGGTGCAACGATTATCATCAACTAATCGATTATCAAATTAATCGATAACGATTTTTGATCATCGATTTATCGTTTAGAGATCTTGTTTAGCTTAAAGTTGTCCAAATACTCTGAATTTCAGCCTCTCAACAGTTAATATTAATAATTAGGTTACAATAAAGCAGTAAATATGAATAATTATATTATAATAAAGCAGACTGATTATCTTTGTTTCATTAAAAAACAAGTGCAAATCCCTTCTTTTACTTTTGAAAACAATTATCAACATTTTCGTCTATTTTTTGACATTACGGACCAAACCAGTAACTGACTCATAATCAATTTATATTTGTACATTTTCTGCACTGTCAATTAGAAATAATGTCCGGTTCGTGAATAAAATGATTTGGAAATTCCCCCCAAAAATGTTGTTAAATCTAAATTATTGATTAATTGAAAGATTCATCAATAATTAAAATAATTGTTAGTTGCAGCCCTTGTTCCAATAATACGAAGCCACCATACTGCGGTAGTGGCAACGTTGAAGAAGTTGGACAAAAAATAATGATGACAGAAGTCAATCCAACCTACTATTTTATACAGTTTATGAAAGAAACAAATAAACGTATCGCAAGACCAAATTTGTTAAACATAGGGCTCTATTTTCAAGAGCGGCGTAAATCCTGCGTGGCAGGTGGTGCAGAGTGTCCAGGCTGCGCCACTGTGGGAGTGTTCATAAGTTTGCAAGTGTCTACAGCCCATTTCAGTCGCCACCAATCAAAGTGGCTCCTCAATCCGTTTAAATGTGGCGTAACTGAAAGTCTTGACGGTGACATGGCACCATTCTCTGTGCGTAAGAGGACAATGCGTAATCTCATCGATCTGTGCGTGATTGGAGCATTGTCACGGCTCTGGCCATTATGTGGCAACAGACAATGTGAGCGGTGCCCTTATTAAATACAGAATGAGCTTGTGATAACCACAGGTGACTTAAATATGTCAGCGGAACTCGAAATCTGTTTGCCTGCGCCCCGATCAAATTCACCAAAATCGCTTTAGACCAGCCGTCTAGCCTGTGCCGACAGTTAGACGTGGTCTGAGCAGGCATACATTTAGACTGACTTTCTCCCACCAAATTGTCACTCTGCAAGGCACATTACCACCAGAATGCCCAGCTTGGCGCAGACCGGTGTGCCAAATTGGCAAACATGCGCAGCAAGTCTTGCACTTGCACGAAAATCAGGATCACTACATTTGTGCCTGCCGCAGATGCGTAATAGCGGCCAATGTCTGAACAAAATGTACTGATATATAAGCATTACACCAAGAAAGACAGATTATTTGATCAAGTCAGTCTGTAAATACCAGGGAAGGAACCAAATGATGGGTTATATTTTTCTGAACAGTCACACTCACCCGAGACCAGGTGTGTCACAAGTGGAGAGTTTGCGTTTCCGGTTTTCTGAGATCAGAGGCTCCATGGAGTTCTCCCCCAAACTACTCATCGTGTCCACATATCAGCACCTGCATCAAGGTAGAAATTATGTGTTAATTGCGCTATAGAGGAGTTATGTAGCTCTTATTCTGATTTGCAAGCCTGTGACATGTGAATATTCCTATTGAAGTCAGTATGAAAAGCACGTGGGCAATTTGTAAATTGTATCCGTCAGGACAAAATATGCTCATATCATACACTTCTTAATCTTCCTGGCAGTGAAAGACAAACAAACATGTCTGCTTGGCCTCTTCCGCTAAGAGAACATGAGAGTGAGAGTGTGTGTTTGTTTGTGTGTTGGGACTGTGTATGTGGGAGTTCATCAGCTCATACAGTGCTCTCTCTCTCACACGCACGCACACATAGAGGATTAGCAGTGTCTCTGATGAAAAGCCACGCTGCACAACTAACCCCGTTAGACAGCCGTCTGTCTCCCATAATGCATTATGTTTCGTCTCCAGGAAGTGAGCTGATAAAGGTTGTTGGGAGGTGAAGCAGATGGGAAGAGAGGAAGAGGAGGGGGAGGAGAAGGAAGAGAGAAGGAAAGGAAGGAGGGAGGGAGAAGCTGCTGCTGTGACTTGAGCTCTGATTGGACAACTTTCTTTGCCACGGCGACAGCGACAGGCACTGGGGAGAGGTAGGAGGAAGGGGGGAGAGTGAACACAACTACAAGAAGGAGACACAAAATGCAGAGGACTAGAAACACCAGGAAGGAAAGAGGCAGTAGCGAGGGGGCGGGCGGTCAGTAGAGAAAAAGATATAGGCATGTCAAACAGAGAAACAGGTGAACAATAAGAAGAAGATTGCATATGAGTCCTCCATGCATGCATGTGTGGTGCAATGAGTGGCCTGAAAGCCACCAGTACACCCCTCTTAACCTTCACAGTCAGAGCAGCTTTTTCATTTCATTGATTACATGGTTATCCTCTGACCGGAGTACCGCCTCTGCTGCATAGCGATTCAGACCAATGGCAGCAGTGAGACGACGGCATCTTATTTAACCATCACGCACCATCGTCTCCCGATGCCCTCTGCAAAAATATTTCATTTATTTCTCAGGATAATAGAAAAATCATAATGCAGCAAAATCCTCTTTAGCTGACTTGAGTAGTAAACACTTGGATTTGTGTATAGTGAAGTGGATTTAGTTAAATTGGTGCTAATTAAAACAGGAATAATTGGCCACTTCAGGCATGTCTCCAAGTCCAGGTGAAGCCGAGGGAATTCTTACCAAGCTTCCGTGCAGATTCTTATTCTGAATTCCTTCCTGCACTTGAGATTTTCTCTCAGATTTTCCTAGTTTTAATCTCTCCCTTGAGCATCTCCTCCCATCTGTCTGTCAGCCTCATTGCTTTTCGTCTGTTCGCTACATGCATGTCTTTTTCCGTCTCCACCTGCCTGCTGCTTACCAGTCAAGAACCAGCACACTTGCTGCTGAGGAGGTAAAAGGCAGAGGGACAAAATCAGGGCTGGACAGGAAGTCTGTCTTTGCCACTACCCCTCGAGTCCGCCTGCCTACCAACCTCTTGATGGAGCATTCCAAAAGGGAGTTGCTCTAATTGTGGAGTGAATGAAGCGGCCCCAGTGAATGGTTGATTAGGAGGCTGCTGAATGCCCAGGGGAAATGGGTCACCTCCAGCCTGGCGTCGGCCGCCCGCTTTTTCCAGTGCAGGGATAAAGTCAATTCCACGCCACAGGCAGTGAGTCCTGGTGGCAGAGAGGCAGCCTGGTTGTGCTGGACACAATGCAGTGGAAAAAAGAAGACGCTAAGCGAGGGAAATGGAAGATGGTGTTGGCAGCGCTGATGGTTGGTGATTTAAAGAAGCCATTCAGCTGACGCTAACACTAAAAGGCCAGCACAATAACGCCTGTCTGAGTTGGTCTGACTCTGAAAATGTGCAAAGGTTCTCAATAGGTGCAGGTTACGGGTGCTAATAATCAACATATGGTACAAAAACAACTCTGAAAAAACAAATCATCATACCAAAATCTGAAGATTAGAAGAGTTTGTAGACCCTGCACGATAACTGAGATCTTTAAAAACAACTACAGAAGACAGCAAATGAACACCATAGCTAAACATGTGCATTTGAACGCTACACACCATTTACTTTGGTTGCATCCATCCATAGACAAAATCAGGGGGTTGGAGATGACTCAAAAGGCATTAATGAGTGTTGGGGAAGCAGCCAAAAAGAGTGGAAGTGGTTGTTAGGCTGCTTGTGGCTTGTTGAGAGGAGCAGATATGAGGTCTTAAAAGCTGAGCCATCATGCAAGTCACGTCACATATTGGCATTCCATTTCCTGCTTTCATTCTTTTTGGGAAGAAAGTATGACATGATCAGCAAAGGGTTTGAATTAGTGAAAAGAATGTGCTCGGGATGGATACTGCACATGGTGTCATGGTGGCTCTCGATCATGCCAGTCAATCCTTTGCAATCTCGGTTGACAAAACAAGACGCACCAGGACCTGTTGCCCATGCAAACACTAGTGAAGTAGCAGGAGAAGAATGCCAGAAAAGGAAGAATATCACCATACAAAACAAATGTTGGAGTAGCAAGAATTTCAACATCCAGTTGATGTCACAAGAGTTGTTTGCAGTGATTGTACACACTCCACACTGAAAAGATCAAACACTGTTCATTTTAAGTTTCAAGTTCTGTTAGCATTTATCCTAAACAATCATGGCTGAGCTTCTTTAACTTTTGACCATGTCTCTAGCAGTTGACAAATTCCTCTTTATTGTTGCCTAATTCCATGTAAATTATTAAACTGTATTACTCAGTGTTGCTTTAATAATATTCTCAATATTAAGCATCCATTCAATTGATTTTGGCATCAGTTTGTATTGTTTATAGATAAATCCTTAAAAAAAAGATGTTGATCATGTTAAAGAGCAGGAAACAATGATTTCATATTACTGATTTGATGAATGCTATGATTTAGGAGATGTAAATCATTTGCTGCAACTGCTACATATTTCAAAAACATCAGTAAATTCTGAACCATTAAAAATCACAGCTTCACAGCCAACATTATATTTGTCATAGATGGACCAAATACAGTAAAACAAATTATAATCTACCACAATGTCACGTTTTGTTTTAACCCTAACCCACTTACTAATTATCTGCTGATGCTTCATGTGTATGAACATGTTTTTGTTTTGTTTTGAAATAAAGAAGGGGACTTGTATGTTGCGCAACTGGTCAACTGTTGTTCACCACAGCCATCATTTGAAAAATGTTTCACTTCCTGATCACTTCACGAGGTCAAATTGAACCTTTTTCCCCATGCAGTCACCGCATGCTCCTCCCTGACTTTACCCTCTCACTGGCCTCACATGTATTCATCTTGTTATCTGTGCAATAACAGAGCATCAGCAGGAACGTGAATGAAAGAGAGTATGATTTAGTTAAGTCTGCGCACGCGCCTCTGTGGTGTCACCTGCCGACGGAGGTAAAAGATTAATGCTCTTCTTCAGCCACAACGGGAGGCAGAGCGCAAGAAATAATTTGATTTCTCCTTCCGTGTTTATGCTGCTTCCCCAACACTTCATTTTTTTCCATCTGCCTGAAAAGCATCCTCTGAGCGAACCCACTTCCCATCTTGTTGTAAACCATGACAAAGGCTCAAAACCGCCAATACACCTCCATAAAACATTAGCATTAGAAAACAAATGCAGCTGTGTGTTATAGGTCAGGATGTTGCAAGATTGTGGCAACAACAAGAAACACACTCAACCTACTACACTGTTGCCATGCCAACCACATGTGATAATAGCCCACCTTGTGTCAGGGCTGAGGTAACGGACAATCAGACCCCAAAACCCCCACCCCATCTTATGGTGGCTGGTCAGTGGAATCTGGAGGAAAACAAAATGAGTGTAAAAAAGTTGAACATACGATATTACAACTAGAGGTGTCACAATTAATCGATTAATTTACAACTAATCAATCATCAAATTAGTCGCCAACTATTTTGATAATGTATTAAATCTTTTAGCGCCACTGCTTAACTTAAAGAGGTTCAAATCCTCTGATTTCAGCCTCTTAACAGTAAATATTCTCTGATTTCTGTAGACCATGAAATCTTTTCCATCCATCCATTTTCCACACCGCTTATCCTGGTTAAGGTCGCGGGGCGCTTGAGCCTATCCCAGCAGACTTCAGGCGAAAGGCGGACGACACCCTGAACTGGTTGTCAGTCACAGAGCACATATAGACGTGGACAACCATTCGCACTCACATTCACACCGTCACTGAGTGGGAATTGAACCCACGCTGCCCGCACCAAAGTCAGGTGAGTGTACCACTACACCATCAGTGACACTGATTATCTTTTATTTAATCAAAATAAGACATTTGCAAACATTTGCTTTTACTTTGGAGAACAATGAACGTAATTTTTCCGTTTTTCTGACATGCTCCCAAGCAAACCAGTAACTCAATCGTAATCAAGTTATAAAAAAACATAGTTTAATCTATTACAAAAATAACTGTTATTTGGAGCCATTGTGTGAATAACCTGTAGTTGACATGTTGTTGAACCTGAAGCAGCCACAGAAGTGTATATCGAACTAGTAGCCCGTCACATTAATCAGTAGCCCACGAAGCAACTTTCTGTTTCAAAAAGGTTGGGGAGTACAACTTCACTCCCTCTTGTGTGATATTGCTTATTATTATTTTTTTCCCGGTTTTGTTTGATCATTGGCGGCACGGTGACCGACTGTTTCGAGCATCTGCCTCACAGTTCTGAGGACTGCGGTTCAATCCCCGGCCCCGCCTGTGTGGAGTTTGCATGTTCTCCCCGTGCCTGCGTGGGTTTTCTCTGGGCACTCCGGTTTCCTCCCACATTCCAAAAACATGCATGGTAGGTTGATTGACAACTCTAAATTGTCCGTAGGTGTGAATATGAGTGTGAATGGCTGTTTGTTTGTACGTGCCCTGCGATTGGCTGGCAACCAGTTCAGGGTGTACCCCGCCTCCTGCCTGTGCTCTTAGGAACCTTAAGTGCAGCAGAACTTTTTTTTGTAACCTTGGCCAGATCTGTGCCTTGCCACAATTCTGTCTCTGAGCTCTTCAGGCAGTTCCGTTGACCTCATGATTCTCATTTGCTCTGACATGCACTGTGTCTTATATAGACAGGTGTGTGGCTTTCCTAATCAAGTCCAATCAGTATAATCAAACACAGCTGGACTCAATGAAGGTGTAGAACCATCTCAAGGATGATCAGAAGAAATAAACAGCACCCGAGTTAAATATATGTGTCGCAGAAAAGGGTCTGAATACTTATGGCTGTGTGATGTTTTAGTTTTTCTTTTTATAACTAAATCTGCAAAAATTTCAACAATTCAGTTTTTTTGTGTGTACATTAATGACAGAAATAAATAAATGATTTTAGCAAATGGCTGCAATATAACAAAGAGTGAAAAATTGATGGGCTTCTGAATAATTTCCGTACCCACTGTATATTCAACTGCATTGAGATGATGCTCAGCGTTACGTCAAAACGCGCTGACATGCCCCCTCAGCACACACACACACACATACACACAATGAATGGGAAAGTCGAGAGCGTCAGACGCTTTGCCAAGTGCAGTGTGAAAAGGCCTTTACAGTCCCAAAAACACATGCAAAGGAGGCTTAATTAACCTCAAGCCAGCCATAGCAATGAGTGATAAACACATTTAAAAAGGAATGTTGATTGGCTGGCAACCGGTTCAGGGTGAACCGCCCGAAGATAGGCTCCAGCAGCCCGCGACCATAGTGAGGATAAGCGGTAAAGAAAATGGATGGATGGATGTTGAAATACCCATATTAAAAAACACAAAATGTAATTATGCAACCTGAAAACCAAAGACACAGTACACTTTTAGTGTTAGTACAGAGTAGTATTAACTAGGGGTGGGACTTTAACGTGTTAATTCAGATTAATCATCCATCCATCCATTTTCTGAGCCGCTTTTCCTCACTAGGGTCGCGGGCGTGCTGGAGCCTACCCCAGCTGTCATCGGGCAGGAGGCGGGGTACACCCTGAACTGGTTGCCAGCAAATCGCAGGGCACATACAAACAAACAACCATTCGCACTCACATTCACACCTACGGGCAATTTAGAGTCTGCAATTCATGCATGTTTTTGGGATGTGGGAGGAAACCGGAGTGCCCGGAGAAAACCCACGCAGGCACGCGGAGAACATGCAAACTCCACACAGGCGGGGCCGGGGATTGAACCCAGGTCCTCAGAACTGTGAGGCTGACGCTCTAACCAGTCGGAACCAATGATCTGGAATTAGCAGGTACTGTTGTCACAAGGAAAACAGTGACTGATGTACTCCGCTGCCATGGCCTGTATGCACGCTCACCACGCAAGACCCCTTTGCTGAAAAAAAAAAAAGCATGTCAAAGCTCGTTCGAAGTTTGCTGAACAATATTTGGACAAGTCAGTTAAATACTGGGAGACTATAGTCTGGACCGGCACGGTGGAAGACTGGTTAGCACATCCGCCTCACAGTTCTGAGGATCGGGGTTCAAATCGCGGCCGCGCCTGTGTGGAGTTTGCATTTCTCTCCGTGCCTGGGTGGATTTTCTCTGGGCACTCCGATTTCCTCCCACATCCCAAAAACATGCAGGGTAGGTTGAGTGAAGACTCTAAATTGCCCATAGGTGTGAATGTGAGTGCGAGTGGTTGTTTGTTTGTATGTGCCCTGCGATTGGCTGGTGACTAGCTCAGGTTGTACCCCGCCTCTCGCCCGAAGATAGCTGGGATAGGCTCCAGCACATCCGCGACCCTAGTGAGGAGAAGCGGATCGGAAGATGAATGAATGAATGAATATACTCTGGTGTGATGAGAGCAAAATTTTATTGCTTGGATGCCATAATGCACACCACATGTTCGGAGGAGAAATGGCACTGCACATCACCCTAAAACCACCATACCAACAGTGAAGTTCAGATGTGAAAACATGATGGTGTGGGGCTGCTAATCAGCAAATGGTACTGGTAAACTTCACATTATTGAAGGAAGGATGAATGGGCAAATGTACTGAGACATCTACGAGGACGATGAAAATGAAACGAGGGTGGACATTTCAGCAGGATAATGATCCAAAACATACTGCCAAGGAAACTCTCTTCTGGTTTCAAAGAAAAAAATAAAGCTGCTAGAATGGCTCAGCCAATCACCTGACTTGAATCCAATCGAAAATCTATGGAAAGAACTGAAACTCAAGGTCCATAAAAGAAGCCCACGGAACCTTCAAGATTTACAGACTGCTTGTGTGGAAGAATGGGCCAAAATCACACCAGAGCAATGCATGTGGCTAGTTTCTCCATACAGCAGGCATCTTGAAGCTGTCATTGCAAACAAAAGCTTTTGTACAAAGTATTAAATAAATACCAGTTGGCGTGTTCAATACTTTTTTCATTTCATTTCATTTCTTCATTTCACATTATTTTACCCAACATGTCAATAGAACCTTCGGAAATATATTTAATGAGAAAAATGGTGATTTGTTAAATACTTATTTCAGCAGCTGTAGGTACAATTGTCCCTCTTTTTTCAAACTCCCTTTATTAATAGCATACGCTTTGACTTTGACAAAAAGTAAACCTCCTAAAAGGAGCAATTTGTGACTTATCTTCAAAGTACTGAACGTGCATTGCATTTCATGGGAACATTGCCCCACCTGCTGCCGGCTGTAGACACACAGAAGCTTAACCGTGTCACTACAACTGCACTCTGGTGTATCAAGTCTGTTCGTATCTGCAAAGCTTGTCGCAGCGAGCACAAAAATATGTGCTACATACCAGTGCACCTCAACAAATTAGAATACTAGGGAGAGTTTATTGTATTTCAGCATTGCAATTCCAAGAGTGAAACTCATAAATTATACAGATTCATTCAACACAATAAAACACTTTTCAGAAGGTCAATTCCAACTTCATTCCCATATTAAAATCTTAAAATCTATTGTTTCCTATGTAATATTCTAATTTCTTGAAGCTGTAAACTACAAACCTCATAACACCACCACCAAATAGTTCACTCTATCGTGAATCTAGGAGTTTTTTAATTGAACTAAAGAAATACATGAAGTTTTCTAATTCAATTTATTGCGATGCACCTGTATAGGCAGCGACTTGATCCAATTTTTCAACTGCCACGCAGAAACCATTTACAGGCAATACTGTTAAAATGGCACCATTTGCGTGTGTATATGTATATATTTGTTTTTCTACTGTTTTGTTTTGAAATGCAAATAAATTCATTTCTCCAGAATTACCAATATTCTCCTCTGTGTCAATTATTTGATTCAGTGGTCCAATAAAATCAATTTAAATGTAAGAATATTGCTTTTTAGTACAACTATTGTTATACGATTAAAATGTGATTAATCAAGATTAATTAATTACAAAGCCTCTAATTAATTTGATTTTTTTTTATTGAGTCCCACGCCTAGTATTAACATTATGGCTGTGTTCAGCACCTGCTGTAACTGTGTTACACTAAATTGATAAGAAATGCAGGTTAAAAGCAGAATACGGTGTAATTGTAAAAAAGATACCACTGGAGCAAAAACAGCCAATTATTCCTTGCTATTGCTTTAACTATAAAATGAAGAAAGTCACTGCATAATCTTTCTACTAAAGGGCAAATATATTGTCCTTTGTGGCTAAAGAAGAAGAGAAACATGATTGAGCTACTAATCACTGCCATTGTCATCTCAAATATAAATGGTTAATTTGTGTCAATTAAAATCTTGATAAGATCCACCGCGGGTACAATGTGTGCGTGTGTGTGTGTGTGTGCGTGTGTGTGTGTATGTTTTGCCCACTGAGTTGTTGGCGCAAATTAAGTGCGCAGTCTCAACACTCACGGAGAGATCCCGTGGGAGAATCGAGTGTGTAACCATGGAGAGCGCTGGGCGTTTCCATGTCATCTGTCATCTGTAAAGCACCACCACCAGCATGTCTCATGTTCATCTTGTTGTAGTGCGTGTGTGTGTGTAGTAACATTTGAGGAGACTGTTTAAAAGCAAGTACTCCAGGATGTTCTTTCCCAAGAGTGTGTGCCTGACTGGTCCACACAGTATGTGTTTACATGTGCGCATGTGCTTTCGTGTGCCATTGACCGTCAGCGACCTGACCGCTGGCTGCACTCAAGATTAGGAGCAGATGGGGGCTGTCAGTGTGTGTGGGTGTGCGCGGCGCGCATTTGTGTGTGTTTGTAGGAGTGGGAAGGCGGCTGCTCCACTTTAAGTGATATATGGACTCTAACACACCAACAAAGACCCTCCTTCAGCCGATGTGTTTCCTATTAATCGGGAGTAGAGATTAATGAGGTTGGAGAGCGGCATCTTAAGCGTGTATGCGCGGAAACTCCTGCTCCTTGTACGAACTTTGAGACAGCCATGAAAAATAGAGTAAAAAAGTGCTCGTTAACCACCTGTGGTTCTGCGCACATTGGCCCAGTGCTGTGCAATATGCACAAAATTTTCAACCCCAATAACGATATAGATAGATAAATAAGACAACTATCCCAATAAAGTATCCATCCTTTTTCTATACCACTTATCCTCATCAGGGTCACGAGTGTGCTGAAGCATATCCCAGCAGACTTTGGGAGAGAGATGGGGTACACCCTGGAATGGACGCCAGGCAATCATAAGGCATATACAAACACAGACAATCAAGCATTCATACTCACATTCACACCCACGGACAATTTAGAGTCTTCAATTAACCTAACGTGTTTGGAATGTGGGAGGAAACCAGAGTATCCAGAAAAAAAAGCCAAGAATATGCAACATGCACACAGGAAGGCCAGAGCTCAGATATGAACCCACAACCTCTGAATTATGAGGTGGTAGTGCTAACCAGTCGTCCACCGTGCTGCCCGACAGGGGCGTCGAATAGGGGGCCCAGACCATTTGGGGGTGCCCCCGGCTGTCTGACATTTAATGTTTGTCATTGTGGTGGCACTTGGAGAGCAATGCATTTTTTGAGGCCGTACTTGATGTAAAAAAAACAGTTTGACAACCACTGGCCAAAGGAATATAAAAAGGCAGCATGAATGTGCTGGAAGACATTTTCACATTGCACTCCCCCCTCATCACAAGTATGCTTGTTTGCGTGTATGCTCCTCAATTAGAGGAGCTTTGCTTTATGAATGTCTACATCTTTACATTTCGTGAAGCACTTGAACAAATATACCTTTACACAACAACACCTTCCTCTGGTAAAAGCGGTTTTAAGATGCAATAAAGACACAGACGGTTTACAGTTTAGTGAGGATGTTCATAGAGAAGCCAATAATTGCATGAACCTCAATGGAGGAGTGCATCATAAGCTGATTTAACTCTGCAGCCAATTTGATGTGATATTACATAATGCAGTTATTTGTTACAGACAAGCTGTGTTGAATTGTCTAAACAATAATAATAAAAAAAATTTAAAAAACTTATCTAATGCCATAGGTTGTCAAATCAGTGATACAAAAACTATGTATGTGCCAACTGGAGACCTGCGTTAATTGAGTTGAAAAAGTGGAAGTGGAAAAAGCAAGTCCAGTTTCTCTCTGGCTTCACCCAAAACTTGATATGAAATGGTCCATGTTCTGTCCAAACATGTTTCTTAATGCCACTTGGCCACTACTGCTCTGTTCGAACTGCCTTCTATTGGGGTTTTAATTTTTTCCACTTCTAAATAGTGCCATGGAAAACTGTGAGAATGACATCACACTAAATGCATTATTTGGAACAAATGTCTACTATATTTACTTCTCATAGTTACTGGCCACAGTCACGAGGCCACATTTATTGGAGAGGACACTGAGGGCAGTCGGGAAACAGACCACTGCAGCAAAGTGGAGAGTGTGGAGTAATAATCCTGCAGTGCCCACAACTAAGGCACAGAAACAGAGCAGAGTGGGTGCCATGCAGTAGAAGTGGCACAGAGTAAGTGACATCTAAAAGGTAAGGATGAGGCCAAACTTGTGTGAGGCAACTGAAAAAGCTTCAAAAGTGTTATTAGTTAACTTTAATTCTTGCAAAAATGTCATCAAGCTCAAAGCCTGCATTTACCACTGCAAACCTCGCCGTGGAGCGAGCGACAGGGTACACTAGCTTTTTATTGAATCTTAATCCTATATTGAATCCTCTTATTAAATTCAAATCCATGTAAATCCCTTAATCAACCCTGATTAGATTTAACTTGAAACATCTGCAAATAACTAAAGTTATAAATAAGTGAAACTCCCAGATTAACTTTGGATCTTTAATCACCTTTTGTTGACTAAGATGGTAGATATGGCGGTGCTTTTAAGAGGTGGCCTAATGAGTGTTTACAGCCCGTAGCTATACTCTGAAAAGGAGATGAGCAACAGGAGGAATAAAAATGATGATTAAATGGATGTGACAGTGAAAGAACATATGCCACCTTTTTAATAACTTTGTACATCTCTTTTTTTAATGAGCTACTTCATCTAAATCATGGGATCCTGATTAGCTATAATTATTGATAAGCATAGAAGGAAGGGGGGTGATACACAAGAGCTTTATAACTGTGCGGTGCATCATACATGTGTGGTGCTGTACATCCATCCATCCATCCATTTTCTACCCTGCTTTTCAACACTGGCCACACGTGAGCTGGTGCCTATTCGGTCTGAAGTTGGTCGAGAGATGGGGAACACCCTGACTGGTCGCCAGTTAATTGCAGGGCACATATAGACAAACAACCATTCACACCTATGGGAAACATAGATTTAAATGAACCTGCATTTTTTGGAATGTGAGAGGAAGCAGGAGCACCCAGAGAAAAACTATACAAGCATGAGGAAAACATGCAAACTTCCCAGCAATCATTTGTGTGGTGCATACAATTGTGATCAATATAACAACATTATAATGTTTAATATACATCCATCCATTTTCTGAGCCGCTTCTCCTCACTAGGGTCGGGGACGTGCTAGAGCCTATCCCAGCTATCATCGGCCAGGAGGCGGTGTACACCCTGAACTGTTTGCCAGCAAATCGCAGGGCGCATTATGTTTAATAATATACTGTAAATAACACATGGTGCTCGAGTTAAGATTTGTTCACATTTAAAGGTTTTTACCCATTTTATATTTAATCCTGAAACCAATCAACTGGGATTAATTAACTAATTCTTATTGTTATATTTTAAATTTAGCAAAGATCTCAACATCATAGTTCAACACTGCATTTTCCCTCCCTTCTATCAATACTTGAATATTATGTGTCAATTTTCTGTGATGAGCATAAAAAATTAGTTTATGCACGTCAGGGTATATACTGAAACAAAGAACAACACGCACACACACATACATTGTGTGAAAATCTTTGTGTACTAAGGAAGAGTATCCTCCGACAAATCGACCAAAGACACTGGAGTAAAACAGGAACCGAGCCACATCTTTGCTCTTTTCCTCCGCTTAAACAAATCAGACCAAAAAAAAACAAAAAAAAAAACAACGCACACATACACACAAAAAGACCACTTCCAAGCTTGCCTCTGCAGGGACCAAAGAGGGGCGCACGATAGAACTAAGCTTCAAAGTTGTGGCTGCTGCTGTTAAATTCACCACACTTAGAACAGTCATTAGAAACAAAGCGCTTCCAAGTTGAGGAGTAACATTCCATCTTTAGAGACCAATTACTCCGATCACAATCTGTTGCGTCCAACCTCCCCCTTCAGAGTGGAAGACGAGGTTCGAGGAGAAAGTGAACAGGGAAAGCACCCGACTTGATGAATTGTGTATCTCATCCATCCAGTCAGCGTGTCTGCTGTGGGCCGACATCACCCACATTTGTATATTCAAAACAGGAAACAGGTGTTTCCAAGAAGGTAAAGGAAACCAAAGTTGCAATACCATCGTTTATCGGTAATTACTAAACAGTGGAATCAGAAACTGACCCTGATAAAAGGACTTTAAGGTGCAACAATTGATACTCTATTGAAACAACTACGTTGTTCTTTAGAATTCAAGCAGCCACAAAAAGACCCCACTTCCCTGAATACCACAACATAAAAAAAGCAACTATGCCTTATGCCTAGATCCGATTTCAGGATTTTAGCCTCATTATTAGCCCGATTTGCTATCGCGGCCGATTTCCCAGATCGTGCCGGAAACATTTTGTGGGGAACGACAAAACATCTTGTAGTGTGACATAATCCATGACCAACGATTTGGCCTACAACACCAAAATGAAGTCGGGCATGTTTGATTTTTTTGGATATCTTCCGTGTAGTGTACGTTGACGTCGACCAGTAGGACTGCGTATTGCATCTCCTCGCAGTTGACAACATTAATTCACGTGTACAAACCAATGTTTATCAAAGCTTTAGAGCATGATTTGTCAGAACGCTGTCATGTTTACATACAAATGTCAGTGCTAGCTTTAGTTGGCCACATAAAAGTTATGTTGCCTGCTTGGGTGCCGCATTCAAAGTACAGGAAGTCCTCGAGTTACGACACACTCGACCTACGACGTTGCGACTTTACAATGCCCATGCCTCGTCCGCCATTTTGTCCCAGCATCATAGTGTTTCTGCTTAGCTAGTGCATAGTGCTTGTCTGTGTTTGTGCGGCGGGAGACGCCTTTTTCGCCCTCCTTTTTTCACACTCTCAGCAGTAATGGTAAGTACAGCATCATAATTTTTTATTTTAATGTATTTTAGTTTCTTTATATGAAGTGTTAACCTTTCCTGCTACGGTCACCTGACCGGGAGACGCAGGGGTTAACTCCCTTCTCTCGTTGCACAGCTGAGCTGGGTGGCGGCAACAATAAAGGCACGAAGCACCGATTTGCTGCTTTAATGGCTTTATTAGCTCCTCGGCACATTCAACGTCAAGGGGTCCTCCGCTAATCGCTACTCTTCCTTGGTCGCCATCACTACACTTGCTACTATACACACTCGCACCGGCGCACACGCCTGCGCAGTCCCGTCTCACTCACACATTGACGCACATGCCCACACACACTGAGCTTGCTGTCACAATCAGGTGGGACAATACCCATTGACAGAAGTATTTCGCCGTAAATTTCGACTTTAACGGTGAAATCCGACTTTCGCGGAAATTTGTATTACGTCGCCAGCGTAGGAACGGAACTCGTTCGTAAATCGAGGACTTCCTGTATGTGAACATACTTCAAGCTTTCGTCGAATGGACAGCCCAAAATGTCCTCTCCCGAGTACCCGGTGATGACACCACGTCTTTTTTTTGTTATTTTTTACCGACACAATTGCTGTGAGCCATTGTTGTTGTTGCCATGGTACTGGGTGTATCTGGTCGTGCTAACTGGTGACATGTTTTCTGGTTCCGCCTCCCTGACAGAGTTTGATTAGACAAGATCAAAGCCCAGTAAACGTAAAGGATGGGATAAATGTCGTGTAGTGTTACCAGGGGCTGACCAAGATATCATAAGGTTTTCTGCCGCCAGTCTTGACATAGTGCCATCGTAACCAAATTTGTCTTGTAGTCTGACCCAGGCATTACAGCTAATTTATCAACAAAAGCATGGTTACAAACTTGAGGGATGCAATAGATCAACAAGTGATACAATTGAGTACAAAATGACAAATACTGGATGAAAACTTTACATTAGAAAGACGAGCCTGAAATTGACCACAAAGAGTGGAGAGTTCAAGCAACAAATCAGTTAAGGGGACTGTCAGGATCAAAGTAAATCAGAATCATCTTTATTTCCCAAGTGTGTCCAAAAAACACACAAGGAATTTGTCTCCGGTAGTTGGAGCCGCTCTAGTACGACAACAGACAGTCAATTGACAGAACACTTCTGAGACATAAAGACATTGACAAAAAAAACAACAGTCACTGGTAATCTGGTAATGCAGGTACATTTTTTTTTTTTTTTTTTGACAATCGTGCAAAAAGATGCAGACTCCTCTAGCACTTAGAGCAGTTCGAATGACTAATATTGCAATAGTCCGGTGCAATGACCGTTGTGCAAAGGGCGCCGAGACTACAAGGAGTGTATGCGGTTTAAAGTGATGAGTAGTGCGATAATCTGGGACAATGTTGGTTGTGCAAATGTTGCAGATACTCCTCAATCAGTGCGCAAATGGAGCAGATGCTACTCTGGCATGAGTGGCCAGTATTGGTCAACAACAGATATGCAAATAGTGCAGTGTGGCGAGAAAACTACAGTGAAATTGGCCCCACAGAAATGTGACAACGAACTCAAGTCAAAAAATTGCCAGCATGTTGTAATGGAATTGTAGGTTAGGTGTTTAAGAAGTTGATCGCAAGAGGGAAGAAGCTGTTGGAATGTCTGCTAGTTCTAGCTTGCATTGATCGGTAGCGCCTACCTGAGGGAAGGAGCTGGAAGAGCTGGTGACCGGAATGCAGAGGGTCCGAGAGGACTTTGCACGCTCTTGTCTTAGTTCTGGCAGCGTGCAAGTCCTCAAGGGTGGGTAGGGGGGTACAGACAATCCTTTCAGCAGTTTTGATTGTCCGTTGCAGTCGGAGTTTGTCCTTTTTTGTAGCAGCACCAAACCAGACTGTGATGGAAGAGCACAGGACTGATTCGATGACCGCTGTGTAGAACTCCCTCAGCAGGACGGAGTTGATGTTGGTCGCCCACTTCAGGTCCTGAGAGACTGTAATTCCCAGGAACTTGAAGGTCTCGGCAGTTGACACAAGGCAGCTGGAGAACGTGAGGGGCAGCTGTGGCGAAGGATGCCTCCTGAAGTCCACGATCATCTCTACAGTTTTGAGCGTGTTCAGCTCAAGGTTGTGTCGGCCGCACCACAGCTCCAGCCGCTCCACTTCCTGTCGATATGCAGACTCGTCACCGTCCTTGATGAGGCCGATGACAGTGGTGTCATCTGCAAACTTCAGGAGTTTGACAGTCGGGTGCGCTGAGGTGCAGTCGTTCGTGTAGAGAGAGAAGAGCAGCAGAGAGGACACAACCCAGTCGCCCCAGTGCTGATGCTGCGTGTGGATGAGGTGGTCTCTCCCAGCCTCACCTGCTGTGTCCTGCCCGTCAGAAAGGTGTAAATCCACTGGCAGATGGCAGGTGAGACGCTGAGCTGGAGAAGCTTGGATGAAAGGAGTTCTGGGATGATGGTGTTGAACGCTGAGCTGAAGTCCACGAACAGGATCCTTGCGTAGGTCCCTGTACTGTCGAGGTGTTCTAGGATGAAATGCAGTCCCATGTTGACTGCATCATCCGCAGACCTGTTCGCTCGGTAGGCAAACTGCAGGGGGGTCCGGCAGGGGACCTGTGACGCTCTTGAGGTGGTCCAGCACGAGACGTTCAAAGGACTTCATGACCACAGATGTCAAGGCGACAGCCCTGTAGTCATTTAGACCCGAGATTGCAGGTTTCTTGCAGGTTTCATGTACTGCGCTTGTGTACATTAACAGAAGTGTTATGATCATGATCAGACAAATCATCCACTATGAGCCTAGGAACAACTACAAGTTATCTGCGGGGTCCTCCGCAAAAAACATGTATCAAAGGCATATTAGAGGGTCTTCAAATTAGAAGCCAAGCTGGATCTCAGAGTTAACAAGGCAGAAAAAAATGTAGGCTGTGTGCTTGCATACATTAAAATAGTACGTGACAAGCCTAGGCAGTTATACTGTCTGTTACTTTGAGGAAAGTAAGATGCACAGAAGTGCCCTAAACGAGGGCTGACAGGAGTCATTAAAACCCTTTGCTGAACTGTATTCTCACATTTCAGTCAGGCTAACAGCCATCAAAGTGCATGTTCTCAACAACAACTCTTACTTGAGCGACTCATTTCGCCACGTGAGAACGCCTCAAGAAGGAACTGATGCATTCTTGTGTGTTTGGTGAAGACAGAGGCAGAGTTAGGGAAACAACCCTGATAAGATAAAGACTGTAAAGCTCATGTCTTCAGCAGTCACCCTCAACTGACCCGAAAGACAACAAACACCACGAGGACCAATGTTGTTAAGCCATTCATTCTCTCCTGCAAGTCAGAGTTGAAGTGCTGCAGTTATTGCTCAACTTTATAATCAAAGAAATAATCAATAATAAATAATCAAATGCATTCCAAAAGATCGTTCAAGAATAAATAAGTAAAAAATTCAAAATACATGTTTAATTGATATTAGAATTATGATGAAGTCCAAGGAAAAATGTCTCCACTGTACAGTGTCCTTAACTGGACCCAAAGCTTGAGAATCCTTGTTCTAAACAGTTAAAATACTAATGGCTAGAAACAAAACACTGTGAGATTTTCATGAAAATCTTTTAGGAATAGTGTTAACAATACATAGAGATGTAAATAAATGAACAAACCTGCTCTTTGAAGCACAAACGTGAGGCTGAAACAGTGTCCAGCAGTTGACACTGTCGCTGGTTCTCCTCTTGTTCACCCGGGTTTCCCCTCGAGGGTACTCTGCTATCGTTGTTAGCGGCTAGCAAGCTTAGCTAAGCGAGCAAGCTTGAAAGGCTTCAAAGTGCAAGAGCGATTTGCCGCAAGTCACACACGCATCCTTAATGAGAATTTCTCGCTAGCCTCCTTCTCATCTGCCATCCACTAGACAGACAGACATCTTAAACTAAAACAAATCCTTAAAGAAACAACAAACATGCATACAGCGGTGTCTCATCCAACCACCAGGGGCACAATGGAAAGGAGTGACTCGATATGGGGCATAAAAAAGGAAGCGAAGACGAGAACGACGAAGAACAAAGCAGAGTTGTGTAAGTTCATTTTCTACTGGAACTATTTCAAAGTTCAATTCACCGTTCCAAAAATGAACTAGTTCAGTTCATAGTTCAAAATTTTGAACGAAGTTCACCATTCCAAAAATGAACTAGTTCATAGTTCTTTTTTTCACTATGTTGCTGACGGGCTAATCCCCTTAAAATATTGGCATTTGATTTTCCCATTGTTGTCACCCATTCAATCCACACTAGTAGCCAGCTGCAGCTTTCACCCTACAATCTCAAAAGCATGAGGAAAAACTTGTTGCTCGAATCGTTTTTTTTAATGTGAGGAATTAAAACAACAACGGGACTTTTGTCCTTAATGTGTCGCACTGAATCAGCTGCCAAATACAGCGTTTATCCTCAGACATATGAAGGCTCGTATATAGTGTATTGGGTTTGTCCTGGAAGTCCCTAACAAAACCTGTCACTCTTGAATGAAAATTAACTTTTGTTCGAAAACCATTCTTTGACGCGAGAATGAGCATGTTCTCAATTACGTTCATCGGGCAGAAATGAACTAAGTTCAGTTCACATTCGCACAAAATATGAACCCGTTCATTCATTGAACTTGTTCAGGTACAACACTGACAGAAAGCAAACTTGACAGTGCTAACTGCCGTGTGCTAACTAAAAAAAATAAAATAAAAAAATAACTAAAAAAAAACAATAATAATAAAGCGACTTCATAGGAATTACAAGGGTTTTTCTTGGAAATACAACACATACACACCTCCACATAAACGCTGTCATGCTTAAATCCATTGCATTATTTTCTCGTATCGATAGAATCAATACAGCAGCACCAGCCACTTTAGCAGCATTGGGGTTTGGTTATCTAATTTATAAATATCTTACTTGCCTTGGTTCTCTGAACTAGACTATGTTGCACACGTCACCTGACCTTTGATATTTGCACATTGAATTAATAATTTTTATACTGTATATATTATTTGTACTGTCTTTTGTAGCACCGCGGGCCCTTGAGTACCGTAATTTCAATCCTCTGTGTGTGTTACGCATACTGAAGAATTGACAATAAAAGCACCTTGACCTTATAATTAACACTGAGGTAAGAGCTAGGTCTGTCATAACTCAAATTAAAAGATAATATAGGATTTCATGAACTGGAGGTATAGCTTTCATAGGAATTAAAATAAGGCAAAACATTACTTGCTCTAATTTTTTATGCAAAAGGATAAAAAGGCAGTAGAGGCACAAGAAGCTGGGGGAAATTTCCGGTTTAATTAGTGTAGCAGGTCAATCAATAAGCCACTTCCCTTTGACTCAGGTGATGCTCATTCTGCTGCCATGGCAACAATATGGCACAATTACACAATCACTTCATCCTCAATACAACGGAAGTGTCTGAATGAGACTGAGGGACAAGGATTGTGCACTGTGTCCACTGGCTTGTATCTATGGAAACCCAGGAGAGATAAGCTACACAACAACTTTGAAAGCTGCCTACCAGTTCTTTGATGTGTAAACCAGCATGTGTTATTAAAATGTCAAAATATGACTACATGATATAATTTATGTGTATCTATATAATCTTTTGGTAGCTACACTGATCTTTCCACTCATGACATTCTGCCTAAAGGCCTCTTTTAAGTTCTACATGCTTGGTGAAGGAGAGCTGATGGGGATGGGTCTTCAGTAACCACACTGCTGAATGCCCCCAGAGTCTTGCATGCTAGTCCCTTTTAAGCAAATTATAAGAAATTCTGTATTGATTAGATCAGGGGTGTCAAACGCATTTTTGTCACAGGCCACATCACAGATATGGCTTTCGTCAGAGCCCTTATGACTATGAAAACCATATAAATGTATAGTCACCTTACCATATAACTTCATATGTACAATTTCCCTGGTAATCGATCGTTACATGTATAGTTAATTGACAATTGACAGAATCAGAATGAAATCAGAAGTCAAGGAAAATTGTGGCACATAAGTATTGTTCACTTTATGTTAAAAAGGGATTTGGTGTGAAAAAATGCTATAAGTCTCGGCGCCCTTTGCACAATGGTCATTGCACCGGACTATTGCAATATTAGTCTTTCGAACTGCTCTAAGTGCTAGAGGACTTTGCATCTTTTTGCACAATAGTCAAAAAAATAAATAAAAAATCTAACGGCATTACCAGATAACTAGCAACCCTTTATTGCTCAGTGACTGTTTTTTGTAAGTAGATTTGAAAGGGCAATTAAGCAGGAGGGTGCAATTTACGGATGCACATATACCACTTTGATCAGACCAAGTACGAGTACAGGTACAGTAATAATGTAGTTATAATAATAGGTTTTTTTGGTGGAAGTGGATCGACGGGAACGCCAATCTGTATCCTCTCTTGCGTATCTTAACTATGCCGGCACGCTTCCCCCTTTGGAGTCTCCATGCGCCATAGACAGCATGCGCCCCCCCTGGTGAGTAACTCTTGAAAAAAACTGAGCAGGTTTGCAAAAGTTGGTGAAAGAAAGTGCGGGTTAGACTCCCTGATGTTTTACCAAGTCTTCCCTTGTGTAAGTGAGTCACGTAATGTCTCCAAAGGCGAACAAAAAACACAAAAACATAGACAATAGTAGAGCGCAGGTAACCGAGGCATCCACACGGGTAGGCGCCATCTTTAAATGTTTGTTATCTAAATAGACATTGCTCCATCTTGTAATCGGATCGGTGATCGGTTATCGTTTTTTTAAACTCGGTGGTCAGTAATCGGCCCAAAACTCCTGATCGTGTAAAGCCTACTTCATACAGGCATTGGTGCATCCCTCGTGTAATTAGTGTGAGTCATCACCAATCAAAGGTGTGCGGAGTAAGGGACACTATTTTTCGACGGACAGCATGTGTGTGAGGGAGCGACAGTGGAAAAGCTGTGAGACATTCCGAGTCATAATCGGACCTAATCGAGTCAAAATAGTCTATCAGTGTGGTTTTGGTGAGAAAGCAGAATTTCCTCTGGCATATTTACTTTGTTCCTTGCTTGCATCGTCACACTTTCGTTAGGTGGCGAGGGGGCATAGCCACAAAATAAACACCCCGACCCCTAGTCTTACTATTAATTGCTAACTGACCAGAAAATACTCAGTCTGGGGGAAAAAGGCTGCTGTGTGGTAGGAGGGGTTTGATAAGAGATGAGGAGGCCATGATACAAGCAGCTGTATCAAAACAAACAAAGATACATCTGCGCGTGCGCGCACACACACACACACACACACACTTAGTAGCTACCGCATCTAAACCACATTACCTGCCTGCCTGCTATCCATCACGCCTACAGACAAAAGCACATAGCAACCAAGCAGAGAAACTGTATGGCAACATGCACGACGACCCACAAACACACACTCAGGTGTCAGTCACCACACCTTAATGCATATGGGTCATTTTCATATAGTTTGATCAATAATGGTAAAGACATGGCCCAGTGACTTTCCTTTTGAAAATTAATTTTACTGATACGAGTCTTTGAATTATTGGCAGTTGTTAGCCATCAAAAGGTCATAATTTTTCTAAGGAAAAAAAATATTCTAAATTAATATTTTTCAAACTTCCATCCATCCATTGTCTTCCACTTATTCGAGGTCGGGTCGCGGGGGCAGCAGCCTCAGCAGGGAAGCCCAGACTTCCCTCTCCCCAGCCACTTCGTCTTGCTCTTCAGAGGGAATCCCGAGGCGTTCCCAGGCAAGCCGAGAGACTTAGTCTCTCAAGCGTGTCCTGGGTCGTCCCCGAGGTCTCCTTCCGGTGGGACGTGCCCGGAACACCTTACCAGGGAGGCGTCCAGGAGGCATCCTAACAGATGCCCAAGCCACCTCATCTGCCTCCTCTCAATGCGGAGCAGCAGTGGCTCTACTCTGAGATCCTCCCGGATGACCGATCTTCACACCCTATCTCTAAGGACTCCAAAAAGGGTGGGTACTCTGAACCGCTGTTTGGTGCATAGGCACAAACAACAGTCAGGACCCGTCCCCCCACCCGAAGGTGGAGGGAAGCTACCCTCTCGTTCACCGGGTTGAACCCCAACGTACAGGCGCCGAGCCAGGGGGCAATAAGTATACCCACACCTGCTCGGCGCCTCTCACCGTGGCAACTTCAGAGTGGAAAAGAGTCCAACGCCTCTCGAGAGGACTGGTACCATAGACCAAGCCGTGTGTGGAGGCGAGCCCGACTACATCTCGTCGGAACTTCTCAACCTCACACACCAGTTCGGGCTCCTTCCCTGCCAGAGAGGTGACATTCCACGTCCCTAAAACCAGCTTCTGTAGCCGGGGGTCGGATCGCCAAGGTCCCTGCCTTCGGCCACCGCCCAGCTCACACTGCACCCGACCCCTATGGCCCCTCCCACAGGTGGTGAGCCCATGGGAAGGGGGACCCACGTTACCCTTTTGGGCTGTGCCCGGCCGGCCCCCATGGGTGCAGGCCCGGGTCACCAGGCGCTCGCCTTCGAGCCCCACCTCCAGGCCTGGCTCCAGAGGGGGGGGGGCTCGGTGACCCGCGTCCGGGCAAGGGAAACCTAGATCCATATATTTTGTTCTTCATAGGGGTTTTTGGAGCCGTGCTTTGTCTGGTCCCTCACCTAGGACCTGTTTGCCATGGGTGACCCTACCAGGGGTGTGAAGCCCCAGACAACTTAGCTCCTAGGATCATTGGGACACACAAACCCCTCCACCACAATAAGGTGACGGCTCAAGGAGAGGTTTTTTCAAACTTATAATGCCGAAATGTCTTTACCATTAGATGTCAGAAAGGAAGTTTCATGATTTGCAACATGTTTTTTGATTATGCTAATTACATTTTTGGGTATATAGGATTTTCTCCGATTGCTTAATATGCCTTTTTCATGAAAATGAAGACAAATGCATCTTATTGTCTTCAGAGTTGCTTTTTCTTTGGGCTCTTTAACTTGTACAAACGGTCCTTCGTTGTCACTCAAGCTGTCCTTTCCATTAATGCCACTGGAGAGAGCCTCATTATGTTGTTGCAATACACCAGAGGGATCTGTGATCTAAAGTGCCAGAATGAGGTAGACAGTATGCACTCACACAATAGCAGACAGCAAAATAAATGCTACTTCTGAGATATGAAGGCATATGAATTAATTTGTTAAAGTGTCGGAACTATTGCATGTCTTTATTGTTAGACAAGAGTATAATGGGTTTAATGAGTAGTTATGCACTTGCATCCACAGAGTTTGCAGGGCAACACGTAAAGTGTGCAACCCACACGATTTTTATGAAGCTGTTTATGTCTTTACTCTTATGCACATTCATCTTGACCATTATGCAAGAAGTGTATTTCAGTGGGCCATTAGCTCTGTCAATAAGAATTGCCTCTTGTATTAATGCCTAAAATTTTAACTCATCAATAACTTAAAATAGGACTTTAAGCGTGGCTGTTTCAGCATGGGAGATGTTTATCCATCATCCATTCATCCATCCATCCATTTTCTGAGCCGCTTCTCCTCACTAGGGTCGCAGGCGTGCTGGAGCCTATCCCAGCTATCATCGGGAGGGAGGTGGGGTACACCCTGAACTGGTTGCCAGCCAATCGCAGGGCACATACAAACAAACAACCATTCGCACACACATTCACACCTACGGGCAATTTAGAGTTGTCAATTAACCTACCATGCATGTTTTTGGGATGTGGGAGGAAACCGGAGTGCCCGGAGAAATCCCACGCAGGCACGGGGAGAACATGCAAACTCCACACAGGCGGGGCCGGGGATTGAACCCCGGTCCTCAGAACTGTGAGGCAGACGCTCTAACCAGTCGACCACCGTGCCGCCGGGAGACGTTTACTCATATAAAACAAAATCGGCACAACGTTTCTAAATTAGATTTTTTTGTGTGTGTGTCTTTACTGTTATTGATCAAATTATGTGAACCCATATACATACTAAATACTGTATTTCCTGCTTAGAAACCAGCTTGCATCATTTGCAAGTGGTTTGCATCGCTCTGGTTGAAAACCCAGACGATAGTACATTGGAAAGCAACAATTTCATGGTTGTTTTAAATATTTAAATATATCAAGCAGGAGCATAGACATCAAAGGAAATAGTATTCTTCTATCCTTATCAATCTTTGTTGCCAATGGAAGGGGGTGGGCCCTGGTGGTGTGTGAGGACCCATGTGTTTGTCACAGGTTCCTCTTATTTAAAAGATTGTGTGGGTGCAACCCCTCACTGACTTGAAGTGAGTGCGTGTGTGTATGTAACAAGGTCTCGGTGAGGTAATTAGCTGCCAGAGTGCAGAGGGGCAAGGTGAGAGGAAGGTAGACAGGAAAGATACAGACCTCCAAACTTGCGGTGCACTCCATACATTAAGAGGCCGTATGGCGCCTCTGATGTGTGGCAGGAGGCAGTAGAGCAGCACTGCTCAGCTCTCATGTGCTCAAGCAGGTGTCTCAGCTCCCACTGTAACCTCCCTGCCCTCTCGCCAGCTCAGTCTGCTTAACTCAGTAACATCCATTGCCTCATCTCTTAACTCACTGCCTCCTCCACATCCTCCCGCTGCTTCCTCTTCATCCCAGTCGACTAGCTCTCGTGTCCTGACCTCACACCTTTCTTTCTGGGCTCGGCCGGACCTTCATTTGTTGTGGCGCTTAATCTCAAACAAAAATAATTAGTTCAATTGCATAAAAATCTAAAAACTGATGGTTCCCCTCTGTGCCACCTCAATGATGACATAATCTTGACAAATGTGCATGCGGAGAACAAGATGGTACTTCCTTAATAGACCGTAGCTCTTACCACAGACACTGTACACATACTGTACAGTATAGTGTGAGCAAAGAGCTGCTCAAGAAATCACATACACAAACCAGACCCCTATCCAGGGTGTTTGATGTGTAATGAGAGAAACCATTAGCAGTAAGAATGGGCTCTTCCCACCACACTGCTCAGCAGTCAAGAGTGGTGGTTGCTGGGTCTATTTATACATTCGCTCCTCTTTACTGTGGAGCAATGTGTGTGTCTGTGTTTGTATATGGGAGAGTGTGTGTGCCACACATTCAAGAACATTCCTGCCCTTCTCTCCCAGTCTTCCTCTGCTGCTTCGCTCCCTCAGTCTCTACTCCCATCCCCCTCTCCGCCTGTCTCCTCCCCCTCGATACCCTCCCCCTTAGCTTTTTCCTGCTCCCTCCCCCTCGCTCAGCAGACTATATGCATGCAGCAAGGCACAAATTCATGGGGGATAAAGAAACAGCGAAATACAGCTGGAGTGGGGGGTGGGGGTCTGAAACAGAAATGCTTTGCACTGCAAGGAAGCAAAAAACAGAGCAAATGGAGGAATACCTGGAAATGAGTGGTGGAGTAAGGTAGCAAGGCAATGGGAGGGAGGGAGCTCGAGCTGCAGCTATGGGCGTTCCTCAGCCTTCTCGTCATGAGGTCAAAAGTTTACCATGGTTTAAATTTCACCTTTCCACAGCCAATCAGAGTGAGACTCTGGATGCTAAGTCAACTTTGACCCATACAATGAAGATCCACCAACTTTTTATCTTCAACTCAATTGTTATTTTTCTACTGATTCAATTCTCTAATTGTTAGTATTCATCCCATTTTTTCCAGAAAAGACCATTTTCCATCAAGCAACAGCAGAAGCACACCCCGCTCAGTACTAGCGTGCTCAGCACCGGCATGGGCCCATGCGTGTGTACGTGTGTGTGCGCGCATGTGTGTGTGTGTGTGTAGGTATGTGAGGGGAGCATTGCGTCTACGAAGGGGGAGAGGCTACAGTTTGATCACAGCATCGGAGAGGGGAGGGCACAGGGGTGGCTCTGCAAAGTAAGCGAGCAGAGAGTCAGGACGGCTGCAGAGTGGAAATGCTTTAAGCTTCTAAGGAGACTGTGTGTGTGTGTGAGTATTTTCAACAGCCACTCCACAACATCATTGCACGTGCACGTAATTAACAGGCAGGGCCACGGACGATGCTCCCTGTTGTTCAATTCTGCCATCAACTGTACCACTGGCTGCCACCCTCCTCCACCTGACTAGCACTGTAAAGCACACACACACATAGAGAGAGAGAGAGAGAGAGAGAGAGAGAGAGAGAGACCAACCAACAAACAGACAGAGCACGAGAGGGCTAATGTTTGCACGTGCGCATGCAGATAAAATGCTGACAGCGCAGGCGCCAAGACGTGACGTATGATCCATGTTCATCATGTAGAAATTGGCTAGGGAGAAGTCTGTTTTCTTATTATGAGATGTATCCATTTATTCCAACACGCATGCTTGCATTATAAACAAAGTAGTCACATAAAAAGGGCTTAAGATATTTTATCTTCATGCTTTAGAAAGAGGCTATTATGTTATTGCTGCTTGACAACAATAGAGTAATTTGGTTTTATATACAGCTTTTCTACTAATATAACGAGAAAGAAAAAATACAAGTCCACCAAAACCAGCAGAATCCTTCGCATTCATACATTAACTGATGAAAAATATTCACACAAAAAAGGAGCATTTATACTTTGCTTTAATATGAGCCCAAAATGCAATGTGGGACTGCAACGCACTTTTTCATTTCCTTTTTAACATTTTATATTGTTCAATATTCCAAATCTGAGGCTGCAGCTTTTTAACTTAAATCAAAGCAAAAGGTCTGAAGAAAATGAACCAGAAGAAAAGCAGATAATCAAATCGACCCAATACGTGGCTCCACTAATTGTACAGACATGAATGGTTCCTGATCAATTTAAGTTAAAATACTTGGGGACAAATCCCTGTTGTCAAATTTAGTAAGTACAGTTGTGCTGACTTTCGAGTTCAATTCGTTCCATGTCTACGCTCGTAACTCAATTCACTTGTATATCAAATTAACTTTTCTACTGAAATGCCAATCAATTACATTCCCCCAAAAAACCTTGTAAGTCGGGCATTCATAAGTTGGTACCACTGTACTTTATATTGTTGTAAAATGCCCAATAGCACATTTTAAAATAAAACACAAAATATAATAATGTACCGGGGTTTAATAAAAAAAAAATAATTGTATTCATTTATTTTCAAATGTATTATAACCTTTATAATCCCTCAAAAAGTTTGGCATGACATGATATCAGATGCTGGCTTTTTAACTTTGCGCTGATCACAATCCGGATGGTTCTTTTTCTCTTTGACGTTCATGATTTTCCAAAACAATTTGAAATGTGGACTCGTCAAACCGCAGCACACTTTTCCACCTTGCGTCAGTCTATCTCCGAGTAGCTCGGGCCCAGAAAACCCGGCTGCATTTCTGGGTGTTGTTGATAGGGCTTTCGCTTTGCATGATAGCGCTTTAACTTGCATTTGTAGATGTAGCGACAAACTGTGTTATCTGACAATGGTTGAGCCCACGTGGCAATATCCTTTACAAAACGATGCCGGCTTTTAATGCAGTGCTGCCTGAGTAATCGAACGTCACGGGCATTCAATGTTGGTTTTCGGCCTTGCCGCTTACCTGCAGAGATTTCTCCAGATTCTCTGAATCTTTTGATGATATTATGGACCGTGAATAATGAAATCCCTAATTTCCTTGCAATTGTATGTTGAGAAACGGTGTTCTTAAACTGTTGGACAATTTGCTCACGCAGTTGTTCACAAAATGTTGAACCCCGCCCCATCTTCGCTTGTGAATGACTGAGCAATTCAGGGAAGCTCCTTTTATACCCAATCATGGCACCCACCTGTTCCCAATTAGCCTGTTCACCTGTGGGATGTTCCAAACAGGTGTTTGATGAGCATTCCTCAACTTTCCCAGTCTTTACTTGCCCGTCGCCACTTTTTTAGAATGTGGTGAAGTCATCCAATTCAAAATGAAAGAATATTTGCAAATACCATTCATCAGTTTGAACATTACATATCTTGTTTTTGTCATGTATTCCATTGAATACAGATTGGAAACGATTTCCAAATCCTTGTATTCTATTTTTATTTTTGTTCCAACTTCACTGGAATTGGGGTTTGCAGAGGCGGTACGGTGGACGGCTGGTTAGAGCGTCAGCCTCTCAGTTCTGAGGACCGGGGTTCAATCCCCGGCCCCGCCTGTGTGGAGTTTGCATGTCCTTCGGTTTCCTCCCACATCCCAAAAACATGCATTAATTGGAGACTCTGAATTGCCCGTAGGTGTGACTGTGAGTACGAATGGTTGTTTGTTTGTATGTGCCCTGCGATTGGCTGGCAACCAGTTCAGGGTGTACCCCGCCTCCTCCCCGATGATAGCTGGGATAGGCTCCAGCACGCCCGCGACCCGAGTGAGGGGAAGCGGCTCAGAAAATGGATGGATGGATGGAAGTATTAAGTCATCAAATATCAGCATTGGGGGGAAAAATATTCTGCTATATAATTTAGGCCATATCGCGCAGCATTACGTCGTACAAGACGTGTTTCATGAGAATACCACACCCTCCGAACCCGACAGTCCAGAACAGGTTGCCCGGTCAGCGACACTACCAAACTGTGACAACTCTTAGCAGCCTATTGTTCGGCTTGCGTGTCAATGAAGAACGTAGCTAGCTCCGAGAACTAATGTGAAAGGACTACTGTATGTGCACCAACCCGCGACCCTAGTGAGGAGAAGCAGCTCTGAAAATGGATGGGGTTTGCAGATACATTATATTGCCAAAAGTATTCGGTCATCCATCCAAATAATCACAATCAAGTGTTCCAATCACTTCCATGGCCACAATTGTATAAAATCAAGCACCTTTGGATGCAGACTGTTTTGACAAACATTCACAGGGTTGGCAATAGGTCATGAAACCTCTTAGCCAATGTGGCTAAACTGTAAAAATTTCCTAGCCACACTTGTATGTGGTTAGCCACATCACCACGTGTGAACCTTTAGTCACACTTAGCCAGTCCTTGTCACTGGGAATTAAACCCATAAGCTTTAACGATGTGGGCCCAATTAAAACTACCTAGTCATCAATCAGTTATCAATAATGCGTCACCCTACTGCAACCGTCTAATGCGCACCAGAAAGGGGGGCAACACAGTATGTGTAACGTGCGGCCTATAAACCAGAGCGCTCTACAGACCAAATTTGATGATACACAAACATTCACAGTGTAATCGCAAGCACTGTTAACACCATCTTATTACAGTAAAATGTCCAGAGCTTGTATTTCCTTGGGCAAGAGGCCTCAGTGTCACAATAAGGTTTAAGGTTGCACACATTAACGGGGCACTTGAACACTTAAATTGCAACAATCTCAACTGCCCTGTGCATTCTTCTGCTCCCCCAAATCCCCTCGTGGCACTAACACCGCAAACCTATCCCATCATCCTTTGTGTGCGAGAAGCTGAATGAAACTGAATCTTGCCTAAAACATGCCCTTAACCCTTCTCCAGGACCTTATCCTGTTTGTTTTGTGGGTAAATAGAAACTCTCTGCACTAAAAACAAACACTGCACATTGTTTGTCGTGGGACCACAATCTCATAGCAACAAGCTGCCCTCCCTCCTAAATCCACAGGCTGTATTTTTCTTCTTTGTACAGACGAAGTGTGTCACGGCAAAGGTTAAAAGGGGAAGAGTCACAAATCACCCTAGTCAAAACAGAACAGCTTCAAAATCATGTTGATGGCACACCAGCTTTCAGTGACTTTAGGTGCCTGTCATTGCCACGCAAACCCTGGATCATCAACATTGTCTATAATATTGAGTAATAATATAATATAATAATATTAAAAAAACGTATTTCTCCAGACGTGTTCAGTGTTTGCACAAACATTGTTACACACTAATAAATCCTGATGCAGATGTACAGTAAATGATTCTGAATCGAATACAATTCAATGATCTATTATTACATAATATTCTGGCAGAACAAAAAAAGTGGCGCACGGAGGTAGAGCTGTGCAATAATCCATATATATCGTCGTGGGACATAAAAACATCGATTGTACGATATACTGTAATTCCTCATCGTTTATATTATTTTAGATTTACCTCACAGCTACTGAGGGAATCCTGTAGTTTGTTTTCCTCCACATAGTAATATTTTGACGCTGAGCAGGAGGGGCCACCGCCACCCATCACGGACTGCGTAGAGACGTGATAGTCCACCGGCAGCCTTACCCGAGCCGCGGGGAGCAGAGCTGGGGCCACAAGGTGCATTCAAAGTGTTGATGATCAATGGGTCCTGCAACGGACTACGTGGAACACAAAAATGTACATGCGATTGTTTGTTTCTTTAGGAATTTCTTTTTTTAAACGCTCCAACTCATCTGCCTCCCAGTTCTGAGGTCCGAGGTTCAATCCCCGGCCCCGCCTGTGTGGAGTTTGCATGTTCTCCCCGTGCCTGCGTGGGTTTTCTCCGGGCTTGCCATTCACGAGATCCGACGTGTGTCGCGGGTTGGTGCACATACAGTAGTCCTTTCACATTAGTTCTCGGAGCTAGCTACGTTCTTCATTGACACGCAAGCCGAACAATAGGCTGCTAAGAGTTGTCACAGTTTGGTAGTGTCGCTGACCGGGCAACCTGTTCTGGACTGTCGGGTTCGGAGGGTGTGGTATTCTCATGAAACACGTCTTGTACGACGTAATGCTGCGCGATATGGCCTAAATTATATAGCAGAATATTTTTCCCCCCAATGCTGATATTTGATGACTTAATACTTCCATCCATCCATCCATTTTCTGAGCCGCTTCCCCTCACTCGGGTCGCGGGCGTGCTGGAGCCTATCCAAGCTATCATCGGGCAGGAGGCGGGGTACACCCTGAACTGGTTGCCAGCCAATCGCAGGGCACATAGAAACAAACAACCATTCGCACTCACATTCACACCTACGGGCAATTTAGAGTTGTCAATTAACCTACCAAGCATGTTTTTGGGATGTGGGAGGAAACCGGAGTGCCCGGAGAAAACCCACGCAGGCACGGGGAGAACATGCAAACTCCACACAGGCGGGGCCAGGGATTGAACCCCGGTCTTCAGAACTGTGAGGCAGACCCTCTAACCAGTCGGACCCTCTAACCATGCCGCCCGACTTGATACTTATTGTATTAAACTTTATAAATGTACAGTATAAAACTGGACCAGACAAAATGGATTTACATTACAAAGCAGAAGGTTTATTTAACAATTCTAAACATCATAAAGAAATACATCAATTTTTCCTGCCGGTATTTCAAAATATATCTAAAAATAAGAGAAGCCACTATAGCAACCCGACCTGATTCTCCTCGTCCAGCTTCCTCCAATTTAAGGCTTCTTCAAGTCCTTGTGCAATTGTCTCGCCAGTATGACCTTCAAGTCCATAGCTTGTCTGTAAACATGTACTTTTCAGCTCTGAGTCTTCAAGGTAGTGAAGTACGTTACACTGTGCGACAACTCAACCAGTCGGTAGTCATAAAAAAAGTGTTTTACAGCTGATACATTTGCCGTAACTTTCTCCCTGACATTATTGTCAAGTTCAGGCAAGGGTTCCCCTGTGAAATATTTCCTACTGTGCAACTTGTATCTGGGATCCAATGTTTTCATTAGCTTTTTGAATCAATCTTTTTCCAATCTATAAATAGGAATCAAGTCCTTGGCTACAGTATATAGAATGTTACTTCCCTCCATTTGGTGCTCGACCTCTCATAACGAGGAGCTGGACATAGATCCTCTAAAGTTTGTTTTGTTGAGGTTACAGCAATGTCACAGGGAGTCGTGGCTCTCTTTAGCATGATACATGCATCGCACTTGATAATGTCTTCATCTTCTGGTGATTGTCCACTGATATACCTGTCTTTGTCGCAACGTCTTTCATACACATTTTGCAGACTACTGTTGTTGTCTCAGTGCAACAAGAGCTGCCGCGGTAGTCTCGCAGTGCAACAAAATCTCGCGGAGTAGCGAAAAGTATGTATAGAAAATAAAGCCGATAATCCCTTTTTCCATATTAAGCATTAATAAAATAGCTCACCATACAGAGCGTACATGGCATCTATCCATCTACTATCCAGCCTCACGACTCTACATTCTTCTTTGCCTCTTAAGTCTTCTCCCTCTCTTATCTACATACTCCTTTTACATGGTCCCCCTAGTGTTTAGACTAAAACTCAACCTATGAAACTGTTCATTTATTCGCACTTTTACTGGTAAAATGGTATGCATATTTGAATGTTACTTGAAGCACTGTGTTGTTATTTTAATTCTTTGCACGTGATTGCATTCCTTGAAAACTGGTTGTACTATGAGATATTCTGAATTATTATTTGGCCACTGGATGTTTGTGTTGTATTTATTTTGTATTAATATTTTAGTCACTGTATTGTGTGTGATATTTTATATTTAAAATATGTACTTTATAAATAAATGGAGATAAGATTCGTGAAAATTGCCATTAATTTAATGTAATTTTAAGGAGAAATTCTATATTCAATCTCTCCTTTTATGCCTGCATGAGTGTGATTTGGTTCTGAGTGAAAGAGGTGCAAAGAATGTGTGAATGGCACTCCGTTGAAGAGTGAGAGAGAGAGAGCAACCGAGAGAGAGAGAGAGAGAGAGATCAACCAACAAACAGACAGAGAGAACGAGAGGGCTAATGTTTGCATGTGCGCATGGAGATAAAATGGTGGCAGCGCAGGCACCAAGGCGTGACGTATGATCCATGTTCAACATGTTGAAATTGGCTAGGGAGAAGTCTGTTTTCTTATTATGAGATGTATCCATTTATTCCAACATGCATGCTTGCATTATGAACAAAGTAGTCACATAAAAAGGGCTTAAGATATTTTATCTTCATGCTTTAGAAAGAGTCTTTTATGTTATTGCTGCTCAACAACAATAGAGCTGCAGCTTTTTAACTTAAATCACAATCAACCTTATGTTTAGTAACATAATAAGTATGTTTTCCAAGAAGTACCACAGAAGTGATATCGCTATAATGTTTGTGTCTGATTGAGGTGTTTTGACTAACACGGAAACTTGGCTTCACCTGAGGATACGCAATACTGGCATGTAGCGATCTAGCCTTTAAAAAGTGGGAGGCATAAACACAAACTATTGTAATTCCTACACCGTTTACCTGAATTGGATATAAATAAACTCAAATTAAAGATGAAAGTCTGCAGTTAAACCACATCTTATTTGTTTCATTTAAAATCCATTGTGGTGTTGTTTAGAGCCCAAAAGATGGCAATTGTGTTCATATTTCAATATTACATGAGTGGAAACAAATATTAATGGTGTTAGTTTATAGAGTAAACTTTATGCATAAACTTAGCTCATTCACGTATGATTATCAACAGTAGAACTTTATTGAGTCAAGGCACCTATTTTACATTTTAAAAATATCACAGTTAACAAACAAACAAAAATATCATAAAATGTATGAATACTGAAATCTTGTCTAATTTAGTCACAAATCTACTTTACCCAATGTGAAATCTGGGCTTGTTTAGCTGAACACAAAGCTGATATATTTGCATGAAGCCAATTTATTCTGTTGTATGAACAGCAACAGGTGGATACAGCGCTTTAGTGTACATTTTGCCATCCAATGTAAGAGCATTTAATTGTTCTGCCGGTCACTAAATGCCGCTGGCATAGATAGACAAACAAAGATATATTTCTGATTGATAAAAATAATAATATAAAATAAATAAATAAATAAATAAAACTGCAAAGGCTGCCTTCATGAATTTAATTAGTCCTCTTTTTTCCCCCCCATTTCCCTCGGTATGTCATACACACGGAGTCATGTTGATAGGTTTTAAAAACTTTGTTATGAAGCTAGGCAGCACGGTGAACAAGAGGTGAGCATGTCTGTCTCACAGTTCTGAGGTTTCAAGTTTGAATCCCTAGTGCTCCGTGTTCCTCCCGCTCCCGCATTCCAAAAACATGCATATTAAACATGAACAGAACACGACAGAAAATGTATCAAAATATATTTCATTGATAATGAATTTATTTTAATCATATTTGTTGTTGGAGTAATCCAAAAGTAACTGAAAGTAATAAAGTTACATTACGTTAATATTGCAGTACATGGATTACGTTACGTCCTCGATGATCCAATCACAAATCTAAGTGTTTGTGATTGATGTGGTTAAAAAAAAAAATGTCCGGAAATCATTTTATTTTTGTCAAAAAATACTATTTACAGTATGTTTGTTATTTATTAAGTTGTAGTGTCTCTTTAATTAAGACAACGAACGGTTAATGTCGGCGTAATCACGCCAAAATAGCTCTACACGCATGCATTCGCTCGGCGGAAATTCCGCCTACGCACATACAGCAAATCCAGATGCAACCAGCAGTGCCGTGTTCTTTATGAATGCTATCCAGGCACAGATTTTTTTTCCCAAAAAGTAAACAAAGGGCTAAACGGTTCGAAATTAGAATGGCTCCTAAGAGGAAGCACTTGATGAGCGGAAAGAGCCGTGCTGTATCTTTGTTGTTGGTTTTTTTGCTCTTTATTAGACTGACAAAAAATGAGAATGCGCTCACAGGCGATAGCGTGAGCGAGGCAATGAAAAAAAATGATAAAATTAATCAAATGATGAAAATTATCATAAGAAATGTGCAGCAAATTGGCCAACAGAGCAATTCATCTTTAAATGACAATGTGACGTCCCACTTTCAGATTTTTTTTTTGTGAACAGAAAAAGACCGTTTTCCCTGAATCAGTTTATTGTGCCAAAACCAACAAAGGAATTAGAAAAGAAAGCGGCAAAAGAAAAAACACCTCAATCTGAATTTTCCCATGTAATTATGGAAGAAAACTCTTCTTCATTGAAGAGCTGTCACCTCCCCTTTAATGACCAATAATGTCCCTTTAATGACCAATAATGTTAATGAAAATAATAAATAATGACAATGACCAATAAATTGTTATCATGTTTATTTAGTGTTTTATTTCTTTAAAACTGAGTTTTCACTTATTTGTGTATTGCATGTTTATTTTAACCATACACAATGCAAAAAAAAAAAAAAAAGTTAGTTTAATTTCGGGGCTGGAACAGATTAATATCATTTCCATTGATTTCAATGGGAAATATTACCTCGGGTTAAGAACGTTTCGAGTTACAAACAGGGTCATGGAAACCCGCGGTTCCACTGTATTTGCCTTTGTTCCCCCAATTTATCAGTAGCGGGATTTTAACCAAGACCCTCCTGCTCCAGTCTTTACAGATGAGCTACTGCCACCCAAACTATTGTTGAAAATGTATCTTGAGTTAAGTCACTGATGGTGTAGCGGTACACTCGCCTGACTTTGGTGCAGGCAGCGTGGGTTCAGTTCCCACTCAGTGACGGTGTGAATGTGAGTGTGAATGGTTGTCCGTGTCTATATGTGCCCTGTGACTGACTGGCGACCAGTTCAGGGTGTAGTCCGCCTTACACCCGAAGTCAGCTGGGATAGGCTCCCGCGACCCTCACCAGGATAAGCGGTGTTGAAAATGGATGGATGGTATCTTGAGTTTGGTTTGTTTGTAGTTATAGCTCTGAGGAAGATAACCTCACGTTGGTGACATCACAACACACAGCAAGCGCCTAAGCTTTTTGCCAAGTAAATGTAGACATGAGACTTGAGTAAGTGACCTTTTTGTTATTAATGTAAGAGATTTGAATGGATTTGTGTGATGAGACTGTGATAGAGGTTAATGCTAATTTTCATGACTATATCTAAATTAAAAACAGGTTTTTTTTTTTTTTTGCCAATCATTCAAATACACAAAACAACACTTGTCATTTTTGCTAGCATTCTTTGAGTGAACGACAATTGCTTTGAGAGGGGCAAAAATATGAAAGCCACTTATCACTAATATTAAAATGTGTTAAGGTTTTTAGTTTGAGAGCTTTGACTCATAATCTCAGTAGTCCTTTTTATTTTATTTTAATGATAGGTGCGCTTTGGATGTGAATGACACTCACCCAGTAAGATCATGTGACAGTTTTCCAACAAGATAATACTCCGCACAACGCTGTTCTATGCTAAACGCCACTGGCCAGAGTTAAAGGTCGACCCGCAAGTAAATTATTAATGACTTGTTTACTTTTTCTCCCTGCCCCACTGCTCAGTCTTTTATCCTGTCTTTCCTTCTCATTGGTTTTTACATTACCCTCCATCCACACCTTCTTCTACCATTCTGCCTCCAGTCCTGGCATAAAAAAAATGCATTATTTATTGTAAATATAATTTTTTTAGCAATTTAGTACACAAGTATATACAGTAAATGAACAGGTGATTTAAATAGACACATTGCTCCATCTTGTGATCGGCTCGGTGATCGGCCCCAAAAATCCTGATCGTGTAAAGCCTAGTTCCAAATTATGGACAAACATTTGAAAAAAATCAAATACAGTCATACAAAAATTATTAGACCACTTTGGTTCTTCAATTTCTTTTTCATTTTAATGCCTGGTACCACTAAGGGTATATTACCTAAAGAATACAACAAACATGACAAATACGTTGCCCTATTTGACATGCTTAAGCTTAATTGTATTCCCAGTGATTTTGGTTACTATCAAGAAAACCATGGAACATGGATAGATATCAGCTCTTAAATTAAACTATTATGACCTACTTTTGTTTTCATCATTATATTTGTCCAAACAAATGGTATTTTTTAAAAAACAATAAAGAAACAAGGGTGGTCTAATATTTTTCTTCCGTGACTGTCGATTGTAAGAACTTGTTTTTCTGTCATTACATAGAGATCTTTAAAAAAAAAAATCAATTGCTACTTCAACCCAAAAAAATAAATGTTTGTTTGTTCACGTTAACATAGGATAGTTTCTGCCTGTATTTCCTTTGAGGATGCAAGAACGGCTTCCCAGAGCTGTAGTTTGGAGGTATACTGCCATCCATCCTCAAATCTTTTTAGGGGTGCTCCATAGGCTTTCAATAGGGTTGACATCAGGTTTTTCTCCCTTTAAACCCATAGCTTCAATGTTTTGTTTTGTTTTTGAAGTGTGGAATGGTGCTTTGTCTTGTATGATAATTATTTTACTACGAAAGACAGTTCTTCTTTTTATACCAAAGTAGGAAATGGTCTGTTCGAAACTAGAGGTAATTTTAAAAGCTTGAGGCACACTAGCCATCTCACTTCTAATTATCCCAGCCCAAAACATAGCTCTGCCAAATTCTTGTTGACATTAGGTCTGGGGGAGGGAGGAAGAAAAAAATTAATAAATAATAAAATCAAAAATAAAATACAACCCCAATTCCAATGAAATTGGGACGTTGTATTAAACCTAAATAAAAACAGAATACAATGATTTGCAAATCCTGTTCAACCTATATTTAATTGAATACACTACAAAGACAATATATTTAATGTTCAAACTGATCAACTTGATTGTTTTTAGCAAATAATCATTAACTTTTATTGCCGCAACACGTTCCAAAAAAGCTGGGACAGGTGGCAAAAAAGACTGAGAAAGTTGAGGAATGATCACCAAACACCTGTTTGGAACATCCCACAGGTGAACAGGCTAATTGGGAACAGGTGGGTGCCATGATTGGGTATAAAAGGAGCTTCCGTGAATTGCTCAGTCATTCACAAGCAAAGATGGGGCGAGGTTCACCTCTTTGTGAACAAGTGCATGAGAAAATAGTCGAACAGTTTAAGGACAATGTTCCTCAACATACAATTGCAAGGAATTTAGGGATTTCATCATCTACAGTCCATATTATCATCAAAAGGTTTAGAGAATCTGGAGAAATCACTGGATGTAAGCGGCAAGGACAAAAACCAACATTGAATGCCCGTGACCTTCGATCCCTCAGGCGCCACTGCATCAAAAACCGACATCAATGTGTAAAGGATATCACCACATGGGCTCAGGAACACTTCATAAAACCAAAGTCAGTAAATACAGTTCGGCACTACATCCGTAAGTGCAACTTGAAACTCGACTATGCAAAGTAAAAGCCATTTATCAACAACACCCAGAAATGCCGCCGGCTTCTCTGGCCCAAGCTCATCCAAGATGGACTAATGCAAAGTAGAAAAGTGTTCTGTGGTCCGACGAGTCCACATTTCAAATTGTTTTTGGAAATTGTGGACGTCGTGTCCTCCGGGCCAAAGAGGAAAAGAACCATCTGGACTGTTATGGACACAAATTTCAAAAGCCAGCATCTGTGATGGTATGGGGCTGTGTTAGTGCCAATGGCACCGGTAACTTACACATCTGTGAAGGCACCATTAACGCTGAAATGTAAATACAGGTTTTGGAGAAACATATGCTGCCATCCAAGCAACGTCTTTTTCATGGACGCCCCTGCTTATTTCAGCAAGACAATGCCAAACCACATTCTGCACGTGTTACAACAGCGTGGTGTCGTAGTAAAAGAGTGCGGGTACCAAACTGGCCTGCCTGCAGTCCAGACCTGTCTCCCATTGAAAATGTGCGGCATATTATGAAGCGTAAAATACGACAACGGAGACCCCGGACTGTTGAACAGCTGAAGCTGTACATTAAGCAAGAATGGGAAATAATTCCACCTAAAAAGCTTAAACAATTAGTGTCCTCAGTTCCCAAACGTTTATTGAATGTTGTTAAAAGAAAAGGTAAACATGACCCTGTCCCAGCTTTTTTGGAACGTGTTGCAGCCATACAATTCTAAGTTAATGATTATTTCCTAAAAACAATAAAGTTTACCAGTTTGAACATTAAATATCTTGTCTTTATCGTGTATTCCATTAAAAATATAGGTCGAACATGATTTGCAAATCATTGTATTCTTTTTTTTATTTTTGTTTAACACAACGTCCCAACTTCACTGGAATTGGGGTTGTAAATTAATTAATTAATTCAATCGAATAACTCTGCTAAGTCGACACAAAAATAGGTTGACACAAAATTTCTGCCTCGAAGCTCCGCACGGACCTAAAAAGAACCATGTTTACGGCGCCAGAACACGTTTCACAAAAACATTTATTGCAGAGGGACACAGTGTTGTGCCAATGATTAACTTAGCCAAAAATGACAAAGAGGCGTCTGTAAGTGATTTTTAAGACACTGTTAAATGTGTAACATACATATAACATGATAAGTATGAGTGAGCTGAATGGTAGTGTGTGTTTTTTGACCTAAATTGGTAATCACTAGCGCGCTAATGTAATCGCGATTTTTAACCATTTAGCATTTTGCATTCTCAAATTCGGTACACCAAATTTAATCCATACACTCAGTACCAACATATGCAGTTTAAGGATTGATGTCCATCCCTCATAAATGAGAATAAAATTCATGTTTGTGGTATTTTTATTTATTTATTTATTTTTCAGTAATAGTGTGGGAGGGGGTGATTATTATTCAATTATTCAATCATAATCAATAGGAGAATTGATTCTAAAAAGATTCAATAGTGACAGCCCTAGTTGATATTGCAGCTTTGTTGGGACATGTCGGTCATCAACCAACCACCCAGAACACCATCTATCTGTACCATCCCAGGTAGCACTGCATTCAACAGTGAATGAAACTGTTAGAGAATTGGTCTTCGTATTCTAAACCTACTGCAAACGTTTTGCCTCGTGAGATAGGAAATACAGTGGTGCATTGAAATTTAGTTTAATTCGTGCCATGGCCACATTTGTAACTCACAACACTCATCTCAAATATTTTTTGGGGGGTAGTGTGTATTTTCATGAGGAAAAAATAGAATTCTATAATATTGTACTTTATAAAAACATACCGTAATGACATAATTAAATAGCATGCAGTCCTGCCTGAATGCACCAGCCATTCATATTGCAGTGGGGAGTGTCCTGCCTAGAGCTCCAGTGGGATTCATAATAATGCCTCAATTCCTCTCAGGAAAGTACTCATATTTGTTGTTCTACGCAAAGGATGAAGGATATACTGTATCAATGTGAATACTGTTACAGTATATTGTCAGTGCACATGTTAAGGCAGCATTTGTGCACTGCAACATACAGTAGATGCTAATTAGAGTTAGGATTAAGCTAGCGGACTGAAAGAATCAGAATCAGAACCAGCTTTATTGGCCAAGTATATTACAAGACACAAGGAATTTGTCGCTGGTAGTTGGAGCCACTCTAGTATGACAACAAACAGCCACTATGACAAAATATACATTTAGGACATACAAAACACAAGTATGGAGAGTCATTGAGCAATGAAAGTGTACCATTAGTGTGGTGATGCTGATATAATGACAATTGTGGAAATGATACAGTCCCCAAGTAATTTAGAGCAATTTAAAGTGACTAATAGTGCAATGATATGGTACATAGACGATTGTGCAAATGGTGCAGAGAGTTTTCGAACACATATGTGGGTAGTAGTAATCAACAACAGAATGTAAATAGTACAGCGTGATAAAACAGTGAGGGTACGAATCATGTAGAAATGTCCCAACAGAGATGTGCAAAATTGGCAGATGTTACAACTGTTTTATAAGTTAAAGATAAGCGGGAATAAGCTGTTGGAATTTCGCCTGGTTTTAGTTTGCATTGTTCGATAGTGATTACCTGAGAGAAGGAGCTGGAATAGGTGGTGACCAGGATGTGGAGGGTCCAAGAGGATTCTGCATGCCCTTGTCTTAGTTCTGTCAGCATGCAAGTCCTCAAGAGTGGGTAGTTGGGTACCGATACAGTTTTTCAGCAGCCTTGACTGTCCGTTGCAGTCTGATTTTGGTGGTGTCCCCTAGCCTCACCCGATATATCCTGCCTGTCAGGAAGCTGTAGATCCACTGGCAGATGGCAAGCGAGACGATGAGCTGGAGAAGCTTGGAGGGGAGGAGTTCAGGAACGATGGTGTTGAATGCAAAACTGAAGTCCCCAAACAGGATCATCGCGTAAGACCACGCGCCGTCGAGGTGTTCTAGGATGAAGTGCAGTCCCATGTTGACTGCGTCATCCACAGACCTGTTTGCTCGATAGAAAAACTGCAAGGAGTCCAGTAGGGGTCCTGTGATGCTCTTGGGGTGGTCCAGCACAAGGGGTTAAAAGAATTTCATGTCCACAGATGTCAGGGAGACAGGTCTGTAGTCATTCCGTCCTGAAACTGCAGGTTTCTAGGGGACTGGGATGATGGCCAAGCGTTTGACACAGGATGGGACTTCACACAGTTCCAAAGCTCTACTGAAGATCTGGGTGAAGACTGGAGCGAGCTGGTCTGCAGGAGGGGGACACAGTGCTGGCAGTGTCTGGGGGTCTGCCGCTTTGTTGATCTTTTGTTGTTTAAAGACATATTTTACATCTTGTTCGTGAATGGTCAATGTAGAAGGGGGAGTCAGAAGTGTGATGGTGGTCATCGGTGGTGCAGCTGGGTGGGTGTGGGGTGTGAAAGTGTCCTTTTCAAATCTACAGTCGAAGGTATTCAAGTCTTCAGCCAGTCCTTGGGGGGATGATCGCTTGTAGTTGGTTATTGATTGTAATCCTTGCAGTCGTTAGCAGCAAACTGGTTTTCCAGCTTTTCTGCATAATTTCTCTTTGCGATGTTAATTAGTTTTGGTAGCTGGTTTTTGGGCTGATTGTACAGGACTCTGTCCACACTCCGTTAGGAGTCGTCTTTAGCCTGTTGCAGTTGGCAAAGTTTGGCAGTTCACCACGGCTTGTTGTTATTGAACATGCAAAATGTCTTTGTTGATACACATACGTCTTCACAAAAGCTGATGTAGGATGTAACAATGTATGCATATCAGTCCAAGCTGCCAGTTGAAGTTTCAAAGACACTCCAATCTGTGCAGTCGAAACAGTCTTGAAGTTCCATTTTTTCTTCAATGGTCCACTTCTTCACTGTTTTCACCAAAGGCTTCGCTCATTTAAGTTTGTGCCCCTATTTTGGTATTAAGTGAATTAAATAGTGATCAGACGAGCCCAGAGCTGCATGGAGAATAGCATGGTATAAGTCCTTCAGCATGGTATAGCAGTGGTCTGGAATGGTTTCCCTGGTGGTACAGTCAGTGTGCTGCTTGTATTTAGGGAGTTCTTGGTTGAGTTTTGCTTTGAGGGGTGAATCTCATTTGGGTTCAAACTTGAGATACGCCCACCTCCCCCCTCCCAAGTTCGTTTACTTGGTCAGTCAGCTTTTGTAGTGAGGAGTTCGTGGGGAGGAATGTAAACAGCGGCGAGTATGAATGAAGCAAACTGGCACGGGGCGTAAAATAACTTACAGTTCAAAAACAGTGACTCCAAGTTCAGGCTGCAGTGTGTGCTGAGCTCTGTGACATCATTATACTATTTTTCGTTTATGGAGACGCATGTGCCGCCACCTTTTGTTTTCCCAGATAGCTTCCTGTCGTGGTCCGCTCAGTGTAGTTGGAAGACGGCAACAGTACAAGGGATGCGTTCACAAAGCCAAGTCTCCGTGAAGCAGAGGGCGGCAGAACATGCAAAGTCTTTACTGGTCTTTGTGAGGAGATGAAGCTTGCCCATTTTGTTGGGTAGAGAGCGTAGATTTGCGAGGTGAATCGACCGAAGTGGTGTTCGAAATCCTCGCGGTCGGAGCTTAACTTGCACTCCGGCATGCTTCCCTCTGTGGCGCCGTCTTTGCCTCCTCAATGCGACATAGAGTGCAGCCGCTCTGCTGGTAATTCAATGTACAGTGTTCCCTAGTATAAGTAAGTCACGTAATGTCTCCAAAGATGAACGAAAAAGACAAAAACAAGGGCAATACTAGAGAGCGTGTTACCGAGGCGTCCACCCGCGTAAACTATGGTTGCTTTAAATACAAAAGGTATCGTTCTCTTTGTTGTATGCTTAGTTTGACAGTAATTTTCAACTTAGAGTGGCATTAAACAGACCTCTTTTTGAAGAATTGTTCACTATTTGTAAAAGTGCTGCTATTTTGAAGTTCTATGAGTTGATTTCACTTCCATCATACAGCGTTCGTAACTCAAGTTTGAACTCAAAGCAAAAAAATCAGCCAAATGACAGCTTGTATGTTGTAAAAATTGTATGTCGGTCACTCGTGTCTCAAGGCATGTGTCTTTATGCATGACTGCAAGCCCAAAGAGACACCAGCAGCATTGAATACCTGCTTGCTTCCTTGATACACCTTTATATGAACGAATTAATTTGCTCTCCAAGTCACACACAATGTACTTAATAGTGCTGTTATCTTGCTTATGTTTACTCAAAATGCCCAGTGTTTGCATTCCTTTCGAAAGGCCTTGGACCATTTCATGCTTTTTATCAGCAGAAAGATTCTTCTCGTCCTCCCATCATGCATACAAACTGACATGTCTAATAATATGCAACAACATCCACAACAATATCCTTTTAATTGGACACAGCTGAAACTAGTTATCAAAACTGCTCGAGATCGATATCAGCAATTGAAAGAGTGAGGTGAAACAGCATGCAAAAACGTCCACAGAAACACTAAAACTGTCAATCAATTTTTTAAATCCTAACCCTCATATTTTGAACACAGTGTATTCTGGAGCACTTTAGCCGTCTCCCCGTAAAAACAAACCAGAAGCATTTATTGACAGTAGATGACCATTTTTTCAAACGATATGGGACAGACAGACAGACGAACAGAAGTAGGCTCAAATTTGATTTATCACCTTGAGAAACAAACAATATCTGTTAAAAAGACCCACGAGGACGAAATCAGTTCATCTTTTTCTCATATTGCATAAAATCAATATTTATATTCTGCCCCCATTTTCCTTCAAAGAGACTGTCACTGTTGTTTACTACAGCTCAGATCTCACAGGACTAACAAGTTTGTTGTGAAAAAGAGAAATAAAAGGGATGTGTGTGGAGGGTTGGCAATGGAAAATAGATGGAACAAAATTTGCTCCTTATGCTTCTTTCCATTTGCCAGCATAACACACTTGCATAATACAAGTATATTAGTAAATGTGCTGTGTCCTCATCCACACTGTGTAATTCAGCACTTGGTTGAAGCCTAATCCACTGTCTTGTCTGCACGTCATTTGAAAATCTCCTTAGTCACATGTATGTCACAGAGAGATTCGCAGGAAGTTGCATCCTGCCAAAAGCACTTTTTAAAGAGCGTTTCCAAAGCATTGCCTTCACTGGTGAGTCAACATCATGCTGCTTACAGTTGTTACAATAATATTAATTTTACTGGCTAATCCTCATTACGGCGGCAGTTAACAGTTACGAAAACAAATAGATTTTTTTCTACAACTTAGGGCAGCATGGTGTACGACTGGTTAGCACATCTGCCACACAGTTCTGAGGACCCGGGTTCAAATCCGTCCTCGCCTGTGTGGAGTTTGCATGTTCTCCCCTTGCCTGTGTGGGTTTTCTCCGGGTACTCCGGTTTACTCCCACCTTCCAAAAACATGCATGGTAGGTTAGTTGAAGACTCTAAATTGCCCGTAGGTGTGAATGTGAGTGCGAATGGTTGCTTGTTTATATGTCCCCTGCGATTGGCTGGCGACCAGTTCAGGGTGTACACCGCCTCTTGCCCAGCGGCAGCTGGGATAGGCTGAATGAATGGATCCTCATTACATTCTGTCGCACCTGTGCAGTTTACTCTGTTCCAGGTTGGAACCAGATACAGAAAAGTGGGCTCATAATCATAAGTTCTTTAATTATATGCAGGATACTTGTTAAGTCAACCAATCCTGCCTCTATGCTATATTTATATTAAGGAGAAGTGTGTGTGTATGTGTGTGTGTGCGCGCGTGCATCAGGGCCAGAGCAATAGTGGCGGAGTGGCAGCAGAGGGGAAGGCAGGACGGGGGTAGACCGAGTTGAGGTGGTGGTCACGTAATAGACGAGTTCAGGCAGAGTTGAAGCTGCTGCCTCAGTGAGCTGCATCTGGTAACATTTACCTCAACGTCTGCCCTGTGTGTGTGTGTGTGTGTGTGTGTGTGTGTGTGTGTGTGTGTGTGTGTGTGTGTGTGTGTGTCCATGGACATGTAAAGGACAGCTAAAACGCTTAAACTAGGCCTGGATTGTTTAACAATGGAAAATAAGTAAAAACACAGAGCACCCCTTCATCAAGCCACACACCTCCCTGGGAGGAACCCATTTAACAAGCGTCTATTAGCTTAAAGCATATGTGTCAAACTCAGGCCCGGGGGCCAAATTTGGCCCACGATGCAATTATATTTGGCGCGCAGGACCATATTAAGTGTGTATTAGAGCTGTCCCGCCAGTATTTAGCACATGCGCCACTAATATTACAAATCCCAGAATCCTTTGCTAGTGTGGCCCATCAGTCTAGACCGGCGAGCACCCCTTCCCTTTCTGTTGCGGTCGTTAGCAACATGCTACCAGTCTCCTCGAGCAAATGTACACTTTCCCTTCCCAAAAATGGCCAAACGAAAGATGGAAAACGGTTAACTTCCAAGACAGGGGGGAGGCAGATTGTCTGTTCACTAAAGTAAAAGATAGACATGTTTGTCGTGTGCGGAGCAACGTGGCTGTAACAAAGAATATAACATAATTGAATTAATGTTTTTTTAATGCCCTTTATCAACTCCTAGGCAGGGACTGTTAATAGTTTGAAGTTTGGATTTTTATTGAAGGACATTATTTTTTGGGGTTGTTTTGTTGTTGGCCTTTGAAAAAAAGATGTACATCTACTTAAATACATCTACTTAAATACAAAACAACAAATACCACTGATTTCTTTTATCGCAAATTTGATTTCGCGTGTTTATAATATTCAAGTTTGTTTATTCCAGATACAATGTTTAAGCAAAATTTAAGTTTGTTGTCAATGATAAACTTTAATGCTACATTTCTACAGAAAAGGGAAATGTGCACATCGCAGTGATTTTGCATTAAATATTGAGTATGGCCCGCGACGTTGTCCCAATTTTTAATTTCGGCCCACCGTGAATCTGAGTTTGACACCCGTGGCTTAAAGCAAGGAGGAACATGCAACTACAGTCCCTTTCAATGGTTCTGCTCGAGGCAAATGCAGACAGGACAGATTGTGTTTTCCCACTCAGAGTTCTTTTAAAAGCCCTATTTGACTGACACCTTAGCTCATTGTTAGGGAAATGGTCCATCTAAAAATGTACCTTGCCAGGTGGCCCCAAAAAAAAAATAATACATTTTGCTCCATGGAATCCAATCTGGCGGCACAGTGGACGACTGGTTAGAGCGTCTGCCTCACAGTTCTGAAGAGCGGGGTTCAATCCCCGGCCCCGCCTGTGTGGAGTTTGCATCTTCTCCCCGTGCCTGCGTGGATTTTCTCCGAGCACTCGGGTTTCCTCCCACATCCCAAAAACATACATGGTAGGTTACTTGACGACTCTAAATTGCCAGTAGGTGTGAATGTGAGTGCGAATGGTTGCTTGTTTATATGTGCCCTGCGATTGGCTGGCAACCAGTTCAGGGTGTACCCGCCTCCTGCCCAATGATAGCTGGGATAGGCTCCAGCACGCCCGCGACCCTAGTGAGGAGAAGCAGCTCAGAAAAATGGATGGATGGATGGATGGATGGATGGAATCCAATCTTGGTCAGTACCTCCTCACTACTGAACATAGATTCATACACAACCAGTTGAAATACACTGTAGAATGCAAACTCAGCTTCGTCACTGATCGAGTGTTGTTAACGTGTATGATGACCATAATGTTAATTCACGACATAATTAAACTCAACTCATTTGTGTATAATCATTTAGATTTTTATTCTTTAAAAAGTCAAGAACCAAATTCATGCCAACATAATGTATAGGTAACAGGTAGTGGTCATTACTGTATAAATGGTGACAGTAAATATGGAAAGGAGTTCTCCCAAGGGATTTTGCAGACCTTAAAGATGAGGAACAAAGAAAAACTGAAGGGGGGTGTGGTGGGGGGGGAGTAAAAAGGATACTGTGTGTTAGGAAAAACAAATCCAAACCAGCGTCTCTCTCCGACTGACCAGCTAAATATTTTATCACATCCCCAAGTCCAGAGATTGCTCATTGCTTGTTGCTTTATTGACAAAAATAACACTGTGTGTGTCAGTAGGGTAGGTGGAGGGTGCCGTCGTGTATGTTTATTAACAACATGTCACTGAAGGGCTTTCCATTGGTCACTTCGAAGCAGTTTTATCTGTACCTCCCTCCTCTAGCAAGCATCCTACAGTGTGTGTTGCATGATGCTCAGTTCAGCACTGGATGAACGACCTTGAGCAGGCGCAAAGGGTTGTGTTGCTGTGGCAACCAAGCCTCGCGTAACCAGTAACAGCTGGATGCTACAGCACGCTGTGAATTTTTGTGGGTGTTGCCGCTTTATTACAACCACTCTTCCTCCTTATTTACCCCCTCCTCTACCTCCTTTTCTCATAGTCTCACATTCATCATCTCACTTACATATAATCACACCAGGACATAATGATCATTTACACAAAGAAAAGCCTGGTTCCTCGATATAATGTAGAGTAATGTAAACTTATCTTGAGTACACCATGTGAGCGATAGAATACAGTCCACGGTGTACGTGGAAAGATAGTGGAGAAGAAGCAGCCATGAGAAGCACAAAACAACATGAATCCCAAGCCACGGGCAACTAACAAACTCGCACATAAGAAAGGCATCGAGATGGCCACTTAACATTCATCTCACAGATGTGAACCAGTGAAGATTAATTCCTGTTTAACACATCCTGACATTTTGAGAAGGGGGCTCAATAACAACAGGACAACAGTTCAGTTGGCACACTGTTGGCGGAGGAAGGGGACAGCGGGCAAAACACCCAAGAAAGACCAGCAAGAACGAAATAAAGAATGTGGGGCGTTTCGACTCAGAAAGCTTCTTGATTCCACAGCAGAGGATGGCGCAGAATAGACCTGGGGAAGACAAAAGGGCACAAAACAATGGAGGAATTCCAGGTAGAATTCCAGCAAGAGGCTCCACCTGTGCCCCTCCTCCCTTCAATACCCACATTCTTTCCATCGTCGCAAGCTTCCCAGGCTGGTGGTGGGTGAGGTCCAGGCTCCCCAGCCCCACCCCCACCACCACCCCCAGGGCCTGACCCTCTCACCAGCATCCCCTGCTATAACCTCTTTCTCCATTTTCTCCCTAATTCAGCATATTTTATGCATCACTGTCATCGTCCTCCTCTTTCACATTCATCTCTGCATCCACAAGAGCGAAGATCAACCAAGACCAGGCCACAGGGAGAACTGTGAAGCTGTCAGAAGAGGGGCAGTGGGGCGGAGGAGGGCAACTGATGGCGTCACCATGCCTCTTCACTTGGGAAGCAGGCAACCACGTCCGACAGCCCGCGGTCCCAGGGTCCAAAATTAACACTCGCCAGTCGCCAAATGCGACTAAATTATCCATTTGGCGAGTGAATCGAAGAGCAGTACACGCCACGTGGCGAGTGAATGTCTGTACCCACGTACACACACACGCAAATCATAGTGTAACGGCGTGTGTCCTGGAGCCAGTAATATTGAAGCAGGGCCGATCTCAATCAGCTCTGTGCGTGCGTATTTCCTCGATCTAACATGATGGGATGTGTGTGACCACAGCCAATTTGAGATTTCTTTTTCCTGCTCCACTTCCGTTTGCAAGTAGCGGGAGTAAACGGAACCCGCGCCTTCTCGGGATTTCGAGATGTCGATTTAGCCGTTCTCGGAGCTTGCTGAGTCAGCGTCGCCCCGGCGACGGAGGTCCACAAGTACATAACACCTGTTGTGTGGCGGCGTATCCAATGCAACGTGGAGCAATGCTATTAACAAGCCAAACTGTAAGGTATGTCGGCGACCTCAAAGACGGACAACACTGTGATTATTCATTTGAAGAAGTACCACCCGAGTGATTATGTGAAATGCAAAAAATAATAATAACAATAATAATAAATGTGATTGCAGTCAGTACAGCCCGTCACTCTCTGTTGCCAGCACAAGTAGCATTAGCAGTTAGCCACTGGTAGCAGTGAGGCCAGTCCAAATCAACAACAATAAATCGTGCCATTTATTCAGGTGGTTTGTAAAATGGCCAAACTAGTTAATCTGTATTGTTATTAAAGATTATGCACATTTGAAAGTAGCAATACTGTTAACAGGGTACGTAGCATCATAACTGGAGAATGATGATGTTTGCAATTCAAGGTATGTATATTATCCCCAAGGGGGCACATAGTTTATTCTGTATCTTGTACGGTACCTCTGAAAATACTCAGGACTTCCAACTAGTGTTGTATTTTTCTACATTCGCTGCACTGTAGAGTGAAAAGTGGGCAATCATGGCTTAATAAAATGTAAATAACTACTATTCCAGATTAATATTTACATTTATTTATTAATATGGTGTTGAAAATCATATGAGCGATCTGAAATGTCTTAACAAAATGACTGAATCAGTTTTTTTCATCTACACTCGTGCAATTTACAGATAAAAGTGGATCTATATAAAACCCCAATTCCAATGAAGTTGGGACGTTGTGTTAAACAAATAAAAAAAAGAATACAATGATTTGCAAATCAGGTTCAACCTATATTTAATTGAATACACTACAAATACAAGATATTTAATGCTCAAACTGATCAACTTGATTGTTTTCAGCAAATAATCATTCACTTAGAATTTTATGGCTGCAACATGTTCCAAAAAAAGTTGAGGAATGCTGTTTGGAACATCCCACAGGTGAACAGGCTAATTGGGAACAGGTGGGTGCCATGATTGGGTATAAAAGGAGCTTCCGTGAATTGCTCAGTCATTCACAAGCAAAGATGGGGCGAGGTTCACCTCTTTGTGAACAAGTACGTGAGAAAATAGTCGAACAGTTTAAGGACAATGTTCCTCAACGTACAATTGCAAGGAATTTAAGAATTTCATCCTATATGGTCCATAATATCATCAAAAGGTTCAGAGAATCTGGAGAAATCACTGCATGTAAGCGGCAAGGCCGAAAACCAACATTGAATGCCCGTGACCTTCGATCCCTCAAGCGGCACTGCATCAAAAACCGACATCGATGTGTAAAGGATATCACCACATGGGCTCAGGAACACTTCAGAAAATCAATGTCAGTAAATACAGTTCGGCGCTACATTCGTAAGTGCAACTTGAAACTCTACTATGCAAAGCAAAATACATTTATCAACAACACCCAGAAACGCCACCGGCTTCTCTGGGCCCGAGCTCATCTAAGATGGACTGATGAAAAGTGGAAAAGTGTTCTGTGGTCCGACGAGTCCACATTTAAAAATTTTTGGGGAAATTGTGGAAGTCGTGTTCTCCGGGCCAAAGAGGAAAAGAACCATCCAGATTGTTATGGACGCAAAGTTCAAAAGCCAGCATCTGTGATGGTATGGGGCTGTTTTAGTGCCAATGGCATGGGTAACTTACACATCTGTGAAGGCACCATTAATGCTGAAAGGTACATAGAGGTTTTGGAGAAACATATGCTGCCATCCAAGCAACGTCTTTTTCATGGACGCCCCTGCTTATTTCAGCAAGACAATGCCAAACCACATTCTGCACGTGTTACAACAGCGTGGCTTTGTAGTAAAAGAGTGCGGGTACTAGACTGGCCTGCCTGCAGTCCAGACCTGTCTCCCATTGAAAATGTGTGGCGCATTATGAAGTGTAAAATACGACAATGGAGACCCTGGACTGTTGAACAGCTGAAGCTGTACATTAAGCAAGAATGGGAAATAATTCCACCTAAAAAGCTTAAGCAATTAGTGTCTTCAGTTCCCAAATGTTTATTGAATGTTGTTAAAAGAAAAGGTGATGTAACACAGTGGTAAACATGACCCTGTACCAGCTTTTTTGGAACGTGTTGCAGCCAATTCATTGGAATTGGGGTTGTATGTAGCATTTATAAAACAACTCTGTGAACCTCGAGAAATCATTTTAAATTTACATATATTTCAGAATTCATCTGGAAATCTTGACAAGCTCAACTGACTCATCCCACCATACAAACTAATGTGGTAACTATTCAGAAATTATGCAGTTATCCACCGACCTTGTAAATGTGTGTATGTAAAAATACAAGTTGTGGCAGTGCATGAAAAAAAACAATAAAATAATACAATACAAAACCAACCTCTTTTGAACTGAAGCTGTGGATTGACATTTTTCAATATTCAATCTAGGGCTGGTGATCCATCCATCCATCCATTTTCTGAGCCGCTTCTCCTCACTAGGGTCGCGTGCGTGCTGGAGCCTATCCCAGCTATCTTCGGGGAGGAGGCGGTGGTGCACACCCTGAACTGGTTGCCAACCAATCGCAGGGCACATAGAAACAAACAACCATTCGCACTCACATTCACACCTACGGGCAATTTAGAGTCTTCAATTAACCTAGCATGCATGTTTTTGGGATGTGGGAGAACATGCAAACTCCACACAGTCGGATTGAACCCCGGTCCTCAGAACTGTGAGGCGGACGCTCTAACCAGTCAGTCACCGTGCCGCCTAGGGCTGGGCATTATGGCCAAAAACAAAACACAATTCCCAATAATTGTTTTCATATTGTCCAATCTCGATCATCAGGATTTTTTCATATTGTTTTTAACATTTTTAATCTCCCAGTTTTAAAGCATCTGTACTGAAAACTGAACATTCGAGAGTAGTTCAACATTTTATTAACATAAGTAATAAGTAAATTAAAGAAAAATTAAAAAGATTAATTGTAGAAAAATACTTTTACCCAATGGTACAAAATATGTAGGAAAATATAAAATAACACAGTGAACTAGTTTACTGTCTTGACTAAGTGTTTTTGCAGGTATACAAGACCCAAAATAAACAAACTGCCCCCCTTCAGGATAATGAAGATGCCTTGAAGTTATGATGCTACGTACAGTGTTAACATTATTATTACCTGAAAATGTGCATATTTAATAACAGTAATGATTATAGTTTCGACTTAAACTTGCGCCACCAGCAGCTATTAAGGGCCCTCGCACCCCTTGCCATGTTGGGGTACTGGCACATTGCAAATCCATTAAAAAGAAATGGCCACCACACTTTTCAGATTAATCTTCGTGTAAATCTTTATCTTTCAGACTGTACAAGTTCATCAATATCAGGTGTCAAATCATGAGTAGCAGCCAATTTCAGAATGTCATTTAAGTGGTAGGTGGTCATCAGTGCGCTCGCCAGTGGACAAAATTAGCAACAACAGTTACTTTTATTGAAAAATAGCTGTGAATGTATTCTCTATCCCCACATGCAGGATTGGATGCCCTGATGGGCCAGTTCTGGCCCACGGGCTGTACGTTTGATACCACTGATGCAAACACAGACTGACTTGCAATCAATCCAGGCTGAGCCCCGCCTCCCCCTCGCCCCCTCTCTTTCCCAATGTCAACTGGGATTGGCCCCACCCCCTGCAACCTTGCATAGGATAAACATGGATGGATGGATGGATGGATTTGAATGAACATGTATAAAGTCTCCTTGCATATGAAGGCTGAATCTTTCTGGGTCATAAACATCAAAGTGTGCTACAAAAACCCACCAACAGGTGCAATCAACAATCATCATGTTTTCCTCCGATTACGTAGATTGATATATATATATATATACACACACACATACACACATAGCCTAGCATATAAATAATTATGTTCTGTTATAACTTGTATTCAAGTGCACACTTAAAATTAAACCCGATTGGAAGTGTATGACAGTAACAATACAGAGAGTCTTGAAACAGATGCATTAAAAGGACAATTTCAAGCAATTCATCTTTGCCCACAAGTGCCGGTTGCACCATGTCACACACTACATGCATCACTTTTACTCCCTTTTTGTTTACGCACAATGGGGGGAGCAGACAGTACATGTGAGCTCATACGGCACGGGGCTTTACGTGCAAGCAGGCACATACACACAATCGTGAGTGACTGAGGTATCAAACAAGGGAGCTCCGGTGTTACCGGGTGTCGGTGCACGGTCGCTGTGCTGCCCCCTGCAGATTTGCACAGCGAGACGTGTTCCGGAGGGTAGAGCAGATGACACACTGTACAGCTCACACAATAGGGATAACAAACAAAACAAACGAGCACGTACATTCATTCATTCATTCATTCATTCATTCACCAACATTTGCACGCAAAACATTCGCGATTCAAAGCCCAAACATGGACTTTGAGCACTTTTTCATCGCTCAGTAAGGCGCGGGGACCACGGCCCTCGCAGACGGACAAGGCAGGCAGCATCTTGTCCACAAATCGCACCAGCAAAACGCAGGCTCGCGGCTCTCGCAAAGCAGTGCGCGCATTCATCACATCGGCAAAGCTTTCGCTCCCTTACGTCGCTGCCGCGTCGTGGACAGTCTTGTCTCGCAAGCTGCCAGCAGATCGTCGCTGTCAAACGGGGCCAAAACCTTTACGCCTCACCTCACGCTTGTCGCGTGCGTGCTTGTGTATTAAACATAAACTTCCCGACGCGTTAAGCGGAAACACTTGCCACCAGCGAGCGGCGGGCGCGCGCGCGCGCGCGCGTGTGTGTGTAAACTAGCCAGCTTGCCTGAAGTTCACTTGGTTAAATAAAGATGCAAAGAAACAATTGTTTAATCGTCCAGACCGCGCGACAAAGACTTCGCTTTGCATACGCATACGAGATGAAATGTTAAGTGTCATTTAGAAAAAGGCACCGATGTCAATTTGTGTGCACTGTCGCAGGGAAGACAAATAAGCGGGTTGTATTTCCGTCCTCTATCACATCGCAAACCAAAGCAAAGTCTGGTGAAATTCGTGTCTGAATGGCAACAAACACAAAGTAAAGCCTTACCTTGTAGACGTATCTATCTCTACCGAGTCGATAATTTCGTCTTTACACCATTAAGTCTCCGCCATCTTCGGCACTGTTTGTTTAAATGAGAAACACTCCCGGAGCCTAACGAAGCCAGTTTCTGGAAGTTGAGGCGTCGCGGGAGGTTGCGGGTAGTGGAGTTCATTTGCGGCAAGCGCCGCTGTTCCGGCCTCGCTGTTCAACCCGGAAATGGACTACAGACAGACGACACCACCACGCCGGAGAAAGCAGGGGGGTATGGGCTAAGGGGGCTTTCGCTGTCTGTCTCGCCGCTCGCTAGACGGGTGTCAGCGACTGGAGCAGGTCGGCCAAAGGTGACAAGGTGTGAACCTTCACTTGACCTTTCAAAATGCCTGGCTTGCTTGGAGAAATTGTTTCGTATTGACTGGCGACCACAGAGAAGTACAAGAGAGTGACACACTTTGGACCTAACTCAATTTGACAGAAAAGCAGTCAAATACAGTCATGAAGATTTGGGCTAAACAAAAGCCACAGTATTGGATATGAAGTTTAACATAGTAACGACAGCAATACTCTGAGTAAAAATGAAAATAAATATATATATATCAATTAAACAACTACCCTACATGGAACGTAACCTTAATCAATGATTGCTAAGGCCTGTATCTGTCCTACTATTTACTGTTTGTTGAAATGTCTGATGTGAGAAGGGTCATTTAACTACAACTTTTGCACAGCACAGTATTCCTCTTACATTTTACATCATCTCTGTGAGTTATGCATATGTCAATAATTTTGTTTTATCTACCCCTTTAGGCCCCAATAAATATATGATTGACTGTGCGAAAGAGGTGTGTGGTTTTATATTTATGTCTGTTCCTTGCTTGCAGTGTTCTCAAGCTTTGTTGAGCCATGAGACCTATTTTGCATCAGAAACAAAATCTCATGCCACACCAACAGACAAAAAATGTCCCAATGAGTATCATTACTAAAATACTGATGATCTCGTCTTGATTTACTTACAAATTTAAATACTCAGTGTGAAATCTGGGCCTGTTTAGTTGAACACAAAGCTGGTATACTTGCCAGAAATGATGACTTATTCTGTTGTATGAATGGCAACAGGTAGATAAACAGGTTACTGTAATTGTACCTTCTTACAACCCCAATTCCAATGAAGTTGGGATGTTGTGTTAAACATAAATAAAAACAGAATACAATGATTTGCAAATCATGTTCGACCTATATTTAATTGAATACACTACAAAGACAAGATATTTAATGTTCAAACTGATCAACTTGATTGTTTTTAGCAAATAATCATTAACTTAGAATTTTATGGCTGCAACACATTCCAAAAAAGCTGGGACAGGTGGCAAAAAAGACTGAGAAAGTTGAGGAATGCTCATCAAACACCTGTTTGGAACATCCCACAGGTGAACAGGCTAATTGAGAACAGGTGGGTGCCATAATTGGGTACAAAAGGAGCTTCCCTGAATTGCTCAGTCATTCACAAGCAAAGATGGGGCGAGGTTCACCTCTTTGTGAACAAGTGTGTGAGAAAAGAGTCGAACAGTTTAAGGACAATGTTCCTCAATGTACAATTGCAAGGAATTTAGGGATTTCATCATCTACGGTCCATAATATCATCAAAAGGTTCAGAGAATCTGGAGAAATCACTGCATGTAAGCGGCAAGGCCGAAAACCGACATTGAATGGCCGTGACCTTCGATCCCTCAGGCGGCACTGCATCCAAAACCGACATCGATGTGTAAAGGATATCACCATATGGGCTCAGGAACACTTCAGAAAACCAATGTCAGTAAATACAGTTCGGCGCTACATCCGTAAGTGCAACTTGAAACTCTACTATGCAAAGCAAAAGCCATTTATCAACAACACCCAGAAACTCCGCCGGCTTCTCTGGGCCCGAGCTCATATAAGATGGACTGATGAAGAGTGGAAAAGTCTTCTGTGGTCCGACGAGTCCACATTTCAAATTTTTGGGGGAAATTGTGGACGTCGTGTTCTCCGGGCCAAAGAGGAAAAGAACCATCCAGACCGTTATGGACGCAAAGTTCAAAAGCCAGCATCTGTGATGGTATGGGGCTGTGTTAGTGCCAATGGCATGGGTAACTTACACATCGTTGAAGGCACCATTAATGCTGAAAGGTACATGTAGGTTTTGGAGAAACATATGCTGCCATCCAAGCAACGTGTTTTTCATGGACACCCCTGCTTATTTCAGCAAGACAATGCCAAACCACATTCTGCACGTGTTACAACAGCGTGGCTTCGTAGTAAAAGAGTGCGGGTACTAGACTGGCCTGCCTGCAGTCCAGACCTGTCTCCCATTGAAAATGTGTGGCACATTATGAAGCGTAAAATACGACAACGGAGACCCCGGACTGTTGAACAGCTGAAGCTGTACATCAAGCAAGAATGGGAAAGAATTCCACCTACAAAGCCTTCAACAAGGCGGCACGGTGGCCGACTGGTTAGAGCGTCAGCCTCACAGTTCTGAGGTGCGGGGTTCAATCCCCGTCCCCGCCTGTGTGGAGTTTGCATGTTCTCCCCGTGCCTGCGTGGGTTTTCTCCGGGCACTCCGGTTTCCTCCCACATCCCAAAAACATGCATTAATTGGAGACTCTAAATTGCCCGTAGGCATGACTGTGAGTGCGAATGGTTGTTTGTTTCGATGTGCCCTGCGATTGGCTGGCAACCAGTTCAGGGTGTACCCCGCCTCCTGCCCGATGACAGCTGGGATAGGCTCCAGCACGCCCGCGACCCTAGTGAGGAGAAGCGGCTCAGAAAATGGATGGATGGAAGCTTCAACAATTAGTGTCCTCAGTTCCCAAACGTTTATTGAATGTTGTTAAAATAAAAGGTAAACATGACCCTGTCCCAGCCTTTTTGGAACATGTTGCAGCCATAAAATTCTAAGTTAATGATTATTTGCTAAAAACAATAAAGTTTATCATTTTGAACATTAAATATCTTGTCTTTGTAGTGTATTCAATTAAATATAGGTTGAACATGATTGGCAAATCATTGTATTCTGTTTTTATTTATGTTTAACACAACGTCCCAACTTCATTGGAATTGGGGTTGTACATCTCATGTAAGAGGATTATTATTAGGATAATTATTCTTCTTGTCACTATACGACGTTGGCATATCTAGATAAATAGAGACATATTTGTAATTCATGACTAATAATTTGAAATAATGTGAAATTGGATAATTGCCTGCAGCACCCTTGATGATCTCTCATGGTACCCTGGTTGGGAATCACTGATTCACTGTATTGCCATAAACAATAATAATAACAACAACAATAATAACAATTTGATGCTGTTTTAGAAACAGCATCAAATTGGATGTCACATAACATGTACAGATATTACTGATACTCATAAGCATTATGTGTGATAACGTCTTTCTGTTAAGTGTATTTCCGCTCAATCCTTTCGTGGCAAAAGTCTTTTTTTGTACATTCCTTTGACAAATTAACACAGTTTCATAAAGGAAACAAGTCAGAATACTGATTATGTCTACTAACTTGTCTATTGTTTTTCATCTCGATTTGTCATGTGGTACACTAAGAGTTGTTCTTTCATCGGAATCCATTGCAAACAACAAGAACCTTTACCCAGAAACATCATTCAACAACCCTCTTTCTTCTGTGAACTGGCTTTGTGTGTTTGACCAGAGAGACTTTGGCTCCTCCAAGCAAACCATCTCTTAAAGATGAGGGCCATATGCAGGCTCCATATGTGAGCTGGCGGGTCCAGCATGGAGCACTGATGTCTTTGCCAGGTGGCCTATGAATTGGGACGCGTCGACACAGCGGCCCAACTGCTGCCAAGATACACTAGGCAAGGGACAGACAGCAGCAGAATCCGTCGCCATGGTGATACCAGGCAGACAAGAGCACAGATAGCTTGATAGATGCACACACACACACACATACACGCACACACACACACTCAATGTATCCTGTTGTGTCAGTGACAGTGTGAAGGAAAGAGAATGAGAAGTGAAGAGGAGGGTGAGAGAGAATCGGGACAAGATGATGAGATAGTGGCATTTAGTTTAGCGTAAGTAAAGGACGAGATCACAGATGATGATAAATGCTGTCTATTTCCTGGAGAGAGGGGTAGCTGGGAACACCAATATGTGGTTTAAAAAAACAAAGAACAAAAAGAAGCTTTGTAATAAAAGTAGTGTAACTGAGGTCGAACTCTTGACTGAGAAAGTTAGCGAAGAAAAAAGTGTGAGAGTACCGAGAGTAAGGAAATGTTGAAATGGGGTTGCGGTGGAGGTTTAAAGCAATTAGCCTTGTGGGTCAGGCTTAATTCATCAGGCAAAATGAAAAGGCTTGCCTGGGAGTAGAAAAGGAGATTAGAGCATGACTCAATGGAGGATTCGAAACGTGACTGTTCTTGGAAAGCAAATTTACACAAGGAAGATTTTTAGAATTTAATACTAATGTTTTGAAAAGGTGCAATGGACACACTTTATTTTGTAATCTTAAAAGTGCCATTGCAATTGTTCTGATAAATTACTACAGGAAAAATACATTTTAAAAAATGAGGGATGTTTGTAAAGATGTTTGTTTCATGTAAAGTGTATGTTTCATGCTATACAGGGCCAGCGGAAGGACTTTAAAGAGTGGGGGGCACAGTACTTTGGGGGCACAATTTAGCGCACTTTTTGCTGCCCGAAAACCATTCGTCGACAGGGGTAGAGGGGTGGTGGTTGAGGATTGAGGGGTTCTAATCGAAACGTTCCTGAATAAGGGTATTGTGCCCGAGCAAAGTGGCACATCACACACATGGGGGGGGACACAGCACTTTCGGGAGGCATGTTTTAGTACTTTGTGGGTACTTTTTAGGACTTGTGTGTGGGGGGGGGGGCACAGTACTTTGGGGGCACAATTTAGCGCACTTTTTGCTGCCCGAAAACCATTCGTCGACAGGGGTAGAGGGGTGGTGGTTGAGGATTGAGGGGTTCTAATCGAAACGTTCCTGAATAAGGGTATTGTGCCCGAGCAAAGTGGCACATCACACACATGGGGGGGGACACAGCACTTTCGGGAGGCATGTTTTAGTACTTTGTGGGTACTTTTTAGGACTTGTGTGTGTGGGGGGGGGGGGGGGGGGGGGCACGTGTCCCCAACACCCCCCCACCCGGTTCCACTGCCTATGATGCTACACATCATTTTAGTGTCCTAAAAAATGGTGGGTCAAGAATTAAATTGGCCATCGATGGTGTAGGGGTTCACTCACAGGCAGCGTGGGCTCTGTTCATGTTCAACAATGGTGTAAAAGGCAAGTGTGAATGGTTGTCTATCTCATCACATGTACTATGTGATTCCCTTAACACATGTAGCAGACTGTGTTGCCTGAAATCAGCTGACAGGCGCATAGGATCAGTGGCATATAAAATTGATAATTGGATAACATTTTAGCGGCACGGTGACTGACTGGTTAGTGCTTTAGCCTCACAGTTCTGAGGCCCCAGGTTCAATCCCCGGCCCCGCCTGTGTGGAGTTTGCATGTTCTGCCCGTGCCTGTGTGGGTTTTCTCCGGGCACTCCGGTTTCCTCCCACATCCCAAAAACATGGATTATTTGGAGACTCTAAATTGCCCGGAGGTGTGAATATGAGTGCGCATGGTTGTTTGTTTGTATGTGCCCTGCAATTGGCTGGCAACCAGTTCAGGGTGTACCCCGCCTCCTGCCCGATGATAGCTGGGATAGGCTCCAGCATGCCCGCGACCCGAGTGAGGAGAAGCGGCTCAGAAAATGGATGGATGGATAACATTTTATCACCTGGAATTCCATGGGACACGTCTGATCTTTTTGAATCCCTCAAAGATTATTTTTTCTGTTGCAAAGGAAGAACCCAATTGATTTTAAACACCATCAGACCAAAGATGATTGAGGTAACTGGTTTCAAATCTATAGAGTACATGCTCTTTTGAGGAACAACTTCCAACGATAACAATTGTGCTAGGTTTTTACTTGTCTAGAATTTGCACCATTATTAATGTTACAGTTATTAGCAAGCTAGTTTCAGGTTTCAATTCTGAACTAAAGAACAACAGCAATATTTACCTACCTGGGATTCATTGTTGAGAGTCGACCTGTGAGGATTTTGGAGATTACAGAGTGAGGTGTGGGAGGGTGAGAAGAACAGGAAGGCTGCTTAAAATTCTTAACAGGTAGAGATGAGGTTACAGGAGGATAGTGGAACAGCTAATGCACTCACATGAACACACACACACATGCACACACACGCATGCATTTCAATATCACCATCGACAGCCCCTCGTGGACACCAACAGTGAGGTGAAATGTCTTATTTGAAGACATTTGTAAGGCAGCTGGACTGGTAAGAATACGCGTATGTGATCTCACTAATCCACTTGGGCAAGATTCAAACTGATACAAATTATATTCAAATGTGTTCAGGGATGGACTCTGGTTTTATGATTCAGGAAATTGCTTTCATTTTCTTGGGCATTACGTGACCCACCTAAATTAGAGTGTGCAATAAGCCAAGTCCACAAATGTATAAAGGGCAATGACAGTTCTCCCTACCCCCTCTCAAAGGTCAGCTCTGTCAAATGTGTGAGGATTTACTTTTACTACATGAGTTTTGCTGGTGTGAGTTGTGGTGTGATGATGCAACAACAGATGTGACGGTGATCATAATATTTGTCATTTAAATGCAAGGCCTTAGATGACTACATGTATCCAACTGGGCATCCTCCAATTGCTTATGATATTGTACCCAAAGTAATTCGACAAGTGAGGTCAGCTTGAATAAAACTTGATGAAAAGTGTTTCGAATGTTTTTTTCATAGCGTCATAAAAATTGAAGAAGCAGACAATCTGGAGTTTCCATATTACAAGCCAGTTTACCATAATAAGGTTATTCAATGTACAATTCCAATGAAGTTGGAACGTTGTGTAAAATGTCAATAAAAACGGAATACAATGATTTGCAAATCCCTTTCAAGCTATGTTCAATTGAATACACTACAAAGTCAAGATATTTACAGTAATATTCGAACAGATACGCTTATTTTGGTTTTGATCTTTGCAAATGTTCACTCATGTAGAATTTGATGCCTATAATATGTTCCAAAAGAGCTGGGACACGGGCGACAAAAGACTGGGAAAGCTGAGGAATGCTCCAAAAAAACCTGTTTGGAACATTCTACAGGTGATCAGGTTAATTGGAAATAAGTGAGTGTCATGATTGGGTATCAAATGAGCATCTCCGAAATGCTCAGTTGTTTACAAGCAAAGATGGAACGAGCTTCACCACTTTGTGAACAACTGCGTGAGCAAATACTCCAACAGTTTAAGAACAATAGTTCATAGTTTGAAAAGGATTTCCAAATCATTATATTCTCTTTTAATTTATGCTTTAGGCAATGTCCCAATTCCATTAGACTTGGGATTTGTAAATATTTGCGACATAATAGTACATATTACTGCAGCTATAAACTCACATTGTTGCAACCACACGCACACACACACACACACACACACTCTTCCATCTATTACAGTATTTCCGTCAATTCCAAAATAATCAAATCAGTTTTCCTTCCTCTCGCTCCCTTGAGCATGTCCTCTTCACTGCCGTCTCCTTTGTAATCCCATATTTACAATGCCTCCAGATGTTTTCACCCGTTCTCCACTGTCCTTCATCGCTGTACACCTGCTCCACTGCCCACCTCAAACACAACCCTCTGGTCTACTGGCCCACAAATAACCGCGAGGTCATGAACATCTTAGATTCCCTCTGTGTTTCACACAGCACTGCACGAAAAGAAAAAAAAAAACTGTCTCGGAGAGCAGCTGCTGCCCAATTTGCTCATGTGAGACAATCAATGAAAAACAATGCTGGAGGACTACAATATTTACAAGAGATTACACGCGCACTCACGCACGTGCGCAAACACACGTGCACACCGACACCCACACAAGATCCATCCCAACTAATTGGTGGCTATTTGTCTGCAAGTCTGGGATTACATGTCCTATTAAATACAGAATTTAAAATGAGCTTTGTTAAATAAGAAAGTACTCCACTTTTAATGAAGTTAATTTATATGGAAATTACACATAATACTAGCAATTCACAGAAAGATTCATCCTCGTTAGTTGTACGGGTTCGTGGACTTAATGGGGGAGTTTGCTCGCCTCACTTTTATCCTGAACATTTTGCCTCTTAAGCACACTCCAGACAATCCAGAGCATGTATGCTTGGGCTATAGATGATTTTGTGTGTGTTTGATGGAAAATGTGTGCGTGAACTCCCGTCCTTGTGGTGACCCTGCAGAGCTGGAGCCTTCCTCCCTGCCTCTTCATGATCCATCATGCTGTCTGCTTGGCCTAAGAAAAGCCATTATGCTGGAGCAGCACAACATGTGAGCAGTAAGATGTAGGTGTCTTTCTTTTTTTCTGGGGCGCACTCATTCCTGACGATCGATGAATACAAAGGTCATGTTAGTGTTACAGGAGTCAAGTTGGAGGCCAACGTCGGATAAACACACCCAAATTTAGATTAATGTCACCTGATTTGGTCAATTGACAGCTGAGGACTTAATCAATTGACACAAGCTATATTGGTTGAGAAGATAATGTTTCACTCTTTCTCACTCTGACGAATGGTTTATTCATGCAGTTTTGTATGCAGCTATGGCCCTGCAGACCGCTTCCGTCTGCCTGGTTAAAAAAAAAAAAAAAAAAGGTTCAGCGATGCCCTCTGGTGGTATTCCAAGAAGTAGTATTAAGACAATAAATCCCACTGATCAGTTCTATCCATCCGTCTTCTGGAGCCTATCCCAGATGACTTCGGGTGAGAGGCGAGGCATCCTGGAATGGTCACCAGCCAATCGCAGGGCACACAGAGACAAACAAGCACGCACACTTAAAACGCTTACATTTGTCAACACAGTTAAGGAAAAACAAACAACAACAACAACAAAAAATAGTTCAATTAGGGGTAAAATCGATATCAATTATTTTAGAAATAGTCCAATAATGCAAAATCTGCAGTGTTCCAATTAGTTCACCTGATTCAAATGGGTCCAAAGGCTTGTGTAATGAGATAAAACCTTTATTTAAACACAAAATTGAAAAAGTGACAAAAAGGTGATCAGAACACACATGAATTTGCATAAATATATACCGTATTTATATTTACCAGCAGACCATTTCAGAGAAAACATATTTGAAAAAGCAAATGCACAATCATCACATAACAGGTACCTACATAAAAATAAATCCATACAAAAATGAAATATGAAAAAATGCAATCAAAACATGTCTTTTTCAAAACAGGCATTTGCAACTGTCTGCCGGTAACAGTTAAAAAGGCAAATAGATTTTTTTTCTCCAATTTAGGGCAGCATGGTGTATGACTGCTTAGCACATCTGCCTCACAGTTCTGAGGACCTGGGTTCAAATCCCAGCCTCGCCTGTGTGGGGTTTGCATTTTCTCCCCGAGCATGTGTGGGTTTTCTTCGCGTATTCCGGTTTCCTCCCACCTCCCAAAAACATGCATGATAGGTTAACTGAAAAATCTAAATTGCCCATAAGTGTGAATGTGAGTGTGAATGGTTATTTGTTAGTTTATATGTGCTCTGTGACTTTGCTGGCGACCAGTACAGGGTGTGCCCCGCCTCTCGCCTGAAGATAGCTGGGATAGGCTCCAGCACGCCCTCGACCCAAGTGAAGATAAGCGGTACTGGAAATGGATTGATGGCATCTCCAATTTATCATTTCAACAAACAATGCCAATTGTGTGTATTGTGTGATGCATTTCATTTATTTATTTTTTTATTTTTTGCAAAAGTTGCATTTTGGGCAAATATACTGTGCAGTTTGACTGCAGTAGAGTACATAATGCAGAGCCAAATTGCAGATGAGCAAACCTCTAAATCATGGGCCACTTACATCCTGCTCTGTTCTTTAATCTGGGCCACCAAGCATTTACATTATTAACAAAACTGTAATATTTATTTGCTTTAAGTTAGTTTTCCTCCCCTAAAATTGGCAAATTAAAATGAATATTTTCATTTATTTATTTTTTATTGTTTTTATCTAATTAAATAATATTGTATCTTTTTGTATTAAAATATTGGTTTATCAATTATAATCAATGTACTTATTAATACACATAAAAACATTTTTTTTACACATTTTACATACACTTTTTTTTTTTTTTACCTCTCCAATGATCTGGTCTATCTGTCAATTTTAAAAATCAAATGTAGCCCTTGAGCACAAACGTTTGCCCACCCTTGTTCTAATAGTTTGGTTATGTAGATTATTAGATCATGGTCAAAATACAAATGAAATAAAGCAATGAAATTAAATATACACTCACGCAACACTATATACCCACACTAACAGTTTAGCAAGCTTCATTCTTGGATTGAAAACTATTTAAATGCAAAACATATTCACACCATTTAGAACAACAATAGAGTCTGACGACCCCAATATAAAAATAGCTTTTACAATCTGACACTTATTACATTTTAGGGTTGCTTTTATGTCTTCGATAGTCCTCTGCTCTTCTTTCTATTGTGAGACACCGCCAAACACTACTCTAAGTGGACTGCCTAATTCTCAATAAGGTGAACTAAAAGCAGCAAACAGGATTGGCATTTTTATTTCTTCCCTGTTTTGTTTCTATACTGAGACTCCAAACAAACTCTGAATTCTTTCTCTTCACAGATCCAATGGTCCAGGAGAGGAAAGATAAGGTCCAACAGGCAGGACCATTGGAGTGATACCTAGCAGCTAAACACAATCACAGGCACTCAAAAAAAAGGGAACGTTATCTGGGGGTGTGCAAACACAAACATTTAGCAACTGCAACTTTTGCAACTCAGCCTTTTACACGCAGAAATGTGTAACAGGCATTCTTTAAAGTTTGCAGGGGACCAGATGAGGCAGGATTTAATTGACATATTCTTACAATTCATGCACTGCACACAGGCTGTCATTTTTTTCTTCAACAGACAAGTTACAGAAAGACAAACAGATTTGTCGTCAACCTAATTCAGGCCAAGTTGATTCACACACATCTACAATAAGCAGAACACACAAAGACACACCTCCCATTGCACCACAGGATGTAAGCTGGGGAACAGTTTATGCTTTGAGGCACCAAAATGTAAAAGGAAAAAATGAGAATGCAGACAAAACAAACACAAGCAGAACAAGTGATACGGCCCACTGACATTATAAGGACACTTGAAGAAGGATTGTATTGTTTGGAATAACTGACCACAGTTGCTATGTACCGCTGTGTTTGCTGGTTACAATAACCATCAATAGTCTGTGATAAAAATAAATAACCCTCTTGCAGCAGTTGTAAAAAGGCCACTGAATGCTTCTGTCTGTGTGTGTGTGTGTGTGTGAGAGAGAGAGAGAGAGAGAGAGAGAGAGAGAGAGAGAGAGAGAGAGAGAGAGAGAGAGAGTAGCAAACTCAATAGCACAGGTAGGCGTTAGCCAGTGTGTTCAAACTACCATGCATTGACAACGTTACCATACAAAAACACTGAGTTGCAGCCTTCATGCTCAAGTGTCTACTCATGCTGATAGTCGGATTTAACTGTATGCATACGTTAAAGCCTCAGAGGTTCTGGCACAGTTTCCACATGTGGAGAGTCCCCTTGAGCAGGGTGAAGCTGAGAACCAGGTGAGTGAGGATTACATAAAATGAGAAAAAATGCCTCAATACGGCGTTGGATTTCAAAGGCACTGGCCATCATAATTGCAATAAATTATCATTACCTCACAACTTTAACACAGTACCTAAATAACATTACTACTATACACAGTGATTAATAGGGATGTGTTTTTTCCTGAAAAACAAACAAACAAACAAAAAACACCAAAAAAAAAAAAAATTGTAGTGCTGTGCAATAAAGGCTTTTGGGACATGACTCAGCAGCCTGTTTGGTCAGTTTAACTAATTAAGGCCCAAACAAAAATATGACAAACAACTAAACAAATAATCAAACAACCAATCAACCTTGTACAGTTTACATGTAAATTAAAACTTCACATTAAGTTGCATTTTAAAGAACCAAAATGTGGATTAATTCCATGTCATAACAGTGGAAAACAACTCAACGTAGGATCATGGTTGTACACAAAAGGACACTTTTTTGAAGAGTGAAATCGGTTCAGTTTAAAGCATCGGACCCAACTCTGTCTTGCCAAGCTCCAATAGCAAGAGAACCAAGTTAAGAACTCGCAGTGTGTCTCACAAAGGGAATCTCAATACCAAAGATGTGGGGTTTCCTTGTGATTTTGTTTCGAACGCAGTAGACACGGTGCTCAGTGGTATATAGAACATAGAGTATGTCACCATGCCATCTTTTTCTCAACTTCGCCGTTGTTATGAGTTTTTAACTCTTCTCGCCCGTGGTGATGTTTTATCATCAGGCTTCACAATTCCATTGGCAGCTCCAGCTGATGAAACAAGTGAACAGAAACAGCAGGTTTTAGAGCAATGTTTCCGACATTACAACACAGAAAATGTTTGACAGATACCCCTAGTAAAGTGGGCTGGAATCGTTCATTCTATTGATTTTATCCCCACCTTGGGCTCTGTACATATATTTTAGAGGTGGGAGTTTATATATATATATATATATATATATATATATATATATATATATAAAGAAGCAAATAGATTAGAGGCTGTGTAATTAATTAAAACCCTAAAATATCATTGGTCAAAAGTAAAAAAGACCAGCGCCATTTCTACAATCTACAAACCCAAATTCTAATGAAGCCGTACCAGCTTTTTTGGAACGTGTTGCAGGCATCAAATTCAAAACGAGAGAATATTTGGGAAAAAAAAAAAAAAACGTTCATCAGTTTGAACATTCAATATCTTGTCTTTGTAGTGTATTAAATTGAATATAAATTGAAAAGGATTTGCAAATCGTATTGAAAAATATTCTGTTTTTATTTACATTTTACACAACATCCCAGCTTCATTGGAATTGGGGTTTGTAAAAAAATAAATACATAAATAAAATATATAAAATAAACAGACACAGTCCCAGTATCCTGTGCAAAAAAAACACTACAGTCCATATTATTTTCATATAGGAATTTTAGTCTGGTTTAATAACAAGCCCATTGGCCCCACAATAAATGTTCTCCTCTTCCAGCCAGTTTCTGAGACAAACTAGCCTTGCTCATACTAAATCTATTGCCACTGCAATGTTTTGCATTAAGGTTAGCTCGAGCCCAAATACATCTTTATTTAGCTTTAATTGTGTGATTGTGTTGGATTTGCTGTCAGGGGATGATTTCTTTTTTTCACTTGAATTTGGAGCTGGATGAAAAACACACAATGGACCGAAAGGTCTTTGAGCCTACCTTTTAACTCAATAATTAACAATAATTGTTCCCCTCTAAATCCTAATACTTCAAGGTATCAAGACATGTTGTACAATATCCCGGTTGCCAATTTGGGAACACAAGATTTTGACACATTGTGCAACATTTGATCTCAATAGATGAACAGACAGAACAAATCTGATGCCTGTGTGGGTTTTCTCCGGGCACTCCGGTTTCTTCCCACATCCTAAAAACATGCAGCGTAGGTTAATAGAAGACTCTAAATTTCTCGTAGGTGTGAATGTGAGTGCGAATGGTTGTTTGTTTCTATGTGCCCTGCGATCAGCTGGCAACCAGTTCAGGGTGTACCCCGCCTCCTGCCCGATGATAGCTGGGATAGGCTCCAGCACGCCCGCGACCCTAGTGAGGAGAAGCGGCTCAGAAAATGGATGGATGGATGTTCCCCTCTAAATGCGAATACTTGAAGGTATCAAGACATCAGAATCGGAATCATCTCAATAGATGAACAGACAGAACAAATCTGATGCCTGTGTGGGTTTTCTCCGGGTTCTCCGGTTTCCTCCCGCATCCCCAAAACATGCGGGCTAGGTTGATTGAAGACTGTAAATTGCCTGTAGGTGTGAATGTGAGTGCATAGTGAGTGAGTTTATATGTGCCTTGCGATTGGCTGGCAACCTGTTCAGGGTGTACCCCACCTCTCGCCCAAAGATAGCTGGGATAGGCTCCAGCATGCCCGTGATCCTAGTGAGGATAAGCGGTACAGAAAATGGATGGATGGATAAAAAAAACATGACATCCCTACAAACACAGACAAACAAAACATGAAAGTCTGAAGTTAAATATTGTTACTTTGACATAAAACGATAACCCTAACCAACTATTCTAGAAAGACAAAAGTCTTCTATGAACGTCTATGTCAGGGGTCGGGAACCTATGTGGCTCTTTTGATGACTGCATCTGTCTTGGAGATAAACCTTAGCTGACATTTCTTAACACGATAAATGATGAATAATTCCGCTGACTTTTAAAATAAAAAAAATTACAGAATTCCAGGGCAGGCAGTGAGTTTTGGACCTGGCGCTTTAGTGACCTAATCCACCTCTTAATAACACCATCATGTCGCAAAATACTGTACAAAAATGCTATATAACTATGTGTGGCATTAAACAAGAGACAGAGGCATTTCTCATATTCGAGGATGAATGCCATTATCACTAAAGCAAGAAACACAGCTGAATTTATCTTCCAATACATCACCTCCAAACAACTCAAATTCTCTATATTGGTCTGAGGTTGTAGTGTACACACTACAGTATAGCACTTCACAGTTAATATTTATCTAATAACATGACAAAAATATGAACACCTAGAATAAAATACATCATACTCACTGGAGATGCTGATATAGATGCAGAGACCTTTCTTTTCTCCTGCCTGTCGTGCTCATACATGCTGCTCTGAAAGTGCCCAAAACAAGCCAGACAACAACTATGTTGGTTGACCTAGCCTCACAAAGTCAAGTTTTTCTTGAAAAGTGCCGTTCAAATTGAATTTTTAATCATATCCAACATCGTTCTCCCCAGTAAATCAATCTCATGCGCATTTTCAGCTCAACCAATCAGAGGGGTACACAGACTATTTAGCTGAACCAACCGGAGGACGGAAAAATGCTGATGGCGCTCAGCCTTTGTAAAGGCACTGTGGTGAATCTAAAATCTGATTGGTTAAAAAAAAGAAACGACCATTTCAACAGTGTGTATGTACTTGATGCCTGCACCTGGGATTCTGAAGGCCTTGGGGAGATTACATTTACATGACAACACACAGAAGCTGAAATCTGAAAAAAATCTAGATATACGATACACGACTGGAAGATAAGACACACGTTATGAAATGAAGACAAAAAGACTGTTGGAAATATATATATGTACACACACACATATATATTATATAGAATTATATTATTTAATTAAATTGTAAACGTGGGTCAGTGCTTTTGATAGTGTTTAGACCAGCAGAGAAGGCTCTGAAGGCTCTCACTGCACACTACTGCAGAAATCACAGTGTTAAGAATAATGCTCAAAATATAACACACTCTCATGCATTTGATTACAATGTCAGGTGTCTTCCGGCCGGGTACAGTAGGGTCAGACACCAAAACTATTTTTATTGGAAAATGCGGTAACCTACCTGGGTCTTTGGGAGGTTAAGAAGTAAACTTCACTCCTTTTAGTCAAATAGTCAGCAAGCCAATTCTGCGAAGCAAACTCTTTTGTCGAAGAAGAAGGCGAAAAGAAAGAAAGGTGAGGAGTAGGCTGCTATATATTTCAGCATGAATGGACAGGTTCTGTGGTGTGTCTAATATGCAATGGTAAAATTTCATCAACAGAACGGTCAAATATAAAAGACATGCCTCTGTCAGCAAGAACTGTTCACAATCGTACCAACATGATGGCAAACCAAGTGGAGGAAACACAAGTGAATGGCATAAATGCAGCGCCATACTTTTCCCTCGCATTGGATGCGAGCCATTTATTGCAACTCAGTGTGATTGCAAGGTATGCTGCCAGTGACAAACTGTGTGAGGAAAGTCTTACTGTTTTACCACTGAAAGGGTCAACAAGAGGGGAGGATTTATTCGTCTTTCATTAAGTTAACTAAAGAAATTTTTTTTACCGATGGCTAAACTTATTTCAGTGTGTACTGATGGTGCTCCGTGTATGGCGGGGAAATACAGAAGTTTTGTTGCACTTTTTTGTGAACACGAACATACTGTAGACCCATCCTAAAATTTCATTGCATTCTGCACCAGGAGGTGTTTTTTGCTCAATTCGGTAAGACTCGTATGACACAAAACAAACACAAGTGGACGGAAATGAAAAAACTTCAACCCGCAGACCAGTTGAATGTCAAAACTTGTAACACACTGCAACAAGTGAGTATTGCTGTATTGACCATGTTTGGATCTATGTATGGATCTAAGGTCACTCTGACATCTAAAAAACATCGAGACCAACCCGCGATCATGTTGAAAGGATGGAAGCCTGCATGAAGCTTAACCTCACCACGTATCAACCAGGCTCTGAAGCCATCAGCAAAACCATGCAACATCGGAAGTCGCATTAATGTTGAGAAATATTTTATTTATTATTGATTAGCTTCAGTGTAACAACGTTATCAAAAAGAATAAATTCAGATTTATATTCAAAAATTGTTGGTCTTACTTAAAAATCCATGCTTTAAGTTGTATTCCGTGTTAAAAAAATATGATATGGCTCTCACGGAAATTTTTAAATATGTGGCTTTCATGGCTCTCTTAGCCAAAAAGGTTCCCGACCCGTTCAATGGACAAAATGTATGCAGCCTCTTCAACTACACGTATGTGCACTGTGTCAGTTTGCTGCTGCTGACTAAATGCTGAGGCATTGAACCACTCACCTCTTGTAAGCTCCCTTTTGTGAGGTTTGCTCTTTGGGCTGGCTGTCTTCTTCTTTGAGGCCTGGATCTGGGTGTTTTCTCTCCACTTCTTCAACTGGAAATTGATGAACTTCCACATCATCCAAGCCTGAGTCAGGCAGATGGCTGCCAAACATGCCATCCTAGTGGGGCATAACAGACACACTTAAACCAACAACATTAAACTTGTATATACAGTGATTTGTGTTTGCATGTTAAAACTGAGTGAAATACAGTACATGGTTTCCATGACGAAAAAGACATCTTCTGTATTTTCTAATGCATTCCTGCACGATTAGACAGACTGTACCAATATAGTCCATGTTGACTAGCGTTGGGCATGGCAATTAAATGATCATTGAGAGTTCTGACAGTTGTGTAGAATTGATTGCTGATTAGGTGGCACGGTAGTCGACTGGTTAGAGTGTCTACCTCAGAGTTCTGAGGACCGGGTTTCAATCCCCGGCCCCGCCTGTGTGGAGTTTGCATGTTCTACCCGTTCCTGCGTGGTTTTCTCCGGGCACTCCGGTTTCCTCCCACATCACAAAAACATGCATGGAGGTTAATTGACAACTCTAAATTGGCTGTAGGTGTGAATGTGAGTGCGAATGTTTGTTTGTTTGCATGTGCCCTGCGATTGGCTGGCAACCAGTTCAGTGTGTACCCCGCCTCCTGCCCGATGATAGGGATAGGCTCCAGCACGGCCGCGACCCTAGTGAGGTGAAGTGGCTCAGAAAATGGATGTATAATTAAAATTTATGATCAGCAAAGATGAGAGTAACGCACTTCTCTTTCTGCTGGTTAAAAACTTGTTTTAAGTGTTTTAGATTAATTGGAGTCTATATAGTCTTGCATTTAATCTCTAGTCTGGAGTCTAAATAGACTGAGTTGCAGGAATCCAGGCTGTAAATATTAAAAGTATGGATTACTTTTTCCAGATCTATGGGGGAGCGAATTTACCTGATTTTGTTTAATTATCTGAGGTCGGAAATCTGCATCATGTTGGTGACTTAAGCATCAAAGGACAGCTCTAAATCAAAATTGACTCCCAGGTTCCAGGCTTCTGTCCTCACATTCTACACAGCGGTCATCGAATCAGTACTGTGTTCTTCCATCACAGTCTGGTTTGGTGCTGCTACAAAAAAGGACAAACTCCGACTGCAACGGACAATCAAAACTGCTGAAAGGATTGTTGGTACCCCCCTACCCACCCTTGAGGACAGAACTAAGACAAGAGCATGCAAAATCCTCTCTGACTCTCCACATCCCGGTCACCAGCTCTTCCAGCTCCTTCCCTCAGGTAGGCGCTACCGATCAATGCAAACTAGAACTAGCAGACATTCCAACAGCTTCTTCCCTCTTGCGATCAACTTCTTAAACAGCTAACCTACAATTCCATTACAACATGCTGGCAATTTTTTGACTTGAGTTCGTTGTCACATTTCTGTCAGGCCAATTATATATTACTCGTGCACTCACTGTAGTAGTCTCGCCACGCTGCACTATTTGCATATCTGTTGTTGACCAATACTGGCCACTCATGCCAGAGTAGCATTTGCTCCATTTGCATACTGATTGAGGAGTATCTGCAACATTTGCATAACCAACATCGCACTACTCGTCACTTTAAACTGCATACACTCCTTGAAGTCTCGGCGCCCTTTGCACAACGGTCATTGCACCGGACTATTGCAATATTAGTCATTCGAACTGCTCTAAGTGCTAGAGGACTCTGCATCTTTTGCACAATTGTCAAAAAAAATAAATAATGTACCGGCATTACCAGACAACTAGGAACCCTTTATTGCTTATTTTTCTTTTTGTCAATGTCTTTATGTCACAAAAGTGTTCTCTGTCAATTGACTGTCTGTTGTCATACCAGAGCGGCTCCAACTACCGGAGACAAATTCCTTGTGTGTTTTTTTGGACATACTTGGCAAATATAGATGATTCTGATTCTGATTGTTTGATAGGGCGCCCAGGGAGGAGAGAAAATTACTTTTGCTGCTACGATTAGGGCCAGAGGGTGTAGTTATTATGACTTTACTTTTGGTGTTGTGTATTTTCAGAAAGTTTTTACCATCACACTTTCTGACAGACGGGCCATAATGTGCAAAACATCGCTGGAGCCGGGATTCAGCGGAATGTACAGTTGAGTAGCATGTGCATACCATTGGAAATCGATAATAAAGTTCTGCAGGATTTTCCCAAGGGGCAGCGTATACAGTATACTGTGAAAACGAGGGGGCCCAAAATTGATCTTAGGTGGACTCAACACACAAGAGGGGCACAAGACTAAGTCAAAGGTCAAAGTAATCCCCCTGGAGTCTTACACATTCTCCCAGCCTTCTCTGCCATGCGTTCATGCATCCCTGCAAAGATTATTCCGGGCTCCTCCACAGCTCATCACGGCTATCTTAATGTCAACCACGTCTTCAAAGTGGGTTCCCTTTATGACGTCCTTGAGCTTGGGAAAGAGGTAAAAAAAATCACTCGGAGCCAGGTCTGGTCAGTAGGGAGGTTGCTACAGCAAGGCAATATTCTTGGCCAGGAACTATGGGATGCGCAGGGCATCGTGAGCAAGTGCAAAGTCATGGTCAAGCAACCACAAGTTGTCCTGTCAACTCTGTCCTCTTCTCGTGAAATAAATGAAGCAAATGCAGCCAGATCTCTTGATCTCTACATAGATATGCTGGTTGATCGTCTGACCCACGTTTAAGGGGAAAACTCGTAGTTTGGGGGTTGGGAAATACAGTATATCTTTTGTGACAGCCGTTCTAGGACTTTTCAGACACACCTCATATGCAGTAAAACACTTTTCTCTGAAACTGTTTAAATTTCTTTAAAGTTCTCTATTTTAGGGTACACACACACTATAGGTGTTTAATACCAAGAAACCAATGCACCCTAAAAAAATAACAACTTAAAATGATAATAGTTTAATGTAGTTGAGCAGAGAAGTTTACTCAAATGTGTCTTCCAAATCTCCACAGTCGTGTTGCTAACTCACAAAATCTGAATATTTGTGAAAAACTGGGTTCTGCAAACAAAATATTCCATTCAGATTCATCAGAAAAACAGTATCGATTTCATATTTTTGGCAGTTGGATTTACCTTATGGTGAGTACATTAAAGTTGCCTTCCACAAGAGAAAAGCCTTGGTTTTCTGTCCGGGGCAACCCAAAGCCAAATGTCAGGACTGAAAGAGTGAGCGTGAGGAGGCGAGCGATGACAAAAAGCAAAGCCCACAGAGTGAAACTGTAACAAGAAAACAAAAACAAAATGGCATTACATTACACAATGTGGTTCAGTTAAAAGAAAAGTAAGCCACCACCTAAATGACAATTTTTATAGTTGTATGAACGGTACCCTTTCTGCTTGTTCTCATCACTGAAGTAGAAGAGGCGTGAGGCGTGAAACAGGAGCTCCACCAAGTAGTGAGGGACCAACAAGACGACACCGAGTCGGTGGAGGCTGAACAAATGAGCGCAAGCAAAGAACAAAGAAACTTTCACTGATTACTGGTGGTCTAATTATCAGTCTCATAATCGTCATAAAACAGTGAATTATTGGACAGTGATGACCTAAAAATTATTTATATAAATATTAATAATTTGACACAGGCCATAGCTCACAAAAAGATAATCAGTCCATTAACTAGCAATATTGTGTCATAGACTTAATTTAAGTAACTATCCAGATTGGTCAGCATGACCAATTTATTTTTAAGTTTGAAAGACCTTAAAGTGACACACTGTCACACGTATGTGAGGAGCTTATTTCTGAATGGAGGTGCATTGTGTTCATCTGTCTATCTGCCCTGCCTGTCTGTGTCTGTCTATCTAGCTTCTGTCCATCATGGACATTCCACAGCACCCACTCCACAGCACCATCTCCAGGCAGAAGAGCAGCTAGAGTGACAGGCAGCTGCCACTGCCCTGCTCCACTGACAGAGGAAATCCTTCCTCCCCCATGACATACCGACTTTTTAATTCCACCCTACGGGGGTTTCTCAACTCACTGTACTGTCAACATCTTGGTCACTAATCACCATGCATCTTATTCCAGATCTTTCCACCAAAAAGAAATTATGACTTATATTTTATTTCTGTTCTTAAAAAAAACAAAAAAAAACAAAAAAACAAATATATATATATATATATATATATATATATATATAGTGGGTACGTAAAGTATTCAGACCCCCTTAAATATTTCCCTCTTTGTTATATTGCAGCCATTTGCTAAAATCATTTAAGTTCATTTTTTTCCTCATTAATGTAAACACAGCACCCTGTATTGACAGGAATAAAACAGAATTGTTGAATTTTTTGCAGATTTATTAAAAAAGAAAAAGTGAAATATCACACAGCCATAAGTATTCATACCCTTTGCTGTGACACTCATATTTTACTCGAGTGCTGTCCATTTCTTTTGATCATCCTTGAGATGGTTCGACACCTTCGTTGGAGTCCAGCTGTGTTTGATTATACTGATTGGACTTGATTAGGAAAGCCACACACCTGTCTATATAAGACCTTACAGCTCACAGTGCATGCCAGAGCAAAGGAGAATCATGAGGTCAAAGGAACTGCCTGAAGAGCTCAGAGGTGGCGAGGTGCAGATCTGGCCAAGTTAACAAAAACATTTCTGCTGCATGTAAGGTTCCTAAAAGCACAGTGGCCTCCATAATCCTTAAATGGGAGATGTTTGGGACGACCAGCCTTCCTAGAGCTGGCGTCCGGCCAAACTGAGCAATCGGGGGAGAAGAGCCTTGGTGAGAGAGGTAAAGAAGAACCCAAAGATCATTGTGGCTGAGCTCCAGAGATGCAGTCGGGAGATGGGAGAAAGTTCTAGAAAGTCAACCATCACTGCAGCCCTCCACCAGTCGGGGCTTTATGGCAGAGTGGCCCGGCGGAAGCCTCTCCTCAGTGTAAGACACATGAAAGCCCGCATGGAGTTTGCTAAAAAAACACCTGAAGGACTCCAAGATGGTGAGAAATAAGATTCTCTGGTCTGATGAGACCAAGACTTTTTGGCCTTAATTCTAAGCGGTATGTGTGGAGAAAACCAGGTACTCCTCATCACCTGTCCAATACAGTCCCAACAGTGAAACATGGTGGTGGCAGCATCATGCTGCGGGGGTGTTTTTCAGCTGCAGGGACAAGACGACTGGTTCCAATCAAAGGAAAGATGAACGTGGCCAAGTACAGGGATATCCTGGATGAAAACCTTCTCCAGACTGGGCCAAAGGTTCACCTTCCAACAAGACAATGACCCAAAGCACACAGCTAAAATAAAGGAGTGGCTTCAGAACAACTCTGTGACCTTTCTTAAATGGCCCAGCCAGAGCCCTGACTTAAACCCAATTGAGGATCTGCAAGGAGCAATGGCAGAGGATCCCCAAATCCAGGTGTGAAAAACTGCATCTCAGTTTTCAGCAACTCATGACTGTATTAGCTCAAAAGGGTGCGTCTACTAAGTACTGAGCAAAGGGTCTGAATACTTATGGCTGTGTGATATTTCCTTTTTTCCTTTTTAATAAATCTGCAGAATTTCAACAATTAAATTTTTTTTCTGTCAATATGGGGTGCTGTGTGTACATTAATGAGAAAAAAAAATGAACAAATGATTTTAGCAAATGGCTGCAATATAACAAAGAGTGAAAAATTGAAGGGGGTCTGAATACTTTCTGTAGCCACTGTATATATTATGTTTAAAGATGAACCCGTCATTTACGTTTTGTTTCTAAATACATTAACTATGTTTGAAGGTAAGTGCTCAAAACTGAGAATAATTTAGGACTGAATTGTTGAGATATAGTTTAAAAGTTTTTTTCACCTGCTACATTTTCTGGATATTTTTTTGGGTGGGGATAAAACAGGGTCACGCTGACGTCACCAGCAGAGGTGGGTGGAGTAGCCAAATATTGAACTCATGTAGGAGTACTGTTACTTTCGAATAATATGACTCAAGTAAATGTAAAAAAGTAGTCATCCAAAAATGTACTTGAGTAGGAGTAGGAAAGTACTCAAGGAAAAAACTACTCAAGTAAAGAGTAACTTGTGAGTAACTTCATATATATATTTTTTTTAAATCAGAGCATGAACATCAAATAAAATAAAAAATATAATAATACATGGGAGTCGACACACATCTGCCCCCATTTTAATTTTAAACTGCCCAAAAAACAACAACACATGCATTGGGCCCTACAGAAACATGATTTGCTTTATTCACTTAAATGACTTCATGGAGAAGCTGTTCGCTGACCAGTGTGAGTGATTGTGTGTGCGACACCGTATGATAAGGCTAATTTTACCAAATCACTGCCAAAACAACAATAGAAAGAAGTTAGAAGTGGGCTGAAATAGTCACAATTTAAGAGCTGCATGACAAAGCTGTTGCTTTTCAGAGTCTGGAAACTAATCACACTCGCGCGGCTGTTTTTTTCCCCCCCAAAAATGAGTCATTTTGATTGGCTCGCGAAGGCTATGTGTGCGGTCATGTGACTACCTAGTGTCGTCTGATTGGCACAACGAGCACCATATGAGGAAGTTGAAGATGGAGTCTAAAAATAGACGCGGACACGCAGGAATGGATAAAAGTAGCGAACGGGATGTCGATCATTGTAACGGAGTAAAAGTATCGATCTTTCTTCACATAAATACTCAAGTAAAAGAAAACGGTACGGTGCATTTGAAGTACTCTGACAAGTACAGTTTATGGAAAATGTTACTTAAGTAAATGTAACGGAGTAAATGTAGCGCGTTACTACCAACCTCTGGTCACCAGGGAACAGCACGAGTCGGCCCACCCCCACTATATAAACACCAAGCACCCTTATTCCATGCAGTGGCCATTCAGCGGAATTGCCACTTCCTTATTCAGGACAACTTGAACCAGTTCTACAAGTCTAGCGTGTTGTTAGCCATCAAATTAAGCCCACAACGTAACAAAAAACATCTTCCCTGAAGTGTTATGTGTTTAGTGTTATTTGGGCTACAGTGTCTCTGCCGTTGCTCCCACGTGTTTTGTTGTGAGGCAGCAGCGAACCGGACGGGATCCACCATCCCATGACCCATTGCCAGCCCGACAGTGGTAAGAGTAGCCGGCGGAGGTCCAGTGCAATGGCATTAGGGTCGTCAGCCACACAGTTGCCAGCCACACGTCATGGGGCGGGAAAGAGGAAGGGGGGGAAAAAAATCATCCAGGGTACCGGTGCACGTCGCGCTGCTGTGTCCGCTTAAGCTGCACACTTCATCGGCAACAGCAGCGTGGTTTACGGCCCGCTGAATTTCAATGGAGGCAAAGAAGGGAAAATTGTCCCAGCGGCACTGCTGCTTGTCATTACGCCATTTCAGAGGCTGCTTCTCTGCAGCCCGTGAGTGTGTGCATTGAGAAAGTGTACTGTGAGAGACATTTGATTTGATTAACAGCTGAAATTCTGGGGAGGCGGGTATTCAAAGCATTCAGTGACACGTCCACAGCGTCCGGAAGCTTGAACAATGTTTGCCTCTTTGGTACATCTTTGATAGTGTCTATATCTTCAAGCTCCTTTATCAGGGGTGTCAAATTAAATCGCACAGGGGGGCAAAACTCAAAGCACAATTTGGGTATTGGGCCAACCAGAATGAACATTTTTGAGCACAGTAAAACTACATTTTAATATTATTCCCCCCAAAATCAACTTAAACTTAATATTATATATATATATATATATATATATATATATCTCCATCCATCCATTTTCAACACCGCTTATACTGGTTAGGGTCGCGGGGCGCTGGAGCCTATCCCAGCAGACTTCGGGCGAAAGGCGGACTACACCCTGAACTGGTCGCCAGTCAGTCGCAGGGCACACACACACACACACACACACACACACACATATATATATATATATATATATATATATATATATATATATATATATATCTCTACGGGACTACGTTTGGGCAATCTGCCAACACGCATTGGGGCAGCGTGGCAGATTAGGGCCTATTCCTTCTTCATGGCAGTACAACAAAAAAGACGGCCCTCATTCCCCGGAGGCCAAAGAGCCTCTGCCTACGGCAGCGGGCAGACAAGCTTGGCGGCAGAGGGTGCTAAGAATCACCGGGTTAATTATGCAAAAAAGACAAAACGCACAAAATCTTATTTTTCGGACGCTCAACGTGCAAACGCTAAAGGACGATTCTCGATTAGAAGAGCTACAACATGAGCTAGAAGCCATCAAATGGGATATAATTGGACTTGGTGAAATACGTCAGAAAGATGAAGCTATGTTGACTCTCGATAATGGCCATCTATTTTATTACAAAGGATCAGAAAGCGGACGCAATGGTGGAGTTGGTTTCATTATTAATAAAAGTATCGGCAATTATGTTACCAGTATCAAAAGTGTTTCCGATAGAATCGCCACATGTACCATCTCAATTAGAAAGCGTTACTCGCTTCAATTGATACAAATATATGCGCCAACCATCAGCCACACCGACGATGAGGTGGAAGCATTTTACGAGGATTTATCCCGTCATTATAGTCAATCAAAGGACAAACATCTGCAACTTACCTCAAGGTGTTTTCTCAAGTAAGAAGTCAAAGTTTCCAAGTTTGGGCCGTGACAAAATTACGCTGCATGTTAAAGGAACAGTTTTTTTTGTCAAGCCGTACGCCTCTGGCAAAAGATTTGGAACTACGAAGCACACTAATTCCTTGTGGCTCATGAACGCGACTCGCCATCGATGAGTACCCTACGTCAACAATGTCACCATGACCAAGCACACCCGCGTGGTAAGTTTGCATAAAACTTTCAAACATTTTCAAGGTTTTTTAAATATATTTATCTACAGTAAGCTTTTACAGTACGAGGCCATGAAAAAAAACCTACAAAAAAATAATTTTGTACTGTACAGTCATATGGGTATGTATGGCCTAAAAAAAAAAGTGCTTCAATGTAATGGACAATCGACTATATGGAATGACCCTCCCGCCCCTATTAGTCTGTTCTATCGAGGTTCCAGTGTACTTTCAAAAGTTCTGTTAAGACAGGATGATAGGCGCTTGATCCTTATTGTATTTTGACTAAAACATATCAGAGAGAGACATGTTATTAAGACACCTGAGAACTGTTTTAATTTGCTGAAATTAGCATAATATTCCTCCTTTTAAGTTTATAGAGGCATGTGCAAACAGAGTAGCACAGTAGTTCTAGTTCTAGTCAATTAAAATCATATCACGGATGACATAAACCTCTACTCACTTTAAGATGTAGGCACCAGTGATGTGAACAACATAAAGGCAAATGTAGTAGAGTTGGCGGGGGATATCCTCCTATGGTGACAGAAGACAAATCAGACAAGAGTAAGTGACAGAAAGCACAATAAAGTAAGGCATTCATTAGCTGGGGCCTTGTGTGGACCGTTTTTTACGATCACTGGGCTTCATCTTGTCAACTCAAATGCGACCGGATACACTCGTTACCATGCCGACGACAACAATAATGGATCGCGCCATGTGTTTATCAGAACAAAATGGGGAAAAACGTGTGTTGGTGGTCACCGGTGCTCGGGAAAGGACGTTCGTGTAAGGCTTGCTTGAGGTATGTTCACGTACTTTTAATATAATACAGCAGGCAACAACACGTTATGTAGACTAGCAAGCTAGTGCTAGCACTAATGGTTGTAAGCGAACATGCAGGCGTTCTGTCGAATCATGCTCTAAAGTTTTGGTGTGTGAAGTAATTTAATTACAGTAGAGTAATTTAATTACAGTAAGTTAGCACCCATTATTTCTGTCATGTTGTAATTGTTGTTGTTGACCTGACTGATTCGAATACATGATCAGACTAGAGCAGTGATTTCCAACCTTTATGGAGCAAAGGCACATATTTTACAATTGAAAAATCTCACGACACACCAACAAACAATGTCACAAAAGGTGGATACATTAATTACTGTATGTACTTCCTGCCATCTAATAGAAGACCATTCATTTGTTCTGTCTGTCACTATGCCTCACTGGCATAAATAGATGAACAAAGATAAATTATTTATTGTAAATTTATTTTTTGGAGCAATTAAGTACACAAGTATATACAGTAAATGAATAAGTCATTTAAATAGACACATTGCTCCATCTTATGATCGGATTGGTGATCTGTTATCGTTTTGTTTTTTTTTAACTCAATGATCGGTGATCGGCCCCAAAAATCCTGATCGTCTAAAGACTAGTACACGGAGCTTGTGTATCTGTCTACCCACTCTGCGAGGAGGCGGGCCAGACCCGGCTTTGGCACTTAACTAGACCGGTGTACATTCAAGGCATTTAAAATGGGACATCTGCGCTGGTCTGGGTCAGTGGCAGTTCTAGACAGTCTGGCACCCCCCACCCTGCCAAAAATGGGCTAAAACCGGCACTGCTCTGGGTGTCACCACAACAGGCTTCAATCATCTCCTGTCGAAGCGGGTTATTGCATACCCTTTAAAAGGAGCGCAAATGGTCTTGCATGCTGATGTCAAATATGAGGAAGAGGACTCCGCAACCCGTGTGTAACTGGAGCATTGAATGTTCGCGGTATGAGAATATGAAATTGAGCTGGTGAAAAATCGCTGCAGACTTAAATGTGTCCACGGACTCCATTGATCTAAATCCCCCCAAAAAATGTCCTCGTTTCCATTACCCTCCCCCCACCCTTTCCTGTTGATGGTCGGCCAGAGATGCGCAATTGATGGTCGGCACACAAGGCACATCTACTTCGAATAGCTGTTTACAAAATAAACCCCAAAAAATCTTTGCCAGCACCTGTTATTTACCACATACCTGAGAGTAAAATACTTCTAAATGATTTTACAGTAATTAACTAACTTCCACTGCATCACAGGATTTTTCTTGACGTCACACAGAGTTACTGTATTTTGCATGCAGCAGAATTGTGAAGCCGTGTGCTCCCAGTATGCATTGCGCCATAAAAGGATGAACTGTTGCCGTAATAAAGACGTTAATCCTTAATGTTCATGAACGATAAGGATTAACGTAACATTGATTATGTGTGTTTATGTTACCCGTAGTTCGTTGAATGTGTGTCTTCTTTAACTCTCGTATTACATGTATGTTGCACTTTTTTTCCATGAAACCCTGACTGTGGGTTGTGTGCAATAGAGTGACATCCCTCACTTCTGCTGTATGCTAATGCCTGATACACACATAAAGATTTTCCTAATCGTAAATGAATTTTTATTTGCTACAGACCCAACACATAAAGTTAAAAAAGTGGCCATTTAACAGTTTTGGTCATCTTATGGGTGGCACGGTGGACGACTGGTTAGCACGTATGCCTCATAGTTTTGAGTTCAATTCTGTTCAAATCAGGCCTCGCCTTTGTGGAAATTGCATGTTCTCTCTGTGCCTGTGTGGGTTTTCTCCGGGTACTCCTGTTTCCTCCCACATCGCAAAAACATGCATGGTAGGTTAATTGAAGACTCTAAATTGCCCGTAGGTGTGAATGTGAGTGTGAATGGTTGTTTGTTTCAGTTTATCAGTTTATTTTTGAAAGGGGACAATGCAATTTCATAAAACACATGGAGTACACATGGTTAAAAAAGCCAGAATTAGCCAGAAGGCTAGTTTTCATCTGTAGTCCCCTGGCCATGATGTAAAAAAGCAGTAAAATACATCTACAAGACAATATAATACAGGATACATAATCAAACTATACTATTAAGAGAGAATAAAACCATAATTGTTTTGATCATAACAAAAAGACAACATAACATACTTGTCTTTTAGTGTTGGCAGCTATAGGTGTTAACTAGCCACATTTTCAGTTTTTTTGTGAAGGCCTTGTATGTTGTAAGCAGTTTAACCTCCTCAGGTACTGAGTTCCACTCACCAGTTCCACTCACCGGGCCTAAGTTAAACTAAGTTAAGCATTATCTGGCCTACTTCTTTTGCAAGCCAAAAGAGCTCCTGTTTACCTTGTGCGATTGAATTAATAAAATATTTGTCCTATACACCAATTAAAAGCTCAGTCAGTGCCTAAATATCAAAGACATAAGAAAATACCTAAGGGTGCAACCACATGTTGAAGTGACAATGGCCAACAGTTATATAAATACAACTGCACTCGTCACAAGGAACAGGGCATTGCTTTAACTGTTAAAAAATCCATGCAGCCTGGAAAACCTAACTGACATTGAATTACTTGTACAGTATGCTAACATGCAGACTGTTTACATATGAGCCTTACCTTGCGTACTTTTTGAAAGTACAGCTCAGGGAGTGCATGGAGCCAATAGGCAATTTGGCAAATGTAGAAAAACTTGACCTGAAAACTGAGCAGAGGAAAAAAATATTGTGCATACTGAATGTTCCATTTGTATACAGATAAATATTTCTCATTGTGCATTATAGGCCTATTTTCATTTTTAAATACAAAGTGTGACATGAAATTAAATATTTACATACACCATGTGAGTGTGTGGATAACCCTCCCATAGGAAAGTGGGATTTTTTGCAAAGTCCTCCTATCAAAAACAAAAGATGGAAAGAAACATAGATTATATTAAGGGAGAGTGCGACCCACTGAAGAGATGTGTTTTTACCGCTGTCAAGATGCCGCAGCCCCAAATGAAGGAGAACAGGTAAAATGCTGCTAGTTGCCCTGATTCATTGAACTTGCTGTGTTTGGTCTTTGACAGATGCAGCCTTCTGTTCATTTTCTGAAACAAAACAAGATGAAGACATTAAAATGGCACTTCTTGAAATGGCATACAAAACAAAAAAGAAGCGTTTGTGTTTTTACTACAAAATATGTTAAAATAATGTGACTATGTTTGATTATTTGACTCATAATGAAGATATCTGTTATCAGGCGGAAATGACAAAGACGTGGTCAGAAGCTATACTTGTACTTGTGCTTGCAAACGTTATATAAACTTGATTGCATTACAAAATCCAATCTTAAACTTAATATGACTAGCACCAACACCAGTCCTCACAAGAGAAGTGTGCAGCCTGGTCCAACAATTTCATCTAACACTGATGTGGGTGAATTGAGAGATACATTATCCTACTTATTACAAATTGGTGTACCACATAAACAGTTGTTAAGGTTAAATTATTATGTATTGTTAACTTCATTAAATTGTTTAACATTAAATTCATTCACATTCAGAAAAAACTTTTATTTATTAATATTTTGTATTCTCCTGGTTGTGAAAGGTGTCCCCCCAATGTGTTATAAATTCGAAGGATGAGGGATGGAATCCCAACTGTCCATTAATTCATTTTTACTGGAAGCTTGAGGATTCAGAAGACTCAGCTATATCACGAAAATATCATCGGGCAATGCTCATTAAGTGTTAGATTACACCTTTTGTGATTTGAAAGGAATACTAACAGAGGTGAGGATTACACCATGAAAGAGTAAGATTAAATCAGATCAAGATGTTTGAACCCCATTTTGGATTAAAAGCTTCTCTCCAAAACATTAAAAAATATGCTACTATAAAAGTTAATTCCAAATTATGTCACTTTTATTCACATCAAAAATTAATTACCACATTAAATCATTTTATACAGTATATTATCCTTCTCCATCCTGTAAATATTCAGGATAAAAGAAACGGCACATAATATAACAATTTCAAATGATAGCTGCAACATACAGTCCAGATACACCGTAGAAGGCCCTTCCAAACATACACAGGTATATGAAGCATCTTTTCCCCTATAGTTTAGAGGTCAGAAGTGTATGAATGATTATAGTTTCAAGGACAAATCTGAGACAAAGGCTTGCCTACCCAAAAATGTTTTTCAAAAAGTGCAGCATGTAAAATACCCAATATATTAAGGCACCGCGTTACAACGGGCACAGAATGAATGGTGAGCTTGTATACTCACATCAAGAATATACTCTTGTATCAGGGCATGAAGGATGACGACAATTAGAAGGTAAAAAAACACAGTGGCCACATCTTTAGGTCCATACTGGTAAAGGTTCACTAGATCATTCTTTTCATCTGGAAAAAAACAGAAGCGCAGAAGTAAATGAGACTGCTGACCCTGTACTCTGAGAGGAGACGATCACCGGACATCAAGCCTTCTACTCACCAAGAACTTGTGTGACGTTGTACTGGACTGTGATGAACATGATGGAAAACTTTGCTGTGACCTGGAAAGAAAATGGTGATAGAATAACGTTTTTAGCTTGCTTTGTAGAATTTGTCATGATGGTACAAAATGTTTAACAATAACAAGGGGACAATTCATACAAAAGGTGCAAACAATCTCTCTATTCATTTTTCACTATTACCAACTCCAAAGGCTAATCCCAAATTCATCCTCGAGGAAAATATTAAGTAAAGTATTTATTTATTTTTTTGGGCCATCTCTGGATTTTAAGTTAGTTCATTCTGTGTTGTGACATAACCCCTAACATCGCTCCGTCGCTTAATATATTTAACATTAATATCCGTAAACTAATTAGATTTAGTTTCCCAATTAATATGAGACCTACTAGCGGATCAGCTCTTGTCGCCGATGTTACGTGTGCTTCGCGGTTCCGCTGGGACCACAACCTCAACACGAAAATACAAAAGACCAGTGCAACGAATACAACACTGGCTGATCTGATGAGCAAAAAATTTTGCTTAAACATAAGAGTAGCAAGAGAGGATGTCAGCTCCACAGGTGGGTAGTAGCCAAATATTGTACTCAAGTAAGAGTACTGTTACTTGACAATAATGTGACTCAATTAAAAGTAAAAAGTAGTCTTTCAAAAAATTACTTGAGTATGAGTAAAAGGTACACAGTGAAATAATTACTCAAGTACTGAGTAAATAGTGAGTAACTTCTGATTTTTTTTTTAACCACAACATGAACATCAATAAAATAAAAATAACAAAATAAAATGTTTTTTACTGCAAGGTGTTTTCTCATGTTATACGTGGGCTGAAATATCCACGTTTGGGCAGATAGTGCCAGACAAATACAACAATACATGAAAGCTGTTGTTTTTGTTCGTCTAAATGTAAACACGAGTAGCGCGCCGTTCCCTTTATGTTAATGACGACCTTCCCAAAATGGCCGCCACATAGGCACGACAATCAGCCGGGCTGGCTTATCTGGTGTTAATACCTATGCCAGGGAAGCCCGATAGAAGACGTGTGAGGTCATGTGACTTTCTTGTGTTGATTAATTGGTGAACTAGACTTAAACAGCATTGGCGCGTAAAGGAAAAACTCATCGGATCTGTACGATTCATGTAAATGGCCTATTTTTAGTTCAAAATGGCAAATTCCGCCGAAAGGCGACTGATTTGCATGTATGAATGTTAAGTTTATGCAGCACCAAACCCCCTGTGGATAAGTACAGAAACACACCCGGCCATCCACATTCTCTACCGCTTATGCTGTTCAATGTCACTGGGAACTGGAGCCGCTCTCAGCTGACTGAGGATGGAAGGCGGGCGAAACCTTGGACTGGTCACCAGTCCATCACTGGAACTGGCTACTGAACCCACACTGCATGCATGGATGTCAGCAGAATGAACCACTACACTATCACTACACATTAATGACACAACCTTAAATGAATTATAAACCAACAAATCAAGATTTCAACAGGACCATATTAGTTACCCCTGAATGTTAAATCAAGTTTTGAGCTTACATTTTGGACAATTACTGTATATAGTTTCAACGCAACATGTCTGCCTCACAGGTTCGCGGTTAGAATCTCAGCTCAGGCCTGTCTTGTTTGCATGTTCTCCCTGTGCTTCCGTGGGTTTTCTCTGGGTACTTCAGTGTCCTCCCACATTTAAAAAAACATGCTTGTTCGTTTCACTTAAGACCCAAATTTGCTCATCACTGTGAGTGTAAATTGTTGTTTGTCTATCTGTGCCAGGCGATTGTTCGACAACATCAAAGTCAGCTGAGATAGGCTCCAGCTCATCCATAACCCTGATGGGGACAAGCGTTATGAAAAATGGATGGATGGATGTCAAATACTGAATGCCATTGATATACATGTGAAGCTCTCTTTTTGAGGATACTATAAATACATTTGGATTATTCTGAGAAAAATGACATTCGTTTGGCCAGACAGTCCTTTGAATTTTCCCAATTTAAACATAGACACATAATTTTCAAGAAGTGGGGTGGGGGGATAACGTCAGTTTACCACATTCTAATCATGTACAATTAGTGTACATGTTCAAATTAAGTAAATTCAAGTGCACACAACAATACACAATAAATGACAAGTGCAATCATTTTAAAATTTGGCTTTTATCTCATTCAGGAAAAGAGCTCGTCATATATGCATATTTTCTCGATCAATATATAAAATCCTACTATATAGTACTCTATTTTAGGTTTTTGTTTTTTAAAACCCACATTATAGGCTCTGAGTACATCCATATAGTTCCCCACATATTCTACTATTGATACATATTCATTTTCTAAAGTTTTTTTTAGCCATTTACATATTTCAATTTAAAAATATGATATTTTGATCGGGCGGCACGGTGACCGACTGGTTAGAGCGTCAGCCTCACAGTTCTGAGGACCCGGGTTCAATCCCTGGCCCCGACTGTGTGGAGTTTGCATGTTCTCCCCGTGCCTGCGTGGGTTTTCTCCGGGCACTCCGGTTTCCTCCCACATCCCAAAAACATGCATAAATTGGAGACTCTAAATTGCCCGTAGGTGTGACTATGAGTGCGAATGGTTGTATGTTTGTATGTGCCCTGTGATTGGCTGGCAACCAGTTCAGGGTGTACCCTGCCTCCTGCCCGATGACAGCTGGGATAGGCTCCAGCACGCCCGCGACCCTAGTGAGGATAAGCGGCTCAGAAAATGGATGGATGGATATTTTGATCGTTAATAATCATAATATCAGTTAACGGTTAGGAATAAATAAATGTATCAACCTTATCTAACATGGAATAAAAAAGAGCATCATACTTGCAACCTGTTACTATGTTTTATTTAATTCCTTATTTTCTATTATTTTCTTTGCATTTTATGTAGTCTTCCTTTTTCCTTAATCTTATTTATACTTCATTGATTCAACTGCAGTTGTTCACATATATTCCAAATACTGTACACTATGCTGTCTGCAAAATGCCACAATTACAATGCAGTACTTAGAGTGCACGATGTGTTTCAATGCATTTCTTGTATAACGTATTGTTATTATTATTATTATTATTATTTTCTCTTCTACACTGTAGGCCCCTCACAGAATCCTATCCATGCTGTCATGCCAGGTAACGGAACCTCAGAACCGCAGAAGCTAGGCGGCTAATAAACACGATCGCATCCACAGAGTACCTCAAACATCAGGCCCAGGAGGATGATCATAGCCAGACATGACACCATGTCGGCGTGGTTCTGGATAACAAACTCGTGGCTGAGCACCGGTGGGCTCTTGTTCTTCTTTCGGAAGCCCATGGCTCACACGATGGGCAGGACTCTCAGCCTCCTGCTGCTGCGGGATCCCGCGACCCGCACCGCTGCTAGCCTGCGCCGCGCAGCCGATGGATGTTTGCTCCCCTTTAGGGCCGATCGCTCCCCCGCAGTCCGTCCACGCAGTGGTCCACTGCTCATGTGTCCTGAAACATCGTAGCTAACCAAACATACACACAAACTTAGTTTAAAAAAATAATAATAATAATAAATTTTTTACCCACAACCTTGTAAAGCCAGATGAGGGGCCCTTCCTTTCCCACAACCCATTCAGTACCGCCCTGTGTCACTGACGTAGTCGAACCGCAGACAACCGTTGCCTGGAACCGACGTATTTACACACCAACAATGGCACAAACATGTTTATAGGTTTGTTGTATTTCATTTCATGATTTAATGTTGGTCACGATGACAAATTTCAGGACAGTAATGATGATCTAATGATATCCAAGAGCTGTATCAATACCACGAGTCTAAACACACATTTAGGTTAAATGTGTAAATAATTGGGATGATTGACTTGGGCAATACTTTATTGTCCTGTGTTTTTCCAGCAAAAGAAACATTTTAAAAACAATCTCTAAAGTTATGAGAAGAATAACTAATCGATGCGTGTAATGGAAGTGGTCCCACCAGAAGAGAGTGCTGTGGCTGCGCCACCGCTTGAAATCTACCACCACCAAGCAAGACAAAGCCACCAAGTTACCGCTTGCAATTTTTGAATGCATCATTTCATCTTTGTCAGTTCGTCGTGGCTTGAAAATCTCCATTGTTTTGGCCAACAAAACCATATGTGTTAGTAAAAAGCAAACCCTCATTTATTTCTTAGCCTAGCTATATTATCGAATGCTAGATATTAAAAGTCTTGGTAGACAACGGACGGGCGGATGGCTGCTAGCAGGTAATTATTTTTCAGACAATTCCGATACCTTTAATTTGTAAGTTTAAATGCGGGTGCATTATTCTTGGTATTTCATTGCCAATGTTTTAAGCCTGTATTATGTAATGACTCTTTAGTTTAACTCGCCTTACATTCCTTCTTGTTTTGGTTGCTAGGTGTCAGTATGCGACCTACCAGTGATAATTCCAGTGCTTCTTCAGTCCACTGTAAGACTATATCTGAACATATCGGTCGTGAGCCCGGCTAGCTCAGTCGGTAGAGCATGAGACTCTTAATCTCAGGGTCGTGGGTTCGAGCCCCACGTTGGGCGAATATTTTTTCAAGTTAAAGTAATTCATTAAATTCTCTCTGATACATAGTTGTTATCTATACAAACCAATAGTGTTCTTTATTTAATGTCTATGTAGCATGTTTTTTGGGCTATGAAACTGAAACTGACTACTCTGATTAGTACCTTATGATATAAAGGCTACTTTTATGTAGGTATTTTACTAAACATTTCAAACAGACTGAATATCAAAACAGAGGATATCGTTGGATAGAGATTTGGAACACAAATAAAATGAGCGCTAGGTTGTAAGAATCGAATAAGGATTGAAGATTTTATGTCACAAATCAAACCAAATTTAATTCATAGGAAATGTGTCACCGAAACTTTGAATCTTTGATAGAAAAATGATGTATGTTTCATATCAGTTGAGACGAAAATATTATGTTTAAACAGGCCATTTTCAGATTTTTCAATGGCGGCGTCCGCTCGAGCCATCTGATTTTCCCGGGCCAATCTTCAGCTTTACTTCAAACTTCACAGAAAACAAGAAAAATAATATCTTGTGTATGTAGTTAGGCAACGTACACATGTACTATGAAAAAGTATTGGCCCCCTTCTAAAAATATATATTTTTTTGTTTTTTTTGCATAGTTACCCACTTTAATGTTTAAGATAATAATCCCTCCATCCACGTACCGCATATCCTCACTAGGGTTGCTGGCATGCTGGCACCTAGCTTAGCTGTACATCTTGAAATGGTCGCCAGCCAATCGCATGGCACATATTGACAAACAATATGCAAGGTGCTTCTATTGTCAATTCTTCAATATGCGTAACACATACATCCATCCATCCATTTTCTGAGCCGCTTCTCCTCACTAGGGTCGCGGGCGTGCTGGAGCCTATCCCAGCAGGCAGGGTACACCCTGAACTGGTTGCCAGGCAATCGCAGGGCACATAACAACAAACAACCATTCGCACTCACATTCACACCTACGGGCAATTTAGAGTTGTCAATTAAACTACCACGCATGTTTTTGGGATGTGGGTGGAAACCGGAGTGCCCATAGAAAATCCACGCAGGCACGGGGAGAACATGCAAACTCCACACAGGCAGGGCCGGGGATTGAACCCTGCTCCTCAGAACTGTGAGGCAGACGCTCTAACCAGTCGTTCACCGTGCCGTAACACATACAGATGATTGAAATTACGGTACTCAAGGGCCAGTGGTGCTACAAAAACTAGTGCAAATAATAACAATATAAAAAGCTAAATAAAACTATGGTATAAACAGTATACAAAGTATTAATTGAATGTGCCAATATCAAAGATCAGGTGAGGTGTGCAACATAGTCAAGGTCAGAGAACCAAGGCAAATAAGACATATATGTTTATAATTAGATGACAAAACCCCAATGCTGCTAAAGTGGCTGTTGCGACCCTGTGTCTGGTGTGTTGGTGTGTGTGTGAGTGAGTGTGTGTGCATGTGCATGTTTGTGGGGCGTCCGAGTTCAGGCGGGCAGAGGACAGAAGAGGTAGAGGGGGCAGTGCGGGCAGAGAGTTAAGATTCCTGACAGCCTGTCTTTTAGTCGGATAGTCCTGGCCTGCAGACTCCGCAGTCTCCTCCCTGATGGCAGCAGACTGAAGAGGTTGGGTGATGGATGGGTGGCATCCCCCGCTACGCGGAGGGCTTTGCGGGTGTGGCGGGTGCTGTAAATGTCCTGAAGGAAGGGAAGAGACGTTCCAATGATCTTCTCAGCTGCCCTCATTATGCGATGGAGAGGATGCGATGCAGGCTCCGTACCACACAGTGATGCAGTTGGTCAAGATGCTCTCTATGGTCCGTCTGTAGAACGAGCAGAGGAGCAGTTTGCGGAGGAAGTAGAGATGCTGGTGAGCTTTCTTGGCCAGTGATGAGGTGTTACTGGTCTAGGAGAGGTCCTCGGTGATGTGCACTCCCAGGAACTTGGTGCTACGTACTCTCTCCACCGCAGCACCGTTGATGTTCAGGGGGGCATGCTGGGAGTGCGCTCTCCTGAAGTCCACAACAATCTCCTTGGTTTTCTCCACATTTAGGGAGAGATTGTTGTCTGTGCACCACCCGGCCAGGCGGCTCACCTGACTCCTGTAGTCTGTCTCGTCCCCGTTGCTGATGAGACCCACCACAGTTGTGTTTTCTGCAAACTTGATGAAGAGGTTGGTGCTGTATGTCTGTGTGTAGTCATAGGTCAGCAGGGTGAAGAGGAGAGGGCTCAACACACAACCTTGAGGGGCCCCCGTGTTCAGAGTGATGATGCTGGAGCTGTTGCTGCCGACCCGTACTGCATGCGGTCTCCCTGTCAGAAAGTCCAGCAGCCAGTTGCACATCGAAGTGTTGAGCCCAAGCTGGTCCAGTTTGTAGATCAGTTGTTGAGGGATGATGGTATTGAATGTTGAGCTGAAGTCTATGAACAACCATAAAGGTGACAGTTAAATAAGGCACACATTCAACTAGTGGTAACATAAACACATAGGCCAGACATATATTTTCCATACCGTTTATCCTCACTAGAGTTGGGGCATGTTGGAGCCTATCCCAGCTGACTCTGGGCAAGAGGCGGGGTACTCCTTTAACTGGTCGCCAACCAATCGCAGGGCACAGATAGACAAACAACCATTCGCACTTACAGTCACACTCACTCTTCAATTAACCTAACATGCATGTTTCCGGAATGTGGGAGGAAATCGGAGTACCCGGAGAAAACCCACGCAGGCACGGTGAGAACACGAAAACTCCACGAAGATGAGGCCGGATTTGAACCTGTGTCCTCAGAATTGTGAGGCAGATGTGTTAACCAGTCGCTCACCGTGGCACCTAACATAAACACAAATTAACGTCTTTGCTGCTTTCCACAACTAAGGTGCAATGTTTGTTGCATGTCATGTATTTGCACCGCCCCAGCTATCTACGAGCTACGGCTAATGTGGCATGCGATACGATACGATGCCGAGCTCCAGAAGCACAAGAACATGCGCATCACGTCTGTTGTCAACACAGCGCAAGTCACTGATCATCGCCTCCATGACAGTGAATAAACTACATTTTGACAATTATCGTTATCACAAAGGACGAAGGGAGTATAAGATGGGAGACAGACGGCGTGGAAGCCAGTTGCTAAGCTATCGTGACCTGAAGTCGCAAAACACCAAATTATGTGATTGGGTGCTACATTACAATACTGTAGGTCTGGCTGGAACAGTGTTATAGCGAAGATTAGCCAACTTTGAAGACCAAAATAGCAGGCAAATTAGTACGTATTTGTAGAAGGATATACTGAAATTTACGATATATATAACGCTAGACGGCTACATAACACAGGGACCGGAAACCGGAAATGAATTAACACATCACCACTGCTACGTCACTTGAGAAAGTCAGCCTATCAATTTAAAAGTACATTAACATTACACATTTTTAGAGTACATTGTATAACCTTAATTAGTCCCACAATGGTGAATTTGCATAATTTCAGCAGTAATGGTGGATACAGGAAATACAAAAAGAGCATTCGAGAGAAGACATTTGGCTGCAAATGCCTCTACCATTACAAGGTTGATGCAATACAGTAAAATAAAAAATATTGAAGGCATAATTTATTTACTATTACAATTATAGAGTAATGATTATGTTGTTGAACTGAACAGTATGCAAAATTAATTTTGTCCTACTACATAACATACTGGAATAACTGTCCCATAGTAATGTTCTTGACATTATTAGCAAATATGGAAATTCAAACAAATTGTTCTGGAAGTGAATTTATTTTGGTTGGCAACTCTGTAGACAAAGTCAGAAATGCAATTTTACTAATGATTGGCATAGTTTTCTAATACTTAATGGGTTTGGTTTATTTTTATATTTTAATTAATGTAAATGACTTTGTGTTGCATTTTTTGTGTGAAAAGTGCTTACGAATTCAGTTTAAGTTATTTCAGTGTTTCGGTTTTAGGCCTTGGGCTCCTCAGTTTTGGTTTTCGGTTTCAGTCAAGAATTTTCATTTCGGTGCATCACTAGTCAAGGCTTCAAACACCGAGGAATTACAGTCGCTCAGGACCTGAAGTGGGAGACCAACATCAACTCCATCCTCAAAAAGCCACAGTAGAGGATGTCCTTCCTGCTTCTGAGGAAGCACTGCCTGCCACAGGAGCTGTTGAGGCAGTTCTACACAGCAGTCATTTAATCTGTTCTGTGTTTATCCATCACAGTCTGATTTGGTGTTGCCACATAGAAGGACAAAATCACACTGCAACGGACAGTCAAGGCTGCCAACAAAAATTATCGGGACCCACCTACCCATTCTTGAGGATTTGCACGCTACCAGGACTAAAACAAGGGCATGCAAAATCCTCTAGGATCCTCCACACCCTGGTCACCACCTATTTCAGCTCCTTCCCTCAGGTAGGCACTATCGAACAATGCAAACTAAAACCAGCAGACATTCCAACATCTTCTTCCCTCTTGCCATTAACTTCTTAAACAGTTGACTTACAATGTCATTGCAACATGCTGCCAATTTTGCACATCTGTCAGGACACTTCTACATTATTCGTACACTTACTGTTTTATCATGCAGCATTATTTGCATAGTTGTTCATTACTACTGCCCACTTTTTTGTTTGAGAAGGCTCTGCACCATTTGCACAATTGTCACTGTACCAGAGGTGGATAGTAACCCGCTAAATTTACTCCAGTAACATTTTGGATTAAATGTATGTATGTCACTGCCCAAACTTGGATATTTCAGCCCACTTCTAACTTGAGAAAACGCCTTGCGATAAGTTGCAGATGTTTTTGCTGTTGTTTTGGCAGTGCATACGGCAACATTAGCACTATTTTATGGACACAACTGTAAAAGATGCATCTTCTGTTCATTTTCTGGTACTTCTGAACACAGCCACATGCCAGTTATAAGAGAGACTGCATCCTTGTGTAACCAGATTTGTTTTAAATTTATTTAATTTAAAGTTTATTTAACCGGGTAAAAGACCAATTAAAACTCTTTAGCAATGGGGACCTGGCCAAAAAGGCAGTATGTTAAGCGTCAAGTCCAAGTCAATCACATTCAAGTTTATTTCAGTTGTTTATTTTAACCTCCCCTCTAAAAAAGATACAAAAATAAATCAGTCGAATTGTCCAAATTCTAGGTTGCATTAATTTTTTAAAAATGATTTATCTTGGTAAAATTATTTTACAACACAAAAACCTGGTATTTGAACAGGGTGTGTATACTTTTTATGTCCACTGCAGCCTTATTCCTGTTTTTACCATCTGCCTGGTGAGCCTACAGTATTGTGCTGTTTAAAAAGTAGAAACAACAGCATAAGACCATTTCTTAGACCTAAATTTGCCTTAGTTTATTTTACAAAGATTTAATTTTATAAAGATTGTATTTATTCTGTTTTAGATTAAGTGATATTGTTTATAAAATTGTATTGAACGAATTTGCACATTCATACATACATTTGCATATTTTATCTATCCATCCATCCATCCATCCATTTTCAGAGCCGCTTCTCCTCACTAGGGTCGCGGGCGTGCTGGGGCCTATCCCAGCTATCATCGGGCAGGAGGCAGGGTACACCCTGAACGGGTTGCCAGCCAATCGCAGGGCACAGACAAACAAACAACCATTCGCACTCACATTCAATTTAGAGTCGTCAATCAACCTACCACGCATGTTTTTGGGATGTGGGAGGAAACCAGAGTGCCCGGAGAAAACCCACGCAGGCACGGGGAAAACATGCAAACTCCACACAGGCGGGGCCGGGGATTGAACCCCGGTCCACAGAACTGTGAGGCACACGCTCTAACCAGTCGACTACCGTACCGCCATGTTTTATCTCGTTCTTTTTATTTTATTTGATGTTCATAGTCTGATTTTTTTATTTTTTTTTTAAATCAGAAGTTACTACTTGAGTTGTTTTTTCACTGAGTAATTTCTTACTCTTAGTAATTATTTGTAGGATTATTTTTTACTTGAGTCGTATTATTCTAAAGTAACAGTACTCTTACTTGAGTACAATATTTGGCTACTCAACCCTGCTCTGGTCACTTTAAATTGCTCTAAATTGCTGAAGGACTGCATTATTTGCACAATTGCCACTATATCAGCATCACCACACAAGTGGTACACTTTCATTGCTCAACGACTTGCCACACCTGTGCTTTTTATGTCCATCCATCCATCAATCTCTCCATCTGTGATGGAAGAACACAGGACCGATTCGATGACCGCTGTGTAGAACTGCCTCAGCAGCTCCCGTGGCAGGCCGTGCTTTCTCAGAAGCCGCAGGAAGTACATCCATTGCTGGGCCTTTTTGAGGACGGACTTGCCCACTTCAGGTCCTGAGAGACTGTAATTCCCAGGAACCTGAAGGTCTCGAAGGTTGACACAAGGCAGCTGGACATCGTGAGGGGCAGCTGTTGCGATGCCTCCTTAAGTGCACGATCATCTCTACAGTCTTGAGCGTGTTCAACTCCAGGTTGTGTCAGCCGGACCACAGCTCCAGCCGCTCCGCTTCCTGTCGATATGCAGACTCGTCACCGTCCTTGATGAGGCCGATGACAGTGGTGTCATCTGCAAACTTGAGGAGTTTGACAGCCGGGTGCGCTGAGGTGCAGTCGTTCATGTAGAGAGAGAAGAGCACTGGAGAGAGGACACAACCTTGGGGCGCCTCAGTGCTGATGCTGTGTGTGGATGAGGTGGTCTCTCCCAGCCTCACCTGCTGTGTCCTGCCTGTCAGGAAGCTGTAAATCCACTGGCAGATGGCAGGTGAGACGCTGAGTTGGAGAAGCTTGGAGGAAAGGAGTTTAGGGATGATGGTGTTGAACGCTGAGCTGAAGTCCACGAACAGGATCGTCGCGTAGGTCCCTTCACTGTCGAGGTGTTCTAGGATGAAGTGCACTCCCATGTTGACTGCATCGTCCGCAGACCTGTTCGGTCGGTAGGCAAACTGCAGGGGGTCCAGCAGGGGACCTGTGACGCTCTTGAGGTGGTCCAGCACGAGACGTTCAAAGGACTTCAAGACCACAGATGTCAAGGCGACAGGCCTGTAGTCATTTAGACCCGAGATTGCAGGTTTCTTCGGGACTGGAATGATGGTGGAGCGTTTGAAACAGGATGGTACTTCGCACAGTTCCAGAGATCTATTGAAGATCTGAGTGAAGACTGGCGCGAGCTGGTCCGTGCAGACTTTGAGGCAGGATGGGGACACATGGTCTGGGCCTGCCGCTTTGTTAAAATTTTGTTGTTTAAAGATGCGGCTGACATCCTGTTCGTGGATGGTAAAAGCAGAAGTCAGAGGTGTGATTGTGGTCAGAGGTGCTGCCGGATGGGTGTGGGGTGTGAAAGTGTCCTTTTGAAATCTGAAGTAGAAGGTATTCAAGTCGTTGGCTAGTGTGCTATTGTTCTCAGCTTGGGTGGATCGTCGCTTGTAATTAGCGATTGGAATGCATGCCAGACTGATTTTGAGTCATTAGCGCTAAACTGTTTGTCCAACTTTGCTGCATAGTTCCTCTTTGCAATGTTAATTTCTTTAGTCAGCAGGTTTCTAGCGTGATTATTCATGGCCCTGTCCCCGCTCTGATATGCATCCTCCTTAGCTTGGCGAAGCTACTTAAGTTTGGCAGTGAACCACGGCTTGTTGTTATTGAATGCGCGAAATGACTTTGTTGGTACACACACATCTTCACAGAAACTGATATAGGATGTGACAGTGTCCGTATATTCATCCAGGCTGCCAGCTGAATTTTCAAAGACACTCCAGTCTGTGCAGTCTAAACAACTTTGAAGTTCCATCTCTGCTTCATTGGTCCAGTTTTTTCACTGTTTTCACTGTAGGCGTCACACATTTAAGTTCTTGCCTGTACGTCCGTATTAAGTGAATTAAGCAGTGATCAGACGAGCCCAGGGCGACACGAGGTATAGCACGGTATGCGTTTTTTAGCGTAGTATAGCAGTGGTCTAAAATTTTATTTTTCCTGGTAGGACAGTCGATGTGCTGCTTGTATTTAGGGAGTTCGTGGTTGAGTTTAGCTTTGTTAAAGTTCCGAGAATAATGAGGGGTGAGTCCGGGTGTTTTTTTTTTTCAATTTCGTTGACTTGTTCGCCGAGCGTTAACATTGCGGCGTTCGTGTTAGCTTGGGGCGGAATATAGGCGCCAGCCAGGATGAATGATGCAAACTCACGCGGCGAGTAAAATGGCTTATAGTTCAAAAACAGCGACTCCAAAGGTGGGCTGCAGTGTCTGCTGAGCTCCGTGACGTCCGTACACCATTTTTCGTTGATATAGAAGCATATTCCGCCGCCTTTTGTTTTCCCCGATAACTCCGTGATACGATCTGCTCGGTGAAGATGAAAACCCAGAAGCATGAGGGCGCCGTAGGGTACAGCGTCGCAAATCCAGGTCTCCGTAAAGAACATGACGGCGGAACGTCCAAAGTCTTTACTGGTCTTTATCAGAAGATGAAGTTCGTCCATTTTGTTGGGTAGGGAGCGTACATTCGCGAGGTGGATCGACGGGAATGCCAATCTGTATCCTCTCTTGCGGAGTTTCACCTGGATGCCGGCTCGCCTCCCTCTGTGGCGTCGCCTCCGCCTCCATGCGCCGAAAACCGCGGACGCCGCCGCGGTGAGTAACTCGGGGGGGAAAAAACTGAGCGGATTTGCAAAAGTTGGTGAAAGAAAGTCCGGAGTAGCCTCCTTGATAGTTAGCAAGTCTCCCCTTGTGTAAGTGAGTCGTGTAATGTCTCCAAAGACGAACGAAAAACACAAAAACAAAAACAATACTAGAGAGCGCGTAACCGAGGCGACCACACTGGTAGGCGCCATCTTGGGGGGAAAAAAAAAAAAATGATAGAAAACAATGATCAACATTTTTCCCTATTTTCTGACATGTTACGGACTAAACCAGTAGTTGAATCATGAGAAATTTATGGAAAAAAACATCTATTAGAAAAATAATCGTTATTTGGAGCTGTAGTATGAGTAACCTGTAATTGACGTAGTTGAACCCGAAGCAGCCTGAGAAGTGTATAGCAAAGTCGTAGCCACTCGCATTAATCAGTACCAAAGAAGTAGCTCTCAGGCTCAAAAGATTGGCGAGTACATCACTCCCTAGTGTGTGATATTGCTTAATTGTTGTTTATTTGGTTTTGTTTAATCATTAAACAATACCAAATAAACAACATTAATCGGTGAATAAACAGTAATCGGGGGAAAAAATATTTCACAATAAACTAATGGCCCTATTGTATCTAGGTCTGTAAATAAATTTACATTTTTTTTTCTTTTACCCATAATATAGCAGATAGAAATACTGGTATAGAAGGCATCCCAGCGACAATGGTAATTCTTGTTCGCAGCTCGAAATGCAGTTGTTTCTCACAGAAACCGAAGTAGGAACTGAGAAGGTTTCACAGTTTTTAAACACGTACACACTGTATCATTACATCAGGCCGCTACATTATGTTTTGTTGTTTCTATTATATTCTTGTTGTTTCGTTTTCTGTGCAATGCAAATAGTTTAAGTAGTTTGGAAATGTAGGGCACAGTCTCAAGGAGAAAATCAAATTAACAAAAATCTGTTAATTAGTATACTGTTGTACCGTATGCAGTATAATAATTTTGTCATTAAGCTACATTATTATTAGTTTAGTGTAGCAATTGGATGTAAAAAAGGGTTCATGGACATTACTTGAGTTCCTTTTGTTAAAAAAAAGAAAACATTGTTTATTCTATAATTTCAGTTTATTTTGTAACAATATTATTCTGACTGTATTTTTGTCCTAGGTAAAGAGCTCCAGCCTGTCATCTCACTGAAAACGGAGGAAGGGTGGAGTTTAAACAAAGGCCCTCTCCATATAAAAAAATCAGGCTTGTTCAGAGTAGCCGCGGTGCCTTGCTTCTGCCAGTCTACATGCTGTCATTTCTTCCTTCATGCAAAAGAAAAGGCAACTTCCACCACGATCTACTCTTGGAAACTGCTTACATGTGGTTTGTATATGTTTGTAAAATGTTCATATTAGTCGTTTTGCATCTTTTTGGGGGGGGGGCTAGCAGTCGTCTTATTTTTCTTTCTGTCTCTGACACTCACAGTGCTGCCCCTGCCTGCTCTGAACAAAGATAATTACTCAGGAAACGTTTCGGCCAATCGGATGCGGCGTATCATCTTGCCTGCGTGGAAGGCAACCAGTCAGGATCAGGCTAGCAACACTGGGCCTGATCGCCTTGCCTGAAGAGCAGAGCCTTCCCCGGCTGAGGGCTGAGAGTGTCCTCCATGTTTTTTAAGTGTTGACATAACAGTGTGTCAGACAGCCATGCATCCACAGAGGTAAGCTCTGTCTTTATATTCTAGCTCAACTCTCTCGTAACAGCATGGCTTCCTTCTCGTTGTTGTGGTGGCTGTTGGTTTCATGATGAATGCGCACACATTGAAATCAGTTTAGTGTGCAGGAGGAGGAGGAGCTGGGGCGGATTGGAGGCCTCGTCAGGCCTCTGTGCTTCACTGTGCTGCGTGTGGGGGGTTGGGTAACAACTCTCACCCTTGCTCTCTATCTGTGTCTCAGGGTCACATGGCTGCCCCTGACATGCAGGCTGCCATACAGGAGGAAAAGTGGACCATGGAAAATCCTTTTCCTTTTTTATAATGCAAAGAAGTTGTAGATTTTAAAATGGCACCCACATCTCTTTCCCTTGTATTGTAGCCTGGCAGAGAAAGAATGGGGGATGGGCTTTGGAGGAGGGCGCTGTTATATACCCTTTGTAAGTAGATTGGCTCCGTGTTGTTTTCCTCTGTGTCATGCCAGGCTAGGGAATAGACACATTGGGGAGTAGAAATAGCTCACAGTGGATGAAAAGTACAGATCTTTTTTTGTTTTTAATGATTGACTATTACATATGGCAATTATAAGTATCATGTGTACCACTTATGTTGGCATGTAAAGTAACATATTTTGACAACAAAGGAAAACTCAATGGATTGAGTTCCATACTCTGCTTAGATGAAATGATCCCCTACGAAGCACAGTTTTAGTCAGAGGTGGAATCTCTTTCAGTTATTACACTCCAAACTTCAAAAATAAAGATAAAGATGCTGGTTTCCTTGATTTACAGCCACAGGCCATGAGTTTACATTCCAACTACACTGCACTACTGTGAAACTGCGTCTTCCTCTCTCTTATCCTCACACAGTGGCCATTTTGTGCTCAGGGATTTCTTCTCGGCGAAAGTTTTACTGCTCACACAAATCAGACAGTGTAATGACTGAAACCTCTTTAATCTGAATGTAGGTTTAGTTTCCTGGAAAATCTGTGAGTTGTTGACGTCAGTGCAACATGTAGTTGGTTTCTTTTGACACTAATTAATTTATGATCATTGATAAGTTCCAGGAGGTGTTTTTTACTAGCGAGAACGTGTTGCACTGACTTAAATAGATTTAGTATGTAATGGTTGGCAAAAAAAATCTTCTGCGTCTTGTTTTCCACATGCAGAAGTTATATAGCACAGCCACTGAGGGATGCATTAGTGCCATATAGTCTCCCAAATGGCCTTTTGAAGTCCCCTCTGGCTTTTACTGTCATAATCAAGAAGGACAAAATACATTGAAGGGAAATGAACTGCCTTGTGTGTGTGTGTGGGGGGGATCTCTGCATTGCACCAAAAAAAAAATGCTTTTGAAGAGGGGAGCCGCCACACGGTGATCCGTGTGGCATAACTCAGCCGACCAATAATGTTCCACCCTGTTGGCCCTCCAGCCAATTGCAAATGCAGCAGAGGTTAAAGATTGACAAGCAGAGGGAGAGCAGCAAAGAGAAGGCCCTTCTGGAAAATTCCACAGCCATCTTTGATTCAGCCTTATATAAAATCCAGGTCAATTCTATTCTATTATTCTGAATATTCAGAGAACACGTTGAGCTTATTTGCTAATGAGTCCTTGTTTTGATGTTGCAATGCTAAATGACTTGTATTTTGATTAGGAAAAGCTGATGCAGATGTTTCCATTGTAAAACGATTCTTTTTGCATATGTTAAATACATACCTTGCTTCATTCTTCTGCACGTTGTCTGTCTTAACAAAGCAAGTGACATTTGTTTAAGAAGGTTCCATAATGCAAGCCCAAAAATCTCCAATGGGGTTTGTGTCACTGGGTGGTTGTAATGTTTTTAGGTTAAAGTTGGAATACCCATTTGCTTCCCTTGTGCCTGGTTCCAGAGTTATCTACTCTTTTGAGAAACCTTCATTGTTCACTATTGTGCTTGTTCTACTTATGATAAATGTTTTGTGGGTTTCAGGATGCTTTCTGACGGCCTGCCTGCTTTTTGAATATCCAGTATTAGTTACGAGACTGCTGTATTCACGGGCAACGAGAAAACGACCAGATGGGGAATATTTGTTTAAAAGGCTTTCTGCCAACTATTCCTTTGTCTGTGGATTTAGCTTGTATCTTCATGATTGACCCTGTTTTTTTATGTTGGATTGCAATCTCCACAGAACTCTCTGCTGCTCCTGCATGGATGTGCCAGTGTCTGAGTCTGAGCCTGGGAGTGGGGGATGGGGGAGAGGGGGGAGGGGAGCAAGCCGTGGCCTCCATTTTCTGTGACGAGAGAACCCTGCTCGTCTCTCACAGGAGTGGAATATAAAGGCACTGAGTCAGGGTTGCTTCCGTTGTATCCGTCAGGTACGACTTACACAGAGGAAATTCTGTCAGTGTGTTTTTGAACGTGCGTCTATGTGGAATTTATGCCAGAATCAGCTGAGGATTTATTTACTTGCTTGTCTGATGGATCATAGCTGCTGATCTGAGAATGCTCTTTGGATCACCACATACATCTTACATTCCTGGTTCTGTCAGGAATGTCTTTTCGTGGCTATGACTGTGTGTGTGTGTGTGTGTGTGTGTGTGAGTGAGTGTGTGAGTGAGTGAGTGAGTGAGGTGAGTGAGTGTACGTGTAGGGGTCACCAGCCTTTTGTTGAGCTGTTCTGAATCGCCAGGCAAATGCTCTCTTTTCAGGGCTTCGGTGCATGTAGCAGAAGGACTCGGCAAACATTTTTCTTATTTTCATGTGGGCCTCGTTTGCTCACTTGGTCCGGAAGAGGAAGGCCCTGGAGGGGTTGGGGTGTGTGCATGTGTGAGTGTGTGACTGTTGACGAGCTGAAACCAGATACCCATATGCCACAGTATTAAAGGAACTCTGTTCAAGCTTTGTCAGTCCTGAAGGAGCCAATGCAAGTTTATCATTTAAAAAGTTTGAAAGCTGAGTTAGAACGCCTGCTTGTATAAAAGCTTGTATTAAGAGTAGTCGTGACAATGGTAATTTGCTATGTTGGCTTGTCCACTGCCTTTTTTAAACCTCTGGATCATGGAATATATAGTGTGGGTTTAAAGCGTAGTGGGATCACATTTTAATGTCCTTTACAATTTAGATTGTCAATGCAGATGCGGTAAACCCATGAGTTGATTAACTTTGGGTGGGAGCAGATACTGCTGGTTGGACTTGAGGAATATTTCTTTTCAGATCGAAGTTAAAGAAAAAAAATCTTGGGGAAATGTGCTTGCTCTTTAGATTGTAGTCTCTAAATTCATCACGCTCACTAATAACCGGAACTCCATTGAGTAGTCTTAAGAATTGCTCAAGTGGGTGACTGCTATTTGGTTTCCATGTGTGGGCTCCTGAATGAAGACCATATATATCCATGTTGCAAAGTCCTCTGTCATTCTACTAAAGGAGGAGATGCAAATGGTTTAGCTTTTAATGTCATTTTCCTCTCGACTTTAAAAAACAAAAAGGAAAATTGAAAGTCAGTCTTTAAATGTACTGTATATCCAATGTGAACTGTGTGTGTCTAAAAAATGTTGATGATAAATTAAGCCACGAATATACATCCAGACACGTTTGTTGACAGATATTTTGCTATTTGACATGTAAAAATGGGCCCAAAGACTGGTCTTTTGGAGTCTTAAAATGTTCAGTGGACTATTTTTGTCCTGCTCGCAAGGAAGGAATCAGTTAAAATAAAAATGAATCTCTTGCACTGAACTGTTATGTCTTCTGAAGGATGGATGCGCAGGGCAATGCCATGCCAAAGCCATGTGTATCTTTCTGAATATGGACTAGTGCTTAGCAGACAGGAAGGTTGTCATGGTGACTGTTGCCATTCTCTTACCACAAGAAGAACAAATTGCATCTGGTTTGTTACCGAAGACTGGGAAAAGATTTGAATTTGGGCCATATGCTCTCGGAGATGGTGCAATCTAATGTATGTAATAACAGTGGAAACCTCCAGAGTCCCTGTTGACAGATCCTCTGGGATCCGGGTGGCTTAGGTGGTGTTCCACTTGTTTACTGTTAATGCAACCATGGTTTTTGAACACCCGTACTGACTGTGTGTTTGCATCTCTTTTTGTTTCTGGCTTTGCTTGCTTGGTTCTCCTTAGTCTGGCTGAGGAGGAGATAAAGACGGAGCCTGATGTGGTAGAAGGGATGGATACATCTGTACGAGCCAAAGGTAAGTGACAGGTGTAAGTGCTCAATTCCCATTTACTGTAGTGCCTGAACCTGATTGTCTGTATACATGTATATTTCAAGTAACGCGCATTTGAAATCACAGTGTTCACATTCATTGAGCATATAAAACAACCCACATGCGCAGATGTCCAAAATACAGGGAGACAACACCACCTACGTCAACAGCAGACAGTGAAACATGGAACTACAATAATAAGCAAAAATAACTAAGCATTGCATTTAGTTGGTGTGGACTGATTTTCCTTCCCATTGGTTAAATGCAGGTAACCTTGGCATTACTCCATTGATCATCTGCTATTATATTCCTTAAAGGTCCCCTTCCATCAGAATCAATTTTTCTACTGTTATGCATTACATATGTCAAATGGAGTCTGTGAGTCTGTCTGTTTAAGGTTGACATCGATGCTATTTACCGTTTGAATGCAAAAGCCTTTGAACACCAAAACCGTTTGCAAACGACAGGATTTGAAATCGCCAACAGTGTAATGTAGTTTTGGTAATTATATTCATATATTATACCTGACCTCTTTGTGGATGTTACCTGACCACTCAACTTAGCTGAACGGCAACACAGCATTTCTGGGTTATACGCTACAAGTCTTAGCTGCTGCTGAGTCATAAAAATGGCCTCTATAAAGTATGCAAATTGTTTTACAAAAATACTTTATATGCTATATTTGTAATTTTTGGTAACGGTGGTGAATAAAATAAAGAAGCTTGTATTCATTGTCTCCAGCGATGGGCCAGTTCATTACACATGAATGGGAGTGGATGATGAGCTCAAAATAGCCCACTCCCTTATTTCACTCACGTCCACTCTCAAGGCCTCTTTATACTCCCGCGGCCGACAACGCACGCATTGCATCACGTGACCAATGAATTGCCCCCCGCGGCCCGTCTGCGTAGCTTGACGTGCACACGTCAAAAATTGTTGCTGGGCGTTGAACGCCATGGAGATCATCTCTCGTGATTGGTCCATTTTAGTCACATGCTGTGATGACGTACTCAACGTGCGAGTATAAAGGCAAACTACGCGTGGGACAGCTGCATTGATATCAGCGCGGTTGACGTCCGCGTGAGTATAAAAAAGCCTTCAGCTCACGTTCACTATTAGTGGGCCAACAATCCAACGCTTGGTGAATTGTGCTTCACAATCATTTATGCACACTCAGTGTGGCGCAAATAAAGAGAGTGCGGTCCTCTTCAGCGAGTCATCGGCGGCTGGCGCCCGAGGGAGTGCTCCACCACTCTCTCCATGGTGTGAGAAGCAGCGGGGGACGGGTGTCGCCATGGCCGCTCAGTGCTCTCTCGTCGGGCGCGGGACATGCCGACACCACCTTGGACCTACTCAGCCTTGTCCTTTATTTGGACAAAAAATGCACACTTGTGCACTAATTAACATGTTGTCGATGGTATCTTGATTGGTTAAATCAGTGGTGTCAAACATACGGACTGCAGGCCGCCTATGGGCAATTTAGAGTTGTCAATTAACGTACCATGCATGTTTTGGATGTGGGAGGAAACTGGAGTTCCCGGAGAAAACCCACGCAGGCACGGGCAGAGCATGCAAACTCCACACAGGCGGGGCCGGGGATTGAACCCCGGTCCTCAGAACTGTGAGGCAGACGCTCTAACCAGTCGCTCACCGTGCCGCCTACTTGGCACATGTTCATTAAAATGTTTTAGTGACTGGGAGTGTATAGAGCGGTACATGGTGCTGTCTTTAGCGCAGACGGCACAGGTTTGATTCCTGGTCAGTGCACCATTCCCTATCCAATACCGGTCTTAAGCCCATATAAAAATGTGTGGGTTGGGTCAGGAAGGGCCTCCAGCGTAAAAACTGCAAAACAAATCATGCGATGGACTCGCTGTGGCGACACCTGACTGGAAAAACCTGAAATCCACTTCTTTAGTGAGATGTACAAGCTTATTTGATGCATGCTAATAAATTGTGATAGGTTGCAAATTGTTTATGTAGACTAATGCTTACCTACTTTAGATTCGTTGCAGTTCAGGGTGTACCCTGCCTGCTGCCCGATGATGGCTGGGATGGGCTCCAGCATGCCCGCGACCCCAGTGAGGAGAAGCGGCTCAGAAAATGGATGGATGGATGTTTGTGCTTTAGCTAAAATATGCCATCTTTTTATGGCAAGCTACTGGGCTAAATTTCTTTTTAAATATATGTAAATGTAAAATGGTTTCTAGATCATAGCAAGTTGTTTTATAAAAGGTAGAGACAGTACAGTATATAATGTAGATCTATGGTGATCTGTAAGTTGCATGTGTAAATGAAAACTGATAAATATTTTTGAGATTGCACTTATTTTTGTTAAAGAATTTCAGATGGCCCATATGGTTTGAAACAAGGTTTGCTAGATAGATGATAATAATATAATATTTAATATTTTACAAAAGTACTTATTTTTATTTTCACCCCAAAAAAATGTGAAAATTTTTGAATTATTATAGCTTATTATGTCACGAATACACTCGTCTGGCCCACTGGAAATCAAATTGGCAGTGTGGCCCCTGAACGGAAATAACTTTTATTTTTGGAATGTTGGGAAGAAGTAAAGTTGAATAAAATTCAAGATTTAATAGTACCCCAATCCTTTAGCGTGGCACAAGCTATGTCATGTATGATTATTGTGCCTCTCTATGTAGCCCCTGATCCACCGGGGTCAGCAGAACGCTCCCTGGCACCACAGAAGAGGAAGGTGTCTAGTCCCACCCACTCCTCCAATGGACACTCTCCGTCTGACACATCCCCCAGTCCGCTCAAGAAAAAGAAAAAGCCTGGGGCCATGAACTCTAACAAAGACCAGGTAAGGGGACACAGTGTTCCAGAATCTGGTATGTTTGGGGTGAAATTTAAAGGTTTGGCTCCAAGTGTGTCCTTGAAAACCAGAGTTTGGGAATAAAAATTGGAACCAAAAACAATTTGGGGCTTCTGCAATCCAATTGAAATAGAAGGAACTTCAGCCCTCAAACTCAGTTCATATCTTTTTTTTTTTGTAAAGCATTTCATGTACAGTGTGTATGTAATGAGCGCAATACCAGCCGTAGCGACACCGACTTGGAGGAGAACTGCAGTACATTTTCAAAACACTGCGCGTGGGTTGCGCTCGAGTATAAAGGCAAACTGCGCGCGGGATAACCGTAGTGACGTCAGCGCAGTCGCCGCATAGTATAAAGAAGCCTTTAGTGTAGTGGGATTTGAAGAATGCATGGTCAATGCAAAGTGAATTGCTACCAATACAGTATATACTATTTGCACTTGGTGGTTTTTAAGACTTTTGACATGTGACATCAACTTTGGTTCAATCATGACCAAGAAGTGGAGTTTTTTGCTGGATGCTGGATCTTGATATGATCTAAGCATGGACAGTATGTCGATACTGTACATGTGGACTTGTCTGAAAAGGATCACGATAGCAGCACCTAACATTACAGATAACATTTCTGTGAAGCAAATTTGTTCTGAAAACACAAGACTATTACAAAAGTTGTTTTAGCCTTCATCCAGTAGATTCAGTGAGCCAGGAACTGAGCTATTTACTAATGTAAAAATATCAACATTTACTCTTAGAGAGCTCAATCCCTAAACTTGTTGAACCAGTTGTCTTTGACCCGCAGTTGAAACTGTCACATGATCAGATGTTGAGATTAGCAGCTTGAGTTTATTTTCTGTCCTTGCTTACCTGGCCTACCCCACTGTATTGTTGCCTTATTTTTGTTGCACTGCACCCTTTTGTGTTCCTATGTGTTTTTTGAAACTTGCCCCCTTTTTCTCTTGCCTGCATTTCAGTCAGAGCTAAGACATGGTCCCTTTTACTATATGAAGCAGCCAGCACTCACCACAGACCCTGTTGATGTTGTACCGCAGGACGGCAGGAATGACTTCTACTGCTGGCTGTGCCACCGCGAGGGCCAGGTGCTCTGCTGTGAGCTCTGCCCCAGGGTGTACCATGCCAAGTGCCTCAAACTACCAGCTGAGCCTGAGGGCGACTGGTTCTGTCCCGAGTGTGAGGTATCTCAGTGGATACGTGTTTGTGTGTGTGTGTGTGTGTGTGTGTGTGTGTGTGTGCGTGTGTGTGTGTGTGTGTGTGTGCGTGTGTGTGCACGTGCGTGCATGTACACAGATTACAGGACCTGACTGTTGGGTTTAAAGTAGGGATGCACCACAATGCTTTTTGGCATTAATGCAGAAAACCAATCATCAGAATCATCTTTATTTTGCCAAGTATGTCAAAAACACAAGGAATTTGTCTCCGGTAGTTGGAGCCGCTCTAGTACGACAATAGACAGTCAATTGACTGAAAATACTTTTAAGACATAAAGACATTGCGAAAAACAGTCACTGAACAATAAAAGGTTGCTAGTAATCTAGTAATGCCGGTAAAATTATTATTATTTTTTGACAATTGTGCAAAAAGATGCAGCGTTCTCTAGCAATGAGAGGAGTTTGAATGACTAATAGAGCAATAGTCCGGTGCAATGACCATTGTGCAAAGAGCGCCGAGACTTCAAGAAATGTACCCAGTTTAAAGTGACTAGTAGTGTGATAATCTGGGATAATGGCGATTGTACAAATGTTGCAGATACTACTCAGTCGATTGTGTAAATGGTGCAGATGCTACTCAGGCAGATTAGTGGCCAGTATTGGTCAACAAAACATATGCAAATAGTGCAGCATGGCGAGACTACTACAGTGAGTGCATGAGTAATGTATAATTGGCCCAACAGAAATGTGACAACAAATTCAAGACAAAATAATTGGCAGCATGTTGCAATGGAATTGTAAGTTAACTGTTTAAGAAGTTAATGGCAGGAGGGAAGAAGCTGTTGGAATTTCTGCTTTTTGTTTGTTAGCACCTACCTGAGGGAAGGAGCTAGAAGAGCTGGTGGCCAGGATGTGGAGGGTCCAAGAGGATTTTGTATGCTCTTGTCTTAGTTCTGGCAGCATGCAAGTCCTAAAGGGTCGGTAGGGTGGTACTGACAATCTTTTCAGCAGTTTTGATTGTCCGTTGCAGTCGGAGTTGGTCCTATTTTGTAGCAGCACCAAACCAGAGTGTGATGGAAGAACACAGGACTGATTCGATGACCGCTGTGTAGAACTGCCTCAGCTGCTCCTGTGGCAGGCCGTGCTTCCTCAGAAGCCGCAGGAAGTACATCCTCTGCTGGGCCTTTTTGAGGCCCCACTTCAGGTCCTGAGAGACTGTAATTCCCAGGAACTTGAAGGTCTCGACGGTTGACACAAGGCAGTTGGACAGCGTGAGGGGCAGCTGTGGCGAAGGATGCCTCCTGAAGTCCACAATCATCTCTACAGTCTTGAGCGTGTGCTCCAGGTTGTGTCGGCCGCACCACAGCTCCAGCTGCTCCACTTCCTGTCGATATGCAGACTCGTCACCGTCTTTGATGAGACCGGTGACTGTGGTGTCATCTGCAAACTTTAGGAGTTTGACAGCCGGGTGCGTTGAGGTGCAGTCGTTCGTGTAGAGAGAGAAGAGCAGCGGAGAGAGGACACAACCTTGGGGCGCCCCGGTGCTGGTGGTGCGTGTAGATGAGGTGGTGTCCCCCAGCCTCACCTGCTGTGTCCTGCCCCTCAGGAAGCTGTAAATCCACTGGCAGATGGCAGGCGAGATGCTGAGCTGGAGAAGCTTGGAGGAGAGGAGTTCGAGGATGATGGTGTTGAACGCAGAGTTGAAGTCCACGAACAGGATCCTCGCGTAGGTCCCCGTACTGTCGAGGTGTTCTAAGATGAAGTGCAGTCCCATGTTGACCGCATCATCTGCGGACCTGTTTGCTCAATAGGCAAACTGCAGGGAGTCCAGCAGGGCACCTGTGACGCTCTTGATGTGGTCCAGCACGAGACGTTCAAAGGACTTCATGACCACAGATGTCATGGTGACAGGCCTGTAGTCATTCAGACCCGAGATTGCAGGTTTCTTGGGGACTGGGATGATGGTGGAGCATTTGTAACAGGATGGTACTTCGCACAGTTCCAGAGATCTATTGAAGATCTGTGTGAAGACTGGAGCAAGCTGGTCCGCGCAGACTTTGAGCCAGGATGGGGACACAAGGTCTGGGCTTGCCGCTTTGTTGATCTTTTGTTGTTTGAAAATGCGTCTCACATACTGTTCGTGGATGGTCAACGCAGAAGTCAGAGGTGTGATTGTGGTCGGTGGTGCGGCTGTGTGGGTGTGGGGTGTGAAAGTGTCCTTTTCAAATCTGCAGTAGAAGGTGTTCAAGTCGTCTGCTAGTCTACTATTGTTCTCAGCTTGGGAGGGGATCGTCGCTTGATAAATATAAAATATATCATCATAAATATGAAATTGCCAGTATCTCTCTCTATAAGTATTGGATTGTTGCATCTCTAATTTGAATCCCAGTGGAAGAAATGTAATTGGCGCTAGTCATGGGTGTCAGGCTCACTGCTGTGGTGTAGAAGAAGCTTCAGTAAATTGCTTTGGTCTGTTGCACCTGACCTTGCAACTCTCTTTATATTTTTGGATATCCACAGAGTAGCTTTTCAATTTTCTCATTTTGAACATTTGACATTTTGTACAGCAAACAAACAGAAAATGTAATGTGTAAATATTTACAAAACTATGGATGATATGTCCTTGCTTGTTAATTTGTCACTCATGAAATGCTTGTTGTTGTCGCAGAAAATAACAGTTGCAGAATGCATTGAAACACAGAGCAAAGCAATGACAATGTTGAATATAGACCAACTCTCTTACTTGCTCAAATTTGCACTCCAAAAGATTAAGCAGCCTGGGGTAAGTCATACAGTTGAAATGTTATTGTAACGGAAATAACACATCCAAACTCTTTCTGATGCACCCATTTTCCCTTATTTGTTCATACTGAGCAGACTGAGCCCTTTCAGAAGCCTGTGTCCTTGGAACAGCATCCTGACTATGCTGAGTACATTTTTCACCCCATGGACCTATCTACTTTAGAGAAGGTAATATTTTTTTCCCCCCATTTTCACATAAAAAGTTATGGCCCTGCATAGAATATTGAAACATTTCCCCCCCCCGTTTAAAAACAGAATATCAAGAAGAAAATGTATGGCTGCACTGAAGCCTTTCTGGCTGATATGAAGTGGATCTTACACAACTGCATCATTTATAATGGAGGTAGACCACTGAAATGCTAAAACAATAAGCCATGTTTGCAAAATACATAAAGGAAAATAACAATCTGTGCTGGTCGATTTAATCCAGGTAATCACAAATTAACAGCAACAGCAAAAGTCATTGTCAAGATATGTGAGCATGAGGTAAATAATCTTTATTTCAATTAGAATAATTACTTGTTGTTTGTTATTAATGAATAATATTTGTCTTTCTCTGTGCTTTTTTTTTAGATGAATGAGATTGAAGTATGCCCTGAGTGCTACCTGTCTTCCTGCCAAAAAAGGGACAACTGGTTCTGTGAGCCATGCGTACGTTATTGGCATGATATTACAATATGTGTGCATTCAGTCTTGATTTTAAATGTTATTTTTGGACACCAACAGAGTCAGCCTCATACCCTTGTCTGGGCTAAACTGAAAGGTTTCCCTTTCTGGCCAGCAAAAGCTCTTCGTGAAAAAGACGGCCAGGTTGATGCACGCTTCTTTGGACAACATGACAGGTGAGCTAAACTCCTGTGATTAGTAAATTGTTTGGATTTTAGGCTGATTCAGCAAGTACAGTCAAATTGTGTGTAGTTCTATACTTATGAATTTTGCTTTGCTTTCTATGCAGAGCTTGGGTCCCCATCAATAACTGCTACCTCATGTCCAAAGAGATTCCTTTCTCCGTAAAGAAGACAAAGAGCATTTTCAACAGTGCCATGCAAGAAATGGAAGTTTATGTAGAAAACATTCGTAAGAAATTTGGGGTTTTTAACTATGCGCCATTTCGAACTCCTTACACACCCAACAATCAGCTTCAAATGCTGCTGGACCCTTCTAACCCTAGTGCAGGGACAGTAAAAACAGAGAAACTTGATAAAATGCGCTTTAACTTTGATTTAACGGCATCTCCGAAGATGGTTCTTAGTAAGAGTTCCACACCCAGTGGTATGAATCGGAGAGTCTCCATGACAGACATGCCTCGTTCCCCTATGAGTACAAACTCCTCGGTTCATACAGGGTCTGACGGAGAGCAAGATATAGAAAAGGCCAGTAGAAATTCTGCCTTTCACTACAGCACAGGAGAGGACTCCATGGACTGTACTGGTAAGTCCTCTTATCTGGTTCCACATTACACATTTTAACCCAATACACAAGTTAAATTGATAATATACTTATCATTTACTTTATTTGGCTCCCAATTAGCTTTGGCTAATGCCATCGCTGTTCTTCCTGGAGTCCACTGCCACCATTGTCATCTTTATACGGCAATACACCATTACAAAAATCATATATATAACAAAAACAACACCTCACAACAATTACAACACACTACAACACGTCCATACAGTACAGGACCTAGTTCTAATTCACAGTATTTCCTGACTGTAGATGAAAGCACAGATCATAAATGGTTAGATTGTTAAATGTCTATCAACATACGTCATCCCATTATTTTACTAATTATGGAAAAATTAAATAAGTAACAAATAAAATGTATATGGATCTGATCGTCACAATTTAAAATTACCATAATGATTTACAAATGTAGCGTCAACTACGGGTTGAACCAATTAGTCGACAAATCGATGTGTCGACTTTGCCACTGTGCTGGGATGAGCTGTAAATTCTCGCCACCAAACGCCCTCACAATATACTGTGGTGTTTGCTTATACAATGACATGGAGGCAGGCCATGGTCGATTTAAAAACCTCTTTATTGTCAAGATGAACGCTTAATGTGTCAGAGAAAGATTGTCCTCCCGTCTAATAAACCCACTCGCAGGTTGCGTATGTGTGTGTGTATGCTTACTGTTCCGACAAGGACCAACCCCTGATACATTCTGGAACGTTCAAAGAAAGTTGGATTTTATAAAGCTCTTGCAACAACATTCCCTGTAACACAACTAAAGGTTTGCTAAAATACAATTGTTGAAAACCATTGCCTCCTTTTGTATTTTGTTTTAAACTTCATAGTATTCCAATACAGTGTTCCCTCGTTTTTTGCGGTTAATGGGGACCAGAACCCCCCGCGAAAGGTGAAAAACCACGAAGTAGGATCCCCCCCCCATCACCCCCCCAGGAATTTTCATGGATGTGTATGTGGGTACCAGAATGTTTAAAATATGTAAACAGTATTTATACTTTACATATTTGAGACAAAGATTACAACAGTACACGTATTTACTTAAATCTTTAATTATAAACCTTATACAGTAATTAATTACTCACTGTCTTTTCCCTGCAATCAGCAATCCACAATGCCAATGCAGCTTCCATTTTCACAATTCTCTTATTACGCGGAGTTACCACACGTTTCGCTTCCTTATTGAAGGTTATTGAATCAGTTTTGCGGATGTTTGCTTCTTCTTTCTTTATGTACCGCACTGTAGATTCATTCACGCCATAAAGGCGTGCCACAGATGCATAACTTCTGCCGTCTTTGATAAAATCGAAAAGTTTCACTTTTTTGCTGATGGCCATTATCTTCTTCTTCCTCTTGGGCGCCCCGGAGGAAGCTTTCGCAGGGGCACGGCGCTTCGGCGGCATTGTAAGGGCTTGCTTAACTAGTCAAAAAAATTATCGCTTAAATAAAAAAAGTTATTGCGAACACAACAGCGTGGACGAGACTGGCGAGACACAACAAGGGAAGATGATGGGTGAGGCTGCGATGATGCGCAGCCAATCAGCTCACGGGATAAATCCACTCGTTCTCTCATTGGTCAATGTCGCGCCGGGAACCAATCACGTGCCTTGTATGAGTGCCTGTACAGGCATGTACAAAGCCTCTGTGTCAAATCATCTCTTTGTTTGGCATGCAGGGACACCTTCTCTCGCGCGCATCAACATGAAACAACGCGTCTTTCCACAATATGGCTGCCGATATGGCTGTATTTAAATTTTTTTTTTTTTAATGAATATTTTGGAAAAACGCGAAGCACTGAAGCCGCAAAACGTGAAGCGCGAAGTGGGGAGGGAACACTGTATACTGTAACAAGTAGCGATCCTGTTGTGTTGAATGAATTGTTGTTAGAGGTATATAAATTCAGAGAGTACCTGAAAGTGATTGGAGGAATGTGTAAGAGGGTGTGGTGTATAGATATGAATGGTAAATGTGCTGGCGCAATGTAGGAGCCCTACTAAACGCCGTGCCTATGTAGTGGCCATGTTGGGGAGGTCGACGTTCCCAAAGAAGGCAATGCATGGACACTGAAATTAAGTTATAAATTGCTTATTCTGCAACCGATTTTCATAAGGTTTACTGTTTTGTCAATGCCAAAGTGTATCAATACACAACATTTGAAAAGAAAAAAGAAACATTTCTTGACTCCCGGTTCCCATGTCGTAATTGTACAATGTTTTACGCAACCACATGCAGCACAATCTACCACCATTCTTGGTCTTTTGGTTTTCTTGCCGTCCACCGCTGATGACTTTGACCTCCCTAGCTTAGCGTCGCCATCAGTACGACTTCAACAAAGCAGCCAGGCAGTGTGTGAGGGAGGGGGAAGGTTTGAGCGCACAGTGATGTGAGATATATGTATAATATACCGTAATTTCTCGTGTATAATGCGCACCCATGTATAATGTGCGCTCCCAAAGTTGACCTCAAAATTCTGGAAAACCTTTCTACCCAAGTATAATGCATTTTTACAATGCATGATTTTGCTTCTACCCATATGATCAAAACATGAATTATTATCTGTATTTTGTTCTTTTTTTCAAATAATTATTCTGAAGTTAAGATGTTGAACACATCATACTTTCGTTTTATTTACTTGCTCTTATTTTGAAATTTACAGCCCTACTTTTATTTAGTAAATGAGAAAACACACAGTTGTGCTCACGTTTGATTACCAATGCAGAATTTGTAAGATGTGTACAATTATTTTAAGAAAACATGAAGGACCAGGCGAAACATTACATTTTATTTTAATGGGATTCAAATTAAACTGTCAAGCATTTCGGAAAAGCATGATCGTTAAACAAAACATAACCATAAAGAAATGAATGATGGTTGTTGTTCAGTCATCAGTCGTGTTAAAAAAAAAATAAATAAATAAATAAATAAAAGATTCTGCCTGGGTATGTAAACTTATGAGCACAATTGTACATATATGCAGTCATATGTACCCCTGTCATATTGGAATGAAAGTGTAGGCTACACCTTTTTCGTAACCTCTAGGTGGCATACTAGAATTTAAGTGTACAACTTTTTCATAACCTCTAGATGACGGCGTGCGTGTGTGTGTGTGTGTGTGTGTGTACATATATGTATGTGTATGTGTATATATATATATATATATATATATATATATATGTGTGTGTGTGTGTGTGTCTATATATATATATATATATATATAGACACACACACACACACATATATATATATATATATATATATATATATGTATATGTATATATATGTATATGTGTATATATATATATATATATACACGTATATATATATTATTTTTTATTTTTTTTTTACATCGTCATACATACATACACAAAAAAAAAATGTGTGTATGTACCACAGCGTATACAACATGCTGCGTTATTCTGAGTAATTGAAGTTTCTTTATGTATAAGATGGCAATGCTTGAGCAAACCTCCGAGCAAGTCTAAATGTGATAACACATGACTTATAATGACACTTCCCTTTATATTTAATGGTAAAACATTTGCGCATCATCTTATAATTGAGATATTTCTACCCATTTTATGTATCACTTTATCAATGTGTTTAGCCCATGATAATTTACTATTCACACTTATGTATCCTCGGAAGTCTGGTTTCTTGAACTTGTTCTACTGCCACATCGTTTATAAATAGGTTCAGTTTTGGCTCATTCATTAACATAGTTTTTAATCCCAAATAAAATGCATTTTGTTTTACAGACATTAAGGACTAATTTGTTGTTGGTTATCCATTCCACTATTGTCAGCAGTTCCTGATTTATGACACCTCTAAGTTTGTCTATTGTTGTTTCTGCTGTGTAGATTTTTAAGTCATCCGCATTCATCAATATTTTAGCTTTTTGTATAATGGTAGTTCATTAATAAATATTGAAAAAAAGTAACAGACCTAGACAACTTACCTGTGGAACTCCACAATCGATTAATTTAACCTCTGACAAACTCCCATTCAATAAGACTGCTACAGTTATCTGACAAACAGAAAACAGACAATTGGATTGCATTCTGAGGAAAACCATAAAATGTGCGATCAATGATGTCAAAGGTTGCACTGAAATCGCATATCCATTGTCAATTTCTCTGAGCCAATCATCTGTCATTTGAGTAAGGGCTGTAGTGGTGGAATGCTGCTCCTTGTAGGCATGTTGATAATCTGTGTTCAGGTCATTAAATAAAAAGTAATACTGTATTTGTTCAAAAGCAATTATCTCCCAAGATTTTACGCAAAGCAGATAGCAAGCCTATTGGTCTACTATTAGAGCCACAGAATGATGCAATAAGATTCTTAAGTAGTGGAATAATCTTTGCTGTTTTCCAACCCTGTGGAAAAATAGATTTCTCTAAACTACAGTTAAAAACATGACAAACTGGAATAGCAATCAAATTTGCTACTAATCAAAATATTTTATTCTCCATATTATCCACACCAGCTGGTTTATCCTTACATCCTAGTAACATCTTTTCCACATGGCTAACCATAACTTAAATGCCTACCATGAGTTGATATTTTATCAGGGCATATGATTGAGTGTTACTCGTTTGGCTCATTATATCCCTAAGCTTATCAACTTATTTAGTAAATATTGTATTATTAAGTAATTATTTAGATGATTTGCAATATCAATAGGCTTTGTTATAAAATGTTACTCTGATTCTAAAAAAGCTGGAGAAGATTTAGATTTCCTGCCCATTATCTGTTCTGTTGTCATTACAGCGTCTCCTGTCTCAGGAAAGGTTGGTCCAGCGAGCGGTTTCACGGGCAGCCCAAAGCCACTCAACCCTAGCTTGGTGCCTAAGCAAGAGAGGCCTGCATCCACAGGTGGCATCCTCAATCTCAACCTAGGTCAGCACCACAAAATCATCTTATATTCACAGTGTAACAAATACTGTATACTGAACATACTCAGCCCAGCTAATTAGAGCCTTTTCTATTTTGTGTTCAGATCGAGTGAAAGCTGAGATGGATCTGAGAGAGCTGAGCGAGAGTGTGCAGCAGCAGCAACACCAGCAACAATCAGGGTCAGCTGCTCTCCCCACACCAAAGAGACCCATCAGGAGCCTCGACAAGACTATTGAAAGCTGCAAGGCTCAGCTAGGTAATTACAAAACCTGATTTCGACTTGCATTGTGTGGATTTTAGAAATGCAGCCCTATGGGGGGCACAAGTCAGTGCAAACTGTAGGCCGGTCCCAAGCTCGGTTAAATGCAGAGGGTTGCGTCAGGAAGGGCATCCGGCTTAAAACCTTGCCAAACAAATATGAGCGTTCATCCAAAGAATTCCATACCGGATCGGTCGTGGCCCGGGTTAACAACGTCCGCCACCGGCGCCGTCAACCTGCAGGGCGCTGTTGGAAATTCAGCTACTGTGGGTCGAAGTCGAAGTCAAAGAAGAAGAAGAAGAAGAGGTGGAAAGCGGGTTCTTCGGCAGAAAGAGAAGAGGAAAACACAGAGCCTAGAACTGAATGTGGGGACTTTGAATGTTGGGACTATGACAGGAAAATCTCGGGAGTTGGTTGACATGATGATTAGGAGAAAGGTTGATATATTGTGTGTCCAGGAGACCAGGTGGAAAGGCAGTAAGGCTAGAAGTTTAGGGGGAGGGTTTAAATTATTTTACCATGGTGTAGATGGGAAGAGAAATGGAGTCGGGGTTATTTTAAAAGAAGAGTTGGCTAAGAATGTCTTGGAGGTGAAAAGAGTATCAGATCGAGTGATGAGGCTGAAATTTGAAATTGAGGGTGTTATGTGTAATGTGATTAGTGGCTATGCCCCACAGGTAGGATGTGACCTAGAGGTGAAAGAGAAATTCTGGAAGGAGCTAGATGATGTAGTTCTGAGCATCCCAGACAGAGAGAGAGTCGTAATTGGTGCAGATTGTAATGGACATGTTGGTGAAGGTAATAAGGGTGATGAAGAAGTGATGGGTAAGTACGGTATCCAGGAAAGGAACTTGGAGGGACAGATGGTGGTAGACTTTGCAACAAGGATGCAAATGGCTGTAGTGAACACTTTTTTCCAGAAGAGGCACGAACATAGGGTGACCTACAAGAGCGGAGGTAGAAGCACACAGGTGGATTACATCTTGTGCAGACGATGTAATCTGAAGGAGGTTACCAACTGTAAGGTAGTGGTAGGGGAGAGTGTGGCTAGACAGCATAGGATGGTGGTGTGTAAGATGACTCTGGTGGTGGGGAGGAAAATTAGGAAGACAAAGGCAGAGAAGAGAACCATGTGGTGGAAGCTGAGACAGGACGAGTGTTGTGCAGCTTTTCGGGAAGAGGTGATACAGGCTCTCGGTGGACGGGAAGAGCTTCCAGAAGACTGGACCACTGCAGCCAAGGTGATCAGAGAGGCAGGCAGGAGAGTACTTGGTGTATCTTCTGGCAGGAAAGGAGAGAAGGAGACTTGGTGGTGGAACCTCACAGTACAGGAAATCATACAAGGAAAACGGTTAGCTAAGAAGAAGTGGGACACTGAGAGGACCGAGGAGCGGCGAAAGGAATACATTGAGATGCGACACAGGGCAAAGGTAGAGGTGGCAAAGGCAAAACAAGAGGCATATGATGACATGTATGGCAGGTTGGACACTAAAGAAGGAGAAAAGGATCTATACAGGCTGACCAGACAGAGGGATAGAGATGGGAAGGATGTGCAGCAGGTTAGGGTGATTAAGGATAGAGATGGAAATATGTTGACTGGTGCCAGCAGTGTGCTAGGTAGATGGAAAGAATACTTCGAGGAGTTGATGAATGAGGAAAATGATAGAGAAGGGAGAGTAGAAGAGGCAAGTGTGGTGGACCAGGAAGTGGCAATGATTAGTAAGGGGGAAGTTAGAAAGGCATTAAAGAGAATGAAAAATGGAAAGGCAGTTGGTCCTGATGACATTCCTGTGGAGGTATGGAAGCATCTAGGAGAGGTGGCTGTGGAGTTTTTGACCAGCTTGTTCAATAGAATTCTAGTGCGTGAGAAGATGCCTGAGGAATGGAGGAAAAGTGTACTGGTGCCCATTTTTAAGAACAAAGGTGATGTGCAGAGCTGTGGCAACTATAGAGGAATAAAGTTGATGAGCCACACAATGAAGTTATGGGAAAGAGTAGTGGAGGCTAGACTCAGGACAGAAGTGAGTATTTGCGAGCAACAGTATGGTTTCATGCCTAGAAAGAGTACCACAGATGCATTATTTGCCTTGAGGATGTTGATGGAAAAGTACAGAGAAGGTCAGAAGGAGCTACATTGTGTCTTTGTAGATCTAGAGAAAGCCTATGACAGAGTACCCAGAGAGGAACTGTGGTACTGCATCCGGAAGTCTGGAGTGGCAGAGAAGTATGTTAGAATAATACAGGACATGTACGAGGGCAGCAGAACAGCGGTGAGGTGTGCTGTCGGTGTGACAGAAGAATTTAAGGTGGAAGTGGGACTGCATCAGGGATCAGCCCTGAGCCCCTTCCTTTTTGCAGTGGTGATGGATAGACTGACAGATGAGGTTAGACTGGAATCCCCGTGGACCATGATGTTTGCAGATGACATTGTGATCTGCAGTGAAAGCAGGGAGCAGCTGGAGGAACAGTTAGAAAGATGGAGGCATGCACTGGAAAGAAGAGGAATGAAGATTAGCCGAAGTAAAACAGAATATATCTGCATGAATGAGAGGGGTGGTGGGGGAAGAATGAGGCTACAGGGAGAAGAGATGGCAAGGGTAGAGGACTTTAAATACTTGGGGTCAACCGTCCAGAGCAATGGTGAGTGTGGTCAGGAAGTGAAGAAACGGGTCCAAGCAGGTTGGAACGGGTGGAGGAAGGTGTCAGGTGTGTTATGTGACAGAAGAGTCTCTGCTAGGATGAAGGGCAAAGTTTATAAAACAGTGGTGAGGCCAGCCATGATGTATGGATTAGAGACAGTGGCACTGAAGAGAAAACAGGAAGCAGAGCTGGAGGTGGCGGAAATGAAGATGTTGAGGTTCGCTCTCGGAGTGACCAGGTTGGATAAAATTAGAAATGAGCTCATCAGAGGGACAGCCAAGGTTCGATGTTTTGGAGACAAAGTTAGCGAGAGCAGACTTCAATGGTTTGGACACGTCCAGAGGAGAGAGAGTGAGTATATTGGTAGAAGGATGATGAGGATGGAGCTGCCAGGCAAGAGAGCTAGAGGAAGACCAAAGAGAAGGTTGATGGATGTCGTGAGGGAAGACATGATGGCAGTTGGTGTTCGAGAGGAGGATGCAGGAGATAGGCTCTCATGGAAAAGGATGACGCGCTGTGGCGACCCCTAACGGGACAAGCCGAAAGGAAAAGAAGAAGAAGAAGAAGATTGTGTGGATTTTAGACCAGGTTATTTGGGTCAAATTTGTTCAATGCAACAGCATGTAGTAAATTTCTGACAATAATTGTTCAAGTAATTTGTATGTTTTAATGGCTTGTAATAAGGAGAAAAGTCTCTCCGGCTGTATTTGCACTACAAGTACATACACTCAAGTGACATTCTGTGGAACAATTTGAATATACATAGTATATATATATATATATATATATATATATATATACACCCCTTCTATATAGGTGGTCAAGCCTCACATCTTCGTTGCAGAGCCTTGTGCAGTGTTTCCCCATTCTATCGCAGTTCCTTTACTCTCCGGCAGATATTTAAGCGATCTTTTTATTTATTTATTTATATATATATATATATATATATTTTTTTTTTACAATATACTTACTTTCCGTACCTTCCCACTTACTGTGCCTTCTTGTAATTTCATTTAGCTGTAAAGCATTTTTGAATACCTTGTGTATTAATTGTGCTCTACAAAAAAACAATGTACGTGTGCGGAGCAGTCACATTGCAGGTCTGCAATGTACCTTGGCTTCAAATTGTCTTTTTACTACTGTTTGACTGACTTTGTGCAGTTTGACAAATGTCGAACAATTCTCCAAATGAGAGGCAAAATGTGCTTGCTTCAAGCTGTTCATCACTCCCAGTTGTAGTTTACTGTAAAACTGATGTAAAACAAAGAATTAATTAAATTCAATTAAGATGAACATCAGCCATATTAATGCTAATGTACAGTAATGTAAAAAGCCATAGACATGCTAACGGGAATTAGCACCATTGTTAGTGTAATTATAAACATAGGGGGGCTACGGCTATGTACACAGTCGCGTTAACTAATGCACTGAAATATAGAATACAAAGTATGTGAAAACATAGGTATAAAACAGATTGAAGAAAAACAAAGGAGTAGTGTTAGCAATGTTCTAATGACCAAGCTTTCCATAAGACAGTATAACTATCCATGAAAATAAATTATTTTAAGTTGAAGTCTGGACTATTAACCTGCTCACTACAGTAAATTTGAACACAGGTAGACCTCAGTATACCTCTGCGCTCTACTGAACATAGTGTTTTTCTACTGAAGCTATCATAAACTGTTAAAATAATAAATCGGAGAGGAAAAAAGAAATATGTACTGGTTCTCACGTTTGTTTTATTTTCCTGTTAATTTATTTTTATATCGCAATATATATTGGCAGGTTAAAAAAGATCACATCTTTTTTCCCCCCCAATATCGTGCAGCCTTTTTTGCCTTACTGTAATGGCTTCACATGTGGGAAAGGAGAACTACAGTCACCGATTTACTTTTCAGCTCTTTATTGGACGCCAAGAGAACAGTAAAACACAATAAGCACAATCATATAGACGTTGCCTTCAGCCACACCTCTCGCCGACGTCACACTTCACCCCACCAGGCCTTGACCCGATCTATGACACACTATAATACATACAATATTTTCTTTACAGTTTATGCTTACAATTGTGTGTTCAAATACGTTTGTGTTTTAAAAAATTATGTTTTAATAAATTGGTGTTTAAAGCATCAGAGAGAGGTACAACTATTTAAAAAAAATTTGCTGTACAAACCTTTCTACAGACTAAATCAGATGTGTATTTCAGGTTATAGCACAGAGAAGTTTTGTTAATGTTTATGATGTTCATTCCTTTGATGGACAGCTTCAGCCTCTGAACATTTAATTCAGATTCAAGTAAATGATATATTGTATATTCAACAGATGTTTCCACCAAAGCCAATGAATTACCTTTATGAGCCGTTTGGTAGTCTATGTTTGTTTGTTGGGTGTTGTGTTTTTTTTAAATACTGAAGGTCCTTGGTTTATGACAATCCTGACATACTCTATGACATTTCAGGGTTAGGAATGGCAAGCAGTGAACTAGTTTGCGCATCGTCATAGAGCACAAAAAGCCCCATTTGGTTACTGCCCTACTTACTGTTTTTCCATGTAATTGTGTTATAGTTGTGGCCTAGAAGTGTTTTCATTGAAATTTTCACAGTAATTACGGCTTTACTGCATTAGAGTAGGTTCGTGGTAGGCTGTGGTGCATTGCACACAAATAGGGTTACGTCACCGCCATAGGAACGGAACCTCCTCTACAGTATCTGTCTATATCTTTAATTGTTGAGAGTGCTCTGCACCAAAAAAAAAAGTCCTTACTGTTTAATTGAAAACTTTATTCAAGATTAGGTATACAACTGTGAGTTCTTTTTTTTTTCTTCAATTGTTTTATTTTACTATTATTATCAACTGTGCAACCATGGATTTAATTTTTTTATTTGACCTTTAACTTGTTCCCCTATTGCAGGGATAGATGAAATTTCTGAAGATGTATATAAAGGTGTGGATCATAGTGACACAGAGGACTCTGGTAAATCTGACTCTAGTGATAGCGAGTATGTCAGTGACGAGGAACACAAGCCAAAGAGCTCTGTACAGGATGAAAAGGTCAAAGTGGATCGAAAGAAGCCCAGAGCAAGTGCAGAAGCACAGAATAAGGACTTAGTTGGAGGGACGGGGGAAAAATCTACACCTGCAACCCAGATCAAACAGAAGCAGGGTAACAATGAGCAAGAGGAGGCCCTTCAAGAAAAGCCCAGAATGACCCAGTCTCAGCCCCTCTCTGACAAGCCGAAGGCCCCAGAGGAGGGGAGAACAACTAGTGCAACATCAGTTGCAGAGCAAGACTCTGATTCTGAAAGAGAGTTGGTGATTGACCTCGGAGATGAACATGGAGCTCGTGACACAAAGAGATCAAGAAAAGACACGGGAGGCTCTTCTGCCAAAACCCCCAAAGAGACCAATGCTTCCAAACTGGAGGGTGAGACATATCATATATCATTGCGATTTGAAAGGAAGTAATCATCACATTTGAATTATTTCCCAATATTTCCTTTTCCCCAGGTAAATTAACCAATTCCAATACAGCAGTTGCTCCAGCCACTTCCACCCTGAAAGATGCCTTGCAGCCTGCTTCGACTGCTCTCAACCCTGTTTCCACTCCTGCATCTGGTCAGCCTATTGCTGCCTCAAGTACCAGCAGCACTTCAGGCACTCCGTCCACCTCAGTTGCGTCAACCTCGCCAGCTGTAAAGAAACAGCGCCCCCTGTTGCCCAAAGAAACGGCCCAGGCTGTGCAGCGAGCAGTCGTTTGGAATCCCACCAAATTGCAGAATTCCTCTCAGAAGGCTCATGTACAGAAGCAGCAACAGGCAGAGCAGTCGACTGCACAGCCACAAGGCCAGGTGCAGGTGCAGACACAAAGTCAGTCTCAGCAGAATTCTTCAAGTACTCGCTACCAGACCAGACAAGCAGCAAAAGGTGTTTATAGCAGCACTAACATTGATCGCAATATCTAATGTAATCTAATGTGACATCTTTCTATTACTCTTTAATCATTCCAGTTCAATTGAAAGACTCACCTCAGAGTACGTCAGCATCTAGTAGCTCATCTTCCTACTTGTCAGGAGATTTGCCAATCCCTACTGCTTCTGCAGATGCAGCTGCAGATATAGCCAGATATACAACCAAAGTAAGTCTTTAACATGACTGAAGGACTATTTTGCTAAAAGGGCATGATTCCGTTAATTGGTCTGTTATTTTAAATTTATTTTTAGACATTTACTGTTTAAAGGTAAAATTAATTGACAAGATCTGACAACCTTTCCAGATTATGGACTCAATAAAAGGAACAATGACTGAAATCTACAATGACCTTTCCAAAAGTACTTCGGGAAATACAATCGTAGAGGTAAATATTTTCTTGATTGCCCTTGATGACACCTTACAATAGTTGTGATTAACTTTTGTTGTTCCATAGATTCGACGGTTGAGGATAGAGATTGAGAAGCTTCAGTGGTTGCATCAACAGGAGTTGTCTGAGATGAAGCACAATCTGGGTATGTTTCTCACATCAAAGGATGTACAATACTGTGCTGTTTGGCTATTGCATATAAACATGGCAGGTAGTTTTATATTGTAATAATTATGCAAACTAAATCGCAACATATGAAAGTTTACATTGAATTGAATGGAAATTTTGCGTAGTTGTATACCATCTTTTGATTCTTAAATTAAAAACCATTTCTCTGTTGTCATGCGACAATCATGTAGAACTGACAATGGCAGAGATGAGGCAGAGTCTGGAGCAGGAGAGAGAAAGGCTGGTAGCAGAGGTAAAAAAACAGATGGAGCTGGAAAAGCAGCAGGCTGTGGATGAGACGAAAAAAAAACAGTGGTGCGCCAACTGCAGGAAGGAGGCCATCTTCTATTGTTGTTGGAACACCAGTTACTGTGATTACCCCTGTCAGCAAGCCCATTGGCCAGAACACATGAAGTCCTGCACGCAGTCAGGTAAAATGCTCATTATGACATCTCCTTTCCAGTTATGGTGATTAATTGTTACCAAAATAAAGTTGCTATAATTTATTGTCTGACTCAAAACCCAAAACATATTTACAGTGTGTGTATCATTCTATTGATATGCTGTGTTTTTCTTTGTCTTCCAGCTTCAGCTTCACAACAGGAACCAGAGGCGGAGCCCAACCCAGACGCTTCGGGCAAATCAACAGGCAATTCCCCGGTCACACAAATTCTGACTGCCCCAGCAGGAGCAGCAGCACCCTCCTCCTCCTCCTCCTCCTCATCCATATCAGACAAAAGCAGCTCTCCCACATATATTGACAAGAACAAGGACAATGCTGGGGTTACTGTAACATAACTGTCACTCTACATTGTGGCATGTATTGCAAGGCTGCTGTGGACCTCGCTGTGTCACACTGCACCCTGCTCTGTGACAATTTACTTTTTGGTTTCCATTCCCAAATGCTTGGAGTACATTTTTGTTGGTTTCTATGTTCTTGTGGATTCATCATGTGAAAATAGTCAGTTTTAACACAACAAATGTGAGTCTATGTTTCCATACTGTAGTTTTGTTATCAGTATGTTACCACTTAATTTCTTGTCTGAGCAAGATTGTAACTAACTGCAGAATATTTGTTACACTAACATGTTTCATTGCTGCTCTTAAATGCTTAAATGCTGTATTTTTTGTGAATCCTCCTACCATCTGAGATGTCGAAACAGCCATCAATAATTGATTCTCAATTATCATGGTGCCACCAGATGTATTCTGGGTTTTGCATCATTGCGCCTTTTTTCAATTGTCCTTTTCATGTCAGTGGTCTTTAAAAACAAAAGTCATCCCACATTGTATAGGCATAGGTAAAAAATTGATTTATGAAAAGATCTAAAGCATTTGTGTAAAAGGTTTTTGTAAGAAGATAAATGAACAATATTTATTATGTTTTTATAGTATGTTTTGATGAATCACATTTTTGTCTAAAATTTATTTTGCCCTAAAATTACTCATGAATGTCATTACTGGGTGGAGTCTGTTTAACTGTTTTTCCAAAGTTGATGTAAATTCCGGTCAGACTGTTTGAAATTGTGTATACTTGAATATAAAAACGTTTTGGCTGATTGTGATTCCACGAGCATGTCTAATTTGAGTTTTGTCTCCTTGTTTACATATTGTAAATACAGTAAATTGATTCGTGAAGAAAATAAAGGTTCTTGATATTTTGCCGCTGATTGGTTTGCTTGGTCGTGTCAAACTACGAATCGCTATGGGCAAAACAAACAGCGAAGGACGGAAGGAAGTGCCGGGAACTCGCAGTTCAATCTCATTCTCGCGATATGTTAAAAGTAGAGCAAGGCAAAGAAAATGGATGGTTGTGCTAACAAGCTAACAGGATAATCCCAGTGTTAGCTGGATAATAATCCAATTTGGTCGGAGGTATGCGTTCAGATTTCCTCGTGGCGTCCATGCAAAACATCTTACAGCCGTTAAAGGTTAGATTTGTCTTCATACAATTAGCAGAGCATCTCGTTTTAAGAGGTAGACGAGCGCTTAGCTTCTAGCCAAACTAGCTGTACGCAATGTCGGCTCTCCTCTACTTGTCTGCTCAACTGCTGTTTTTTTTGTTTTTGGGAATTTCAAAGTGTTTGGGCCCAGAACGCTTCCCTTCGTTTAAAACTTGTCTGCATCCTGTTTGTGGAACTAACTACAATGCCTCATTTTTATCGTTTGGAATGTCTTGACACTTAAGACAAAATATGACGATGGTTAACGATGACTTGCCAGGTTGCTTTTTCTATGTTGTCACCTACAAAAGTGAAAGCAGCAAACTAGTAGCCATTAGGTGAACCCAGAAGAAATGCTGAGTACCGGTACACCAGAAATGTTAAGTATATGGGTCCCTAGGATACAACTGCCGGATGTCAATTTGCGTAAGAGAAGTTTTCATAATTAGCATTATTAGCTTAGTCGTCCATTTTGATCACACATTTTTCACGGTTTTGTCTAGCTAACGTAAGTAGTTGTAGTGGATGCTGATTTTATTTCTTGCACTTTCAGTTTTTATTTTGGGAAAGGTTGAATATTTTGCAGCATAATTTATTTTTATGGTTAGCGCAATCTTACATATGAGGATCATTAGTGTTCTTGTGAATGTTAATGCATTGTTTTCAGGGTGTACTAGTGAAGCTGAATCCCCTCCTGACACTTTTGAAGATTCATTCATTCATCTTTCGTTCCGCTTATCCTCACGAGTCAAAATAGATTTTTGGATTAACAATGAATCTTTGTTTGGCTGAATGTTGTGCATTTCTGGAGGAAAAAAAACAATGTGGGTATTTGACATAATTTGGAACCTGCAACTGTACTACATATGATCTTTAAGCCACTCAATGAGATGATATCATCAAAGCACATGCGCCACCATGTTTGATCATCAAACTATGTACTAATATATACTCGATACATGCCACACAACACAGAACCCTAAATCGCTAGTGCCACACCCAAATGGTTGTAGGGCTGTCCAGGTTTGTCCAAAAGTCACACGATCCGGTTAAAACTAGGCCAGACGTAAGAGTTAAAAACTCTGGGTAACCCTGGTCAGCTGCCAGACAAAAGCATAACCAAGAGGGTCTTCCCTCTGCACCACACAAAGCACATAGTGGCTCCCACCTTTACATATGCATTGTCACCAATCGTCGACAAGGGGACTGGGCTAAGCTCATATTTGAAGAGATAACAGTTGAGCAAATAATGGCTCAAGGTCACAAACAACCCTTTGACTGACTTAATTTCCTTTTTGTGGAACCTCATAGTCACTACCTTGTTAGAGATGGGGCCATGAAATCCCTCGTTTGAACTTGTGTGCTCTGTGACGTTGAGCAGCTGTCAATTGGTTTACTAGCAGTTGCGTCAATATGTACCTTCCTGAAAGCGTTGTGACATTTTGAGTTATACAGAGCATCAGCTGCAGGTAGGTCCATGATGCCATTCGCCTGAAATTTCACAACTTCTTGCTCAGTCATCCTGCCATTTATTACATTTAGACAAAATCACACCTTTGAAGGAATTTTTTTTTTAAAACTGGATTCCAACTATGATTTTTTAGTCTTTTTTTTTTTTTTTTTTTTTTTTTAACACAACTAATACTCAAAGATAGTTGAGCATGCATGATATGCTTTCCAGACTGACTTTGACATAAATGTTTGCTCACTTTTTTAGAGCAAGTATATGAGCTTTAGCAAGATTTTTGACACAGCACAGAAGCTGATGAAGCACCATCAGTAGCAAATGCAGTCATGCTTGAAAAAGTCTCATGTATGGCTGTCTCCTTGATTTTCTGTCTATTAAATGGGGAGTTAACCATTAAAAAAACACGAGGCATCAATCGTTTGTTGCGCACATGTAGGCACACTCCGTACAAAAAATAAAAAACATAAAACCGCACATTTAGTTTTGTAGTAAAATGCTATTACGAATAAGGTACTTTCTGGGGTAACAAGGTAACAGGTAGGGCTGTCACTATCAAATCTTTTTCGACTCAATCAATCAGCCAAATGGTTCCAGGCGGCGCGAATATGCTTTTTTTTTTTTTTTTTTTGCCTCGAGGCTTGAAATTTTTGCATCAACCAGTTTTTATGGTCGAGTTAGCCGATCCTCCCCCAACAGCTCTAGTAACAGGTCAGCGACTGCAATGAGTGTGCCTATGAGTGGGACAAATTATTGACACCTCGCAAGTCGCTCATTTATGTGTCTGGTGATTTGTTTTTCCTTAAGTGCGATGGTTTCTTGTATGTCAAATTAGAGGCACATGATATGGCCTGAGACGGCTGATTTATTTTTTGATTTATTTTTATTTTTTTTTCTTCCACCTTTATCGTGTACTACTGTCAAGTCATAATGACTTTTAACAGATATGACCCCTCTTTAATTAGCAGAGCAGCGATTCCTTTGGATCCAAATATCCTATATTTTACCAAACCAACTTTCTCTAGTACTCGGAATGTTATAGCGGTGCTATGGTGCCTCAGTAAAAACGTGAAATATGAATTAAAATTGTCCATGCATTCCTGAGTTACAGACGTTTTTTCTGTCAAGAGGCTTGAAATCCGGTCATTCAAATTTCTTGAGCTTACCTACATCACTAGCGAAGATCTCAGCCTACCTCTCCGCCCCCAAGCCAGCGCTGTAAACATAACACGTTTGCTCTCATAAGTAGTGAGGGTCGGGTCTTCTACACGGAGGCAACCAATCAGAGGAAAGGGGACTTCATGGTAATGGTCTTAGCCAAATATGGACGAACCAGATACAAAAGTGGGTGAAACAGAAGTAGCTGTCAGAGGGGCCGTTTCTGGACACTAGTATGACAGCCAAGGTTGTGAGATATATATATATATATATATATATATATATATATGAAATTGACACTTTTATACTAAATCCATGTTAGAAAGTCACTCTATGTAGGTCTAAACAGCCAAAATATGGGACCTGTAAAGTCACCATCTTTGTCACTGCATGGGGAAAACAGACTTCTTTCCTGACATTTTAACCTGCTCAAACCATGTCTTTGTTTCGAAAGTACTTAACCCCAGATTCGAATGGTTAACTAATCCTCCATAACAACTTGAGAAAGCAGCAAAAACAATGAATGTCGACTGTATTTAGTCCTTTCCTTATTAAACCACAAAAAGTCAGAATTTTAAAAGAAGAAGCCAAATTTTTTGAGTAATGGCCGGCTAGTGTTAGAGCACCAGGGGGGTATTCCAGCAAGCAGGTTCAAAATGCTCTGAATCTAAAACTAAATTCGGACTTAACCTCCCCTGAACTCAAAAACCGGGATCATTCAGGTCCAGAACAACTACGGTGACTTATTTCTATGAAGTCTATATTCACCTTGAGCTAAACTGGTTCACGGCCACAAACTAAAGACATCAATCATCAATGGAGCCCCGATAGGTTGATTCACCGTGGAAACCGATAGAAACGTCAAGTTTTACTTACTTAACCCCTAGGAATTTGAGATGTTAATGAAGATGTTTAGTGATATGAAAATAGATTCTGTAAAAAAAGTAACACTGCTGCTCCAGAAGTGAAGGAAAGAGAAGCAATTGATTTATGAGAGAATGCAGTGTTTCAGTGCATTAATTGTATTCACACTAATTGACATTTATAAATGAAGTAAATATTCATGTAATGGTCCCATATTTTTCCCAACCAACCTTTTCTAGTATTTGGAATGTAATATTGTCTCTATGGTGCCTCAGTAAACATTGAAATATGAATTAAAATCGTCCACGTATTCCAGAGTTCCAGACGTTTTTCCGATGAGAGGCCTGAAGTCAGGTCATTTGAATTTCTCAAGCTTATCTACGTCACTAGCGAAGATCTCCGGCTTCCCTTTCCGCTCCCGAGCCAGCGCTGTCAACACAAGTGTTGTTGTACTAGAGCGGCTCCAACTACGGCAGACAAATTCCTCGTGTGTTTGTGCGTTTCAGACACACTTGGCAAATAAAGATGATTCTGATTCTGAAATGCGTGTGCTCTAACAAGTGGGTTTTCTACACGGAGGGAACCAGTCAGAGGAAAGAGGGTGGTCTGAGCCAAATATGGGCAAAGTGGATACAAAACTGGATCAAACAGAATTCACTGTTACATGAATATTTACTTCATTTATAAATGTCATTATCAATCCGTGAGTGTAATAAATTGACGTCCCAGTTTTAATACAACTGGATATTCAGCAAAGCTCTTAAGGCATTGCTAGTTAATAGTAAATGATTCTTTACTCTGAGCTGTACAGACTCACTCGCGCCGGCCGTCGGTGTTCAACACATGTCATGGTATGCATGTGACATGTTGTTTTGGTAGTTTAATTTAGGTGAAAGTTTAATTTAGGTTATTTCGGTCCGAAACCCAAAATGCACTTTTGGGCTAATTTCGGCCGAAACGTTTTTGCGACAGAAATTTTGGTGGATCACTCGATAAAACCTAAATCTAATGTCAACATCAAATCCTTTGAATGACTTTTGTATGAATATTAAGACTATACACTATATTGCCAAAAGTATTCACTCACCTGCCTTGACTCAGATACAGTGCCACCAGAAAGTATTCACACCCCTTCACATTTTCTAAATTTTGCTATGTTACATAATTATTCTAAAGCTGATTTGAGTGTAGTTTTCTTTAAGAAAATCTACATAAAATATCCCATAATGACAAAGTAAAAACCTATTTTCAGATATTTGTGTCAATTTATTTAAAAAAAATTAAACAAAACAATAATAGGTTCATAAGTATTCACACCCTTTTCTATGACACTCAAACTTAAGCTCTGGTGCATCTGATTTCCACTTATCATCCTTGAGATACTTCTAAAACTTGAATGGAGTGCACCTGTGGTTAATTCAGTTGATTGAACATTTAGAATGGCACACACCTGTCTCTATAAGGTCTCATAGTTGGCAGTGCATATCAGAGCAGAAACCAAGTAATAAAGTATAAGGACTTGTATGCAGACCTCTAAGACCGGATTGTGTCAAGGCACAAATCTGGGGAAGCATACAAAAGAATTTCAACAGCATTGAAGGTCCTGAAAAGCACTGTCGTCTCGATTATTCGGAAATGGAAGAAGTTTGGAACCACCAAAACCCTTCCCAGAGCTGGCCGTCCGACCAAGCTGAGTAACAGGGAAGAAGTCCCTTGGTCTGAGAGGTGAACAAGAACCCTATGGTCACTATGGCAGAGCTCCAGTGTTCCCTTTGGCGAAATAGGAGAACCATCAAGAAGGTCAACCATTGCCAATGCACTCCACCAATCGGGCCTTTTTGGTAGATTGGCCAGACGGAAGCCACTTCTCACGATAAGGCACATGGCAGCCCGCTTGGAGTTTGCCAAAAGACCTGCAGAAACAAAATTCTCTGGTCTGTTGAAACCGAAATAGAACTTTTTTTTAAAACTCGAAATCAACCCAAAGGTGTTTTATCGGGTTGAGGGCAGGACTCTGTACAGGCCAGTCAAGTTCATCCATACCAAATTCTGTCTCTCTTTATTGATCTTGCTTTGTGCACTGGTGCACAGACATGTTGGAACAGGAAGAGGTAATGCCCAAACTGTTTGACTGTCCAAAATCTCTTGGTATGCTGTAGCATTCAGTGTCTTTCACTGGAGCTCAGGAACCTTTGGACATTTCCAACTAAGTAGGAGCAGTTTGGAGAGCCAACATGACTGTGCATCAGTGCACAATTCAAGATCTGTAAGGACATGGATGAGAAAGTTTGATGTGGATGAACTTGACTGGGCTGCACAATCCTGACCGCAAGCCTACAGAACACTTTTGGGTGAATTAGAGCGGAGACTCCAACATCAGTGCGTAACCTCACCTACGCGCTTCTGTAAAAATGGTCATAAATTCCCATAAACACACTCCTAAACCTTGTGGAAAGCCTTTCCAGAAGGGTTTATGATGTTATAATTGCAGTGGGTGGAGTGATGTCATATTAAAACCTGTGGATTATGAATGGGATGTCACTTAAATTCATATCCGAGTCAAGGCAGGTGGGCGAATACTTTTGGCAATATAGTGTTTTCAAGGTGAATTTTGACATGAAAGTCAGCATGATTTGAAAGAAATCACTTCTACACTAAAATTGTCATGAGTTGAAATACCATTGAAATCTAAATTGTGAAAATTTATTTCAACATGTTGAGATTAAAATATGGGATGCACCGTTACCGCTTATTTTCAGACCCAGTATGAGTGCAAATACTTATATTGGTACACTCGCCGATACCAAGTACCGATCTTGATAATGCCGTTACGTCTTGCAATTGTGATTAAAATGTTTTATTATAGTCAAATATTGTTCAAAAACACAAAAACTTCTTGAACAATACCTTAAGTTTAACTCAAATATAACATTTTTTAGAGTAAGCGTGATTACTGAAATTTTAAAATCCAATTTCATATTTGCACACATTTCACTTAAATACAGCCTGTATAACACAAGGCATTTCTAACATACAACTGGAAGGACAACTGAAGTGATATCACACCATCGCTTACTTCGCTTTACTCTGGACGCTGTATTCAAAAGTGAGGAATGTTCTTATTTGTGAAGAGTGTTTAAGCATGTATTAGATTGTAGATTGTAGATCTCAGATTGTATACATATGCTTCTGGCGGGCCCAATCAGGTAGCCTCCGGGGTCCGCGGGGCGGTAGAGGCCAGGTGGCTGCCTCCTCAGCTGGAGTTCATCCATTTTGCAGAGCATAATTTGCAGTTTGCTGAAGTGTTGTCATCTCTGTTTACCTTAAAATATCTCCTCACGGTTAACATGGCTTCCAGAAGGTATATGTCAGGCTGATGAAGTGGTATTGTTGTCGCAGCATCGGAACATTTTTACGAGTAGGAGTACAGACCTATATTATCGGCATAGATACTTACAGTATAATGATATTGGTATCAGTGCATCACTAATTGTGTGGCATTGTGTTGAGTTGGCATGAGTGTCTAAATCTTGTCAGTCGGGACAGTTCTGCCAATAATGCGAACTGTGCTTATGCAAATTGCTCAACAAAATTAACGTCTGGTGGTTTATGTCGGGGATCCTTACTGAAACATGTTTTGTTCTAAAACATTGGCATGCTCAACATTTACAGGTTCATAAAGGGGCTCTATGGGCTGGCTGCTAGACTATATTAGTGAAACCCATATTTCGGAATAGGGTGGATGTTGGATGTTTTATGACACTAAGGTGACATTTCATAAATCTGTAGATACTGGGGAAAAAAAACTTTGTTACAATGATGTACACTTCGAGCAGAGCTGGAGTAGCTACAAATATTTACTGTGCATAAGAGAGTACAAACCCCAATTCCAATGAAGTTTGGACATTGTGTAAAACAAATAAAAGCAGATTACATTCATCCATTCATTCATCTTCCGTTCTGCTTATCCTCACTAGGGTCGCAGGTGTGCTGGAGTCTATCCCAGCTATCTCCGGGCGAGAGTTGCGCGGTACACCCTGAACTGGTTGCCAGCCAATCACAGGGCACATATAAACAGACAACCATTCACACTCACATTCATACCTACGGGCAATTTAGAGTCTTCAATCAACATACCCTGCATGTTTTTGGGATGTGGGAGGAAACTGGATTACCCGGAGAAAACCCATGCAGGCACGGGGAGAACATGCAAACTCCACAAAGGCGGGGCCGGGATTTGAACCTCGGTCCTCAGAACAGTGAGACAGATGTGCTAACCAGTTGTCCACCGTGCTGCCAAGCAGATTACAATGTTTTGTAAATGCTTTTCAACATATATTCAATTGAATACACTACAAAGACAAGTGGTCAAGGTGAAGGTTGGACTGCATCAGGGATCACAGATTTTTGTCATCTGCAGTACATTAGCCGAAGTAAAACAGAATATATGTTTGAGATGCATAATAGTTATCGGTCCGATACTGGGGAAAAACGTCACACGGGTCTGTCCAATACCGAAAACAAACTGGACCGATAACAAGAGCCTTATCACTCAGCGGCACGCTGGTTGGAAGCGGCTGCTGATGCATGGGTCTGTGACCTTCATGGACATCTTTACCAAAATTATTTGCCCACGACACTAAAAATAGTAAATCAAAGTGATTTAGCATATGATCGCCAGCACTTGCTGAAATTGCAATCATCCATTGACTTCGAGTTTGTAACTACGACACTCGTGACCATTTGGAGCCCAGCGCTCTGCAGTACCCAGCAGCATACGAAGCAACTCATGTTAACAACATAAGCCGACAGAGGAGCAAGCGGAGGCGGCTTGAAAAGGGCCACATCACACCCATAGGGTCACATATTGTAAAAAGTGGTTCCGCCGCCTCAAGTTTTATCTGCAAAAATGTATACTGTGTATATGAAGTTTGTCTGCAACAAGCAGTGGCCGACTAAACAGGTCATTTATTTGTTAATTTTAAAAGAGTTAATGGAAATGTTCAAATAAAATCAAAGTATAACGACAGGTATGCACGTTTACAGTTATTCTGCTTTTAGACGTTTCATATATGCTGTACTTGAATGTAACAGCTGCTTAACTTAATATCAGCATACATGGGGGATTAGGTTATGGAAAGAAAAGAAGGCATATGATTTCAATGATAAACGCTTATTCCTTAACAAACGAGTAAAACTTGATTTTAATAATGATTTAGTGTGGATTAAAATGTGGATTAAAAAAAATTACAACTAAATACCATAGTTGGAACCTTACACAACTTTAGAACTGTATAGTTGTGGACAACGGACATGGTGGAGTTAAGTTACGGGGGGGGGGGGGGGTGCTCCTTGATCCTGCTCTGCAGTTTTAGTTCGCTTCCGGTAATAATCTTTTTGCGGCGTGATTTTAAACTCAGAAGATCCTGATGACACACAGTCCCCTCCAAAAGTATTGGAACGACAAGGTCAATTCCTTTGTTTTTGTTGTATACTAAAGACATTTGGGTTTCAGATCAAAAGATGAATATGAGACAAAAGTTCACAATTCCAGCTTTTAATTCAGAGTATTTACATCTAGGTTTTACATGATGAGGATTTTTGGGGGCGATCACCAATCAGCTAGTTTTAAAAAAACGATAAGAGATCACCGATCCGATCACAAGATGGAGCAATGTGTCTATTTAAATGACTTGTTCATTGACTGTATATAGTTGTGTACTGGGCGGCACGGTGACCGACTGGTTAGCACATCTGCCTCACAGTTCTGAGGGCCGGGGTTCAAATCAAACCAACATTACAACATAAATAATGGGTGTGAAATTACTGTAATTAAATTACACACCGAAACGTTAGAGCATGATTCGACATAACGCCAGCATGTTTACGTACAACCGTTAGTGCTAGCACTAGCTTGCTAGGCTACATAACGTTTTGTTGGCTGCTTGTGAGCCGTATTGTATTAAAAGTATGTGAACATACCTCAAGCAATCCTTGAAAAAACGTCTTCTCCCGAGCACCGGTGACCACCACACGTTTTTCCCCATTTTGTTCTTTTTAGACCAACAGAATACACGTGTGAAGCATTGTTGTTTTCGTGGCCGTGGTAGCGAGTGTATCCGGTCACGTTTGATTTTACAAAGCCCAGTGATCATAAATGGCTTGAAAAAGACACGTGACAAGGCTAAAAATAAACTAACTTTTGGATTCAAATATACTGTATACGACAGCGACGCTGAGTAAATGTCTTTTGCGAATTGATCAGATCGGCGAATTATGACATTCAAGCCGATCAGCATAAAATGATAATTGACCGATACCGATCAAGCCGATCAGATCGGTGTAAAGTCTATTTACATCTAGATGTGTTAAACAACTCAGGACAAAGCACCTTTTGTTTGAACCCACCCAGTTTTCAAGTGACAAAGGTATTGGAACATGTTGACTGATGTGTTGCTGACTGATGGGTTCTTGTTGCTCAGGTGTTGCCTTTTAGATTGATTGCTTCAACATTAGATAGTCCTTGATTGGGGCTTTGGGTTTCACCTGTGAAAACTGCATTTGCTGTTAAGCAAACATGAAGAATAGAGAGCTCTCTATGGGAGAAAAGAAAACAATATTGAAAATAAGAGAAGAGGGAAAATCGATCAGAGCTATTGCACAAACATTGGTCATAGCCAATACAACAATTTGGAATGTCCTGAAAAAGAAAGAAACTACTGGTGTACTGAGCAACAGACATCGAACAGGTCGGCAAAGGGTATCAATAGCAGTCAATGACAGAAACACTGTGCGTGCTTTGAAGAAACACTCAAAGACAACAGTCAGTGACATCACTGCCAACCTCCACAGGGCAGGGGTGAAGGTGTCACAGTCCACTGTTCGAAGAAGACTTTGAGAGAAGAAATACACAGGCCATACCACAAGATGCAAACCATTCGTCAGCAAAAAGAATCAGACGGCCAGATTGGATTTTGCAAATATGTACAGAAATGACACAAACGTTTTGGAACAAAGTTTTATGGATGAGACCAAGATTAACATCTACCAAAATGATGGAAAGGCCAAAGTATGGAGAAAGAAAGGATCCGATTATGATCCAAAACATACAATCTCATCTGTGAAGCATGGTGGAGGTAATGTCATGAGTTGGGCTTGCATGGCTGCTTCTGGAATGGGTTCATTAGTCTTTATTGATTATGTAACTCATGATGGTACCAGCAGAAGGAATTCTGAAGTCTACAAAACCATTTTGGCTGGCAATTTACAGAAAAATGCATCCGAACTAATTGGGAGAAGCGTCATCATGCAACAAGACAATGACCCAAAACACACTGCCAACACAACAAAGGACTTCATCAGGGGGGAAAAAGTGGAAAGTCTTAGACTGGCCAAGTCAATCACCGGCCCTTAACCTAATAGAGCATGCATTTTACCTCCTAAAGAGGAGACTGAAGGGCGACACCCCCAGAAACAAACAACTGAAAGAGGTTGCAGTAAGGGCCTGGAAAAGCGTTTCAAATGAAGAATGCAACAGTCTGGTGAAGTCAATGGGTCGCAGGCTTGATGCAGTTATTTGCAAATAAGGGTTATGCCACCAAATAAATGTTATTCACTTTAAGTTAATTTAATAATGTCTGTTCCAATACTTTTGCTCACTTGAAAAGTGGGTGGCTTCAAACAAAAGGTGCTTTGTCCTGAGTTGTTTAACACATCTAGATGTAAATGCCATGAAATAAAAGCTTGAATTTTGAACTTTTGTCTCATATCTTTTGATCTAAAACCCATGTCTTCCGTCTGCAACAAAAACAAAGGAATTGAACTGGCCGTTCCAATACTTTTGGAGGGGAGTGTAGGCTTTGCCAAAAATCGAGTGGCGATTCCAAGCAAAAATACACACAAATACAACAAAAAGAGCATCAAGTGCACTGTGATGAAACAGCCATTACGCTGGCTGTAATGGCGTCACTGGGGTGGGGAAGAATCGTCAGTTTCTGAAAAGTTGATGCCTCTGATACCAGAAGACTGACACTCAAAAATAAATGTTGATATGTTTGATACTTCAGTCATTTGAGGGACAGTATTTGTAGTATCGTATCAGAAAGGAAGTCGGTGGTATTGCACATTAGCAGACACATAGAAGGAGCACAGTGGCACGATCTTCACGCAGCAAAGCCATAAAACACGGATCACACGCAAAACGTACCCCACTGGCCAGGAGGTGAATCAATTCATTATTATTATTGAATTGGATGCAGAATAAGGATGTCCCGATCCAACTTTTTCACTTCCGATCTGATACCGATATTTCAGCCTTGAATTTTTTCCAATATCAATATCAGTCTGATCCGATTTCAGCAATAATAAATTACTTATTTTGTAGTATGGAATGTTAGAAAAGGCTTGATGAAGTGATATTACTCAAACAGAGAACAATCATCAGCAACAGTAGGTATGAGGAAAAAAACAACCCATTTATTATTAACCAATGGGTTACATTAGGGCTGCACAATTAATTGAATTTTAATCATGATTGCGATTTTGGCTGCCACGATTAAATGAGCCTGATCGATATGAAAAGTGCTTAATTTGCAGCAGTGTCCGCAACCTAGTCAGCCAACTGGCGAACGGATGGTGAAGACTTCATTAAGCGCCGGCACTGAGCTCCGGGGCCAACTTCAAGATAAAAGCCAAAGATTGCATTGATGTCCAATGTAGTAAGAGATAAAGCTTTATTTATTTATTCATTTATTATTATTTAAAAGCTGGCCCTCTCAACATGTTGGTTGATAGGTGGCGTGTGACGGTAAGACACTATTGACAATCGTTGTAGTGGCTGCCTTGACTTCCAACTTTTCCGCTAGCCTGTAAAAAAAAACGGCAAAAGTAAATAGAGAGGGAAATAACAACTGTCGAGTTCTTTGCAGTTTGTGACAGTTCATGACTGACTAATAGTTCAGCAGAACGGAGACGAAGCCGTCCTTGACAATTCACTATATTGACGTGGATTTTTCAAATGAAAAGTCGGTGCTTACAAATCCTAATGTTAGTGCGTTTTATGCAATAACTATTTGCTTCCATTAAGTTGCAATTTTTAATTGCACTTTGTAATAGCATATTTATTCAGTTAACCCTTGGTAAACAGACATTTTTGGGGTACATTTATTTTTTTGTTATTCTCTTTTATTTTAAGATTCGTTTTGCAGTGAAAACTGTCACATATTGTTTGTTGAAAAGTAGTGGAATAAAAATCTTCCGTAACGAGGAATAATCGTGGTTAATAATCGTGATTACAATGTTGATCAAAATAATCGTGCTAATTATTTTGGCCATAATCGTGCAGCCCTAGGTTACATCAAGTAACTTTCAAAAATAAGAATGTACTACAATTGAATAAAATAAATCAAAATTATTTGAGGAAATCCTGAAAAATAACCTAAAAGAAATAATTTTTAAAAATCTATTTAAATTGAAACATAACCACTACTTAACTTAAACAAAAGCAAATTCTACATTTGAATAGATTAAATAAAAAATGAAAAAATAGAAAACCATGAAAAATAATCTCTATAAATTCTAATTAAACTTTTAAAATGCAAAATAATAAAGTTCAATTCAGTAATTTTTTTTTACTGTCAGTATATGTTGGGAACATCATTTGCTTTCTCCATGTGAGGCAATACACTTTTTAACTTCTTGATGCAACGGGGGTTTAGTTGTATTGAAAATCACTGTTCCTGCTGTGTACGTCTTGGCCTCTGAGAGGCAGTGTGACACATGCAATGAGATAGACGCAGTGACAAAGAGTAGAAGTCACGATCGAATATTGTTATTATAAATCATTTTTCCACAGAGTTTGAAGAGTATATGCCAGAGAGTATTGTTATATTGCCTGTTTGTATGTGGTTATGCAGAGATTGTGTACCAAGGGATATTGCCATGTGTGCTCAGGAACTGAAAAATTCTGCCATGCAACGCGAAGGCCATACATTAACAACACGCAGAAACACCACTGCCCGAGCTCATCTGAGATGGACTGACACGAAGTGGAGATGTGTGCTGTGGTCTGACAAGTCCATATTTCAAATTGTTTTTGAAAGTCATGGACATCGTGGCCTCCTTGCCAAAGAGGAAAGGGACCATCTGGATTGTTATCAGCGCAAAGTTCAAAAGTCAGCATCTGTGATGGTACGGAGATGGCTAACTTGCGTTGCGAAGGCACAATTAATGCTAAAAGGTACATACAGGTTTTAGAGCAACATATGCTGCCATCCAAGCAACGTGTTTTTCAGGGAGGTCACTGCTTATTTCAGCAAGACAATGCCGTGTCACATTCTGCACGAGTTACAACATTGTGGTTTTGTAATAAAAGAGTGAGTACTAGACTGGCCTGCCAGCAGTCCGGACCTGTCTCCCATTAAAAATGCGTGGCGCATTATGAAACACAAAATATGACCACGGAGACCCTGAACTGTTGAGTAACTGAAGTTGTACATCAAGCAAGAATGCTAAAGAATTCCACCTACAAAGCTTCAACAATTTGTTCTGAGTTCCCAAACGCTAAGAGTGTTCTGAAAATGAAAGGTGTCGTAACACAGTGGTAAACATGCCCCTGTCCCAGCTTTTTGGGAATGTGTTGCAGACATCAAATTCAAATTGAGTGAATATTTGCAAAAAACAAATTCTGTCCATTTGAACATTAAACATCTTGTGTTTGTACTCAAATGAATATGGGTGGAAAAGGATTTGCAAACCATTGTTATTTACGTTTTAGACGAGTTTGTTTTAGAGTGTTACGTTGTTGTATCTTAGGTTTGTTTGACACACACATAAACATATGTTTTAATGTTGGGATCCAGTCTCCTGCGTCACTTAATTTCGCGTGTGTGCTAACAATATATTTTATTTTGGGCAGCCTTGATTCATTCCAGTGGATGTCTGTGTGGAACCAATGGAGAATATTGCAGGGTCAGGTAAAACATGTCTTATAATCTCTTCTGAGGACAGATCGTTCCAAATGATCATGATGTCATTAATTTGTATTTGTGGGTATTATGGTTTCTTTTTTTGCAGAGGAGCAGCAGAGCCAGTCAGAAGCTTCGGATGATAAACCGGGATTGTCCCAGATTAGAAAGTCCTGGGGTTTTAGGCGATCAACTCTAGCTCGACGTGAGTTCATGGAAGAAGTCGGAGACTTAAGCCACAGCCCTCCACCTCTACGGCGAGTCAGAGGCCGTTGTCCTACAAGAACAACGATGGCCTGTAAAGACAACAAAGGTGTCCAATCTCCTCAAGAATCTCGGACTGTTATAGAAGATCTTGAGTGGTCTGCCTCGTGCTCTCCTGTATCTGAGGAGACAAAACCAGCTGTAGCCTCTGCAGGAGGGTGTCTTGACCCAAGCATGTGGCAGGATATTGGGTCTGCTTTCCACACAGCTTTCACTCTTCTTGGTGGGGATGAGGATTTGTCAATGGAAATGTCTCGAGCTTTGGCAGTCACAGATAATTTGGGAGTTGGCAATGCCACAGAGGCTGCTCCTCCACAAGCTGCAGATGACACAGAGGTGTCTGAACTCAGGGGGCCTACAGACAGTGTCGGAATTTCGCATCCTGTTGCTTCAGACCAAGTGGCACAAGTGGATGTTGATAATGTTCTTTTAATCTCAAGTCAAGAAGAGGATAGCGATGACATGCCTTTGATACAAACCAAGGAGCAGTTGGACTCAAAAGCCAGGCAGGGAAGCAGAGCCGGCAGAGGCGGAAGAGGAAAGGCCAGAGGGAGATGGAGGGGGCGAGGAAAGGGAAAAGGCAGAGGAAGGGGCAGAGGGAGAGCTAAGACAGTGGAGGTTGCATCAGTTGCGGTAGATGATGATGATGATGATGATGATGATGATGTGATACTTGTTAATCCACCAGATACACTCTCTGTTATGACTCTGAGTCCTGTTCAACAAACAAGGTCAGACTTTATTATTGTAGACACAGATGTCGATCAGAATAGTGACACAACTTCAGGCCAGTGTGATGATGCACCAGAGGAGGAGGAGGAGGGCAAGCAAGGCGACAGTGTCATTAAGAATGTTACGGAATATTCAAGTTTATCGGACTCCAAGGGGTATGACCCCAATGCTCTGTACTGCATCTGTCGGCAAAAACACAACAAAAGGTAACTTCAGGGTAAAATATATCCTGGGCGGATTTGTTGGTCCTGCTCCAAATTTTTGTTTTGATTTCCTGATCCCTGCATTTGGTTCCCTCTCTAGGTTCATGATTTCCTGCAACAGTTGCCAGGAGTATTTCCATGGCGACTGTGTTGGTATCAGTGAGGCAGAAGGCTGTAAAGAGTACATCTGCCCACCTTGCACAACAAAGCAGATGAGCCAACTCCCATCTGAGTGTCACTCCCAGGCAGAACCAGAAATTTCTCCTGAGAGCTTGTCACTCAGTCCTTCTGGTGAAGAACCAGAGGGGAAAGAGGAGTGGGAGTCCCTAAAGGTTAGGATTTATTTTTGGATTCTGGTTTTCACAGCAGTGTTATAGAATATCTTGTATCCAGACAGCCCAATTTCCCTAATGACAAGTATTGCTTTTCCAGTTACTGTATACACCATGGCAGTATTTTTCTTCTTGAATGATGTTGAATTTATGACTTCTCCAAGTGACGTGATTATTGTATTGTTTGAAGTTGTCTGATTGAAGTCTGGTCTTAAGATGCTAATCTGGTTTCAGAAGACTGTAGATTTGGAGGCGAATGACATAGAGGAGGTTCCTGCAATAAGGACTGAGCCTGGTCCTGAACCTGAAGGAGAGATTGAGACAGATTGTTCTGGTTCACTGTGTATCGGACCAGGATGCTCCAAACCAGCATTACAGGACTCTGTTTATTGTGGCACTGATTGCATTGTTCAGCATGCTGCCGTCACTATGAAGTCCCTCTCTGACACAAAGGTGCCCAATCCTAGAGGTCAAGTGCAGAGAAAAGCCACACCTATAATACCTACTGCAAAGGTAATTAAGTCATTTTAAACATAGTGATCTAGAAATGTGGTGTCTAATTAAATGCCAGTCAATATAAATGTTTGATGAGTGAAAATATCTTCCTCTCAGGGTCAATGCTCTAGTAGGGTGTCTGCAAGGTTAGCAGCAAAAGCTGAGGAATGTGCCAAAGAGGAGGAGCTGATGGAAACTGATGGAACACAGACAGAGGCTACGTCTTCCATAGCCTGTGACCCCACTCTCACAGGAGTTCAGGCTACTCCGCAACCATCACCTAAGTTTTACACAGCGTGTATGTACCATTCACTACTCATCCTCTTCCAAATCATACAACAGTGTTTACAGAAGCGCCCCATTCAGTTTCCTTCCTCTTTGCACAAGTAACACAATCATGCACAGTGATACATAAATATATCTTAATTCTTTGGGGTCACTAATACATGCCAGGGGTCAGGAGTGGGTAAGTATACTACAGTTCTTTTGTGAAATCTAGCCCATGATTTGCCAAAACACAATCTTGATTTGTTTTGTTTTTTTCTGGATACCTTTGCATTGCTGAACACATTAATTCAAACCAGTCTTGTATAACTGGAAAATGAAAACACAAAGCACAGCAGTGCCTTTTGGGATGTTATCCGGTTGCCGGGGGCTTTACAAATGAATTTGAATATACAGTCATGGAAATAAATCATTAGACCACCCTTGTTTCTTCAGTTTCTTGTTCATTTTTAATGCCTGGTACAGTTGAATGTACATTTCTTTAGACAACGATGACAACAAAAATAGCTCATAAAAGTTTAAGAGCTGATTTCATAGCCATTTTCCATTTTTTTCTTAATAGTAACCAAAACCACTGGGAATACAATTAAGCATGTCAGACAGAACAAAGTATTATGGAATCAGCTGCATTTTGTTCTGTTCATTGTATTCTTCAGGTAATATACCTTATGTGATACCAGGCATTAAAATGAACAAGAAATTGAAGAAAGGGTGGTCTAATATTTTTTTCCATGACTGTACATGTCCTAACAGTGGTTATACAGGTAACAGTGATTGATCGTCTCTCAAAGTCTACTTGAATCTTGAGGGTTTTCACAGAAGAAACACACACTGGAAACGTGCAAGCAATTTCTTTTTCTTTTTAAGTAGGTACCACATGAAGATTACATCCAAGATTTCACAAGCTGGTCATGTTGAACAAATCCGAACATGCAGGCCAAAGGGAAAACCACTTCAATTCCCAATAAAAAATCACGAAAATATACTTTCAGCCACATTCAACAATATTCAGGGGATGGGTTGCCATCTAATTGATAATCGTCTGAGAGGAATTTTAGTTATTTAAAATTGTATTTTTATTTGTCCCCAACGGGACTCTGAAGTATACTTTTACACACACTGATTCAATGAGAAGACAAGCAAAGGACGGGACATCTCAGTGTTGTGCCCTAAAGCAGTTTGAGGTTTTGTGCCTTGCTCAAGAAGCAGGTCCATAGCAGAATTTGACTTTTTGATCCACAAGCACTGAGCTGACACAGAAATGACACTTGAAGCTTATTTGAAAGGTTGTGTTGCATTGCAATTACTAGTTTAAGGATGTTACTATCGTATTTTATGTTTCCAAAGTCGATGATTGATGATCGACATTGAGCAAAGGCTAAAGATTGTTCATTGAACTTTGTCTTAAACTAACAAACACAAATTAACAATTTCATAGGTACACAATGGTATTAGGGCATTTTTTTCCCACCCCTAACCATAAACTGGGGTCAATATTGAATTGCCAAGCTTATAGATAGAAGTCATTAGCTTTCATTTGAAGTGCAATTGAGGAAGACAGTCGAAAGAAGAGTTGTACAGATACAACACTAACATGCAGGACACACATTGTAATTGTTGAAAACCTTTTGTCATTCAGCTGACCCTGCAACTGGTTCAGTTGGACAAATCTTTTAACAACAGCATAGGCAGCTGCGATGCTCTTGGAGAGCAAGCCTTTTCCATCTCCACTGTATTACAATAGCAAGCTATATGCCACTATAATACTATAATATAGTGGAAGCTGTATTCACAAGCACCCCTGTACACCAACAAATGGGTTTACTTACAACATTTCCAGACAAATATTGCTTCAATTTACAAACTATGTTTCAGTTCGCAACAGTCACGGCTTCCATGCGGAACGCTCTCTTGTACTTCCGCTCACACAGCACGAACATCATTTGCTCTGCATTTCACATACAAATACATATCTTTTTGATTTTCTTTGGGTGTATATTAACCCTTTTTGGCTCCTAAGAAAGTGAAAAGTACAAGTGATTTGAGGAAGCCCTGGAAAGTCTCGCAGTTCTGGTGGTGTCCGGTGAGCTCTCGCTTGCAAAACTGGAAACGTGCTGTTGCTGGGTAAGCAGCAGCCCAGCTGCCCGCCAGAGCTGCAGTGCCGGTTGTTTCGTCCGGCGGCTCGGTGGGAGGCCTCCAGCTGCATCTCAACGCGGCAAGCTCACCCCACCCGGGCGGTCCGCTCCTTGCTGGACTTCTGTCGGCTGTATTGGACAGCAACTTTGTCGGGGGGCTGCAATGGATGAATCCTATTCATTTTTACTGGAAAAAATTGCTAGCAAACATTTCGGTTCACAAACAAAGTCTGGTAATGCATATTTCATCCTTTGTGAGGAAATTGGGGGTTATGTTTACAGTCTCCATATGCTCACACTGCATACCTACAGTACCTTCCAATAATTTACAGCCATCTTTGCCCTGGCATCATGCTTCAAACATTCCAGATACAATATGTTAAAACCGATTCTTACATTTTCTTAATTCTGGAGCTTTCACGTTCCTGATTTTGCATCACTGATCACAAACTTACCTACACAGTCACAGTTATACATATCAGAGTTAGGGTTGTTGGGACTCTTCAAGGAGACGGGCACCATATGTAGCGATGTTATATATAGCTAAAGTTGCGGTCCACGTGACAAAGAATGGTATTACATTTTGGTTACTTTGCCACTGTCAACATGAAGTTGTCCCTCCTGCAATGGAAGACATGTTATTCATCACAGTTTCACCACACTGCAATCTTGCAACAGTTTTTTTTTTTTTTTTTTTGTTTTTTCCCCTGACAGACATTTTTCTACTACAATTGTTTGTGGATCAGGTTCGCCAGTGATCTAATAGCTGGAAAACCCCTCCCACTCTCCGGTAGCAAACCACTGAAGTGTAACACCATTGACAAATACACACACTGAACAGTATCTTGACAGCAATCCATCATCTGTGTCATGATATCGGTCACATACGAACAAAATTATCATCAAACATTAACGTCATCTATAAATAACAGGCTCTGCTCATCTATACCCGAGCTACAGCTTACAGTAAACCAGAAACACAACAAAACACTGTACAGTGTATTGACCCATTTGATCGGGCTCAGAGTATGGCAACTTACAGCACGGATCTGTCACTCGCAACTACATCTTTTTGTTGTACATTACAGACAGTCATAATTTATATGATGAGAAAACACTTGTCTGCTGGCAAATAATGCAAACCATGATACACACACACATAAAAATCAAACAAAAAGCAGTCAGCATGAAACAACCTTCGATTTTGAAGGCTTTTCGAAAGTTAGCATTGTATGACCAAAACCAATGTAGATTTTGGGCATAAAAATTAGACGAGGAAGAATTTTGCTGGTGCTTGCATTGGTAACGTATTGTTAATATTCAGATGCTGAATGAAATCATGGTCTTATGGAACTTTCAAAATGAAATCAATACATCACTGAACACATTTTGTGGTAAACAGTGGAGTCATAATCTGTCATCAGCCACATTTTTGCACTTCCAGCTACCTTTTGATGTGTAGCTGATACACTTCTGTCGGGCTTCCTGACTGAGCTCTTGGTTGGCAGAGGGCTCCTCTGTGTCTGCGGGCTATGGATTCTAACAAGTACTTACAAGTGTCAAGGTCAAGAGACAGTACACGCTTAAAATAGTTGGCATGTGTGGCCAACTTCGCGATTGCTGCACATTTTCATTAGATTCATGGGAATCTTAACACTATACATGGCTGCTTGTGAGCCATTTTTTCAACATACCCCACATGAATGCTGGGTGTTCTGGTGCTTGGGTATAACGCTTCTGAACTACATGCACCTTTCTTGACAATTTTCTCACTTATTATCACAAACTCCGTCTATGCAAACATTTTCTCACTATTGGCTTTTATGTTGTTTCATAAACCATGTAACAAAAGAATATTTAAACAGATGGTCATAGCTCAGCGTTTTGTAGGTGTGCAGATGTGCTACTTTGCATTCTCTTTTTTTATTCATATTGTTGGTCAGGTGGATCTGAGCAACAATACAAACACAACAATTAAAAAAAAAAAAGTGGCTGTTGCTATCATAGACAAAGAAATCCCACATCTAGCCTTGCTGAAATATCATGGTTCGATTATTATTCTCTATGGAAAATGTAATTGGGGAGTTATTATTCTATATGGAAAATTGGGCAGCATGGTGACGTAATGTTTAGCATTTTTGCCTCACAGTCGAGAGGTTCCTGGTCTCAATCTCAGCTTTGGCCTTCCTCTGTGGAGTTCTCCCTGTGAGAACATGGTTTTCCTCCAGGTTCTCCTGCTCCTTCATTTGCCTAAAACAACCATTTTAGGTTAATTGAAGACTCATTTGTGTGAATGTATACCGATATCACACACACGCAGGGCTGCACGCACACATTCACAAAGTGTATATTTTTGCATTACACTATTTAATTTTCAGGGTTTGCTTGGTATTGGCATATGAAATGTAATTAATTCCCCACATACGCGCACGCACACACACGTAATTTCTAGTGCTGTTTTAATAAGGTAATTTATGGAGTAGTGAACGGTATTCCCTATTGTTTATAACTGCTTTGAACAACAATACAATAGTGTGACATGATTACCCTCTAGTGGCCAAAATTATAACGTGCAACGTTAGTTGACGACAGAACAGCTGCAGTATGCAGAAACTTGTAAACCAAAATTATGTTTATAATGCTGAAATATAATAAAACATTAATTTTAAAATCTACTGTTTAAAAAAAAAAAGAAGAAACAAAGAACATTGTTATTACCTGAATTATCATTGTATAACTTCCATTGCGGTACAGAAAATTATTTTTAGTGTTTGGATGTTGTGACACATTAATTTTTTAATTCTCAGCGAAGCAAAGTGTGCTGGATCATGTTTGGGTTTAAAAAAGTGAATTGTAGTTGGTCTGTGGCTACACAATGGGTTTTATCCTGTCGTGCGTGTATTATGACATGATCCAGATTCCCAATTTGCTGGTTAACAAATTGAATTTCTTTGTCATTATAAACAAAACCAAACATTAGTGAACAGAGTTAGTTGTATAAATATCAGACTTGTTTCGAGAGGGTATTATTAAGTATTATTCTGGGAGTAACCCCTTTAATTATTGGCCCTTTTTCTTTTCTATGTGGCTAAGCATTAATTATGATAAGTCGACCGACGCCCTCAAATCAATGGGTGATATTTCATGCAGGCTTTAGCACCGTTTCCACTCACCAGTAGTTATTCGTCCCATCATGGATGTACTTGCTATTCATGCCTTTGTCAAAATCAGGTATTCTGACATATAAATGCTACTACATGGTTAATTAGGGTATCAGCGTGTCCACCCGATACAGTATGGGTCAAGTAAACCACTGCTGGTCACTCATTGGCCAAGATTCATCGTTATCATTGTTTTTGCACAATTGTAGCATAAAGATGGAGGGATACATTGCTACAAATAAAGTTCTGGGTGTTGCTTTTGTTTTAATCCACATTCTCCTCATTGCTGCAATGATCTGTTTTCTTGTTTCTCTCGAGGTTTTTGGGGGAGAGTCACCCTCATATTGCCTTCTCACACCACATCACATTGTAGTCATGTTGATGTGTTCGATTAATATTAAGTTGAAAAGTAATAATTGGTGTTCTGTCCAATATACTGTCTGCCGATTTATGATACTGAGTCAACATTTAAAGCATTTAAATAGATTCCTGCAATGACTAAGGCAGTCCAGTTGTATAGTGAAAAATTGACCATCCCAAAGTGAAGTGGGAAGAACCAAGTACATCTGTGGCAATCTGAGTAGGTACTGATCTACTGGTCATTGACCCCCCCCCCCTCCACACTTTGTGCGAAAATGTAGGCCTTTAGCTGTTTGAGCTGATGCACATTATACTTCTACAACCCACCCCCCCAACCTTGCTACTTTTGAAGAGATCTACAAGAGTGATAATAAATTAGTGTTGGAATCGAAGGAAAATAGACGAGCTATATGCCGACCGGAGAACGTCACAATTCAACCACGCCATTAGTCGTGTTAGTGTGAATAGATCAATTTACATCACATTTGCAGAATGTAGAATCACAGAAAAATAGATGAATCAGATTGTCGCAGGGATTAGAAAGAATAATGAAGCCTTGTAAAAACTAGGAAATGCAGCGGTTCAATCGCACTTCCTTCTCATTGAGTGACAACGTCGTTCTGCACACAGACAGTTACAGCAGCAGGGGACAAACCTAAATGCACATACTGTTCAAGCACTTGAATAAAACGAGGGTAAAATTGATTAAGTGTCCTTTTCATTATTATTTAGAACAGTCAACGCATTGGGAAAATCCTGGTTTGAGTTGTAATCGTCGAAATTATTATTATTGTTTTTAGAAATGACTGTAGTACCAATTGGCTGTGCATCTTTGGTAAAGATTTTTTAGAGAGCTGTGTTAGGGTTAGCATTATTTGTGTGTACGCATGGTCAGAGGAGGTTCTAAATTTGTCCGCAGAGTATGAGCAAAAACAAGTACGAACATTGATGAATCACAGATTTGTGTGTCAAACGTGCATACCCACGATTTAAGCCCAAATCTGTGCATGCATGGTTGGTGAATGAGGCCCATTGTGATTATTGTTGCTGTCACCTATTGACATGAACGTAATATAAGATGAAGATGCAACTTTTAAGTATACCAGGAACATCTTATAAACACTAGCTGCAGCAAGCTGGGATATTATTAGTTGTTCATGTTTCATTCCATTATTACTAGATTCTGACACTTCCAAGGGAATGTTGCAGCATCAATCTCCTTGCCATGCTGTAATTTCCCCCTGGTGTTTAAGGTTTTGGTGATTGATTCCAAATGTAGCCACAATTTCGTATTGACTGACAAAACTGTCACATGATTAGTCACTCACAGTTGATTTCTTGTGTTGTTGCCTTCATCTTTAAACTGAACTTTTGTTGTATGTATTGGAACTCTATTTTGATAGTTCAGGACAGGCAGATGCCCGAAGTGACAAAGAAATGTGTTTCTGCTTCACTACTCAAACCAATCCATAAAAGTATAAAGAAATTTCACCAGATGAAGCAGTAAAAATGAATTGATGAATCACAACAGGGCTGTACATAGACCCTTTGAGTGGCAGGGGCTCAAAAGTTAAAAGGGGGCACATGGAACGAGAGTTTTAAACACTTTATAGCAACATACTTTACACTACACTGAGGCAAAAACATTGTCAAAATGGCACTTGGACACCAAGAGGGAAAGGGACAGGTGCTCCAGCAATATTTAATGCCACCCCACCTGCATGTTTCCAGGTCACAACTTTCAATGTATTATGCTGTGCCACATCGACTCGGCCTTGCAGTATGGTGGCGTATGTTAACTATGCTGACTACCCAGTGTCATCTACAGCAACTGTCACCGATCTGTTTTGCACCGCTGACCACTAACACACAGCCACACACACGTTTTAGGAAATACATTGCTCTAAAAGTGTTTTTAATAGCAGAGAGACATACACGTCATCAGAGATCAAGGACATGTTTACAATAATGGAACTCACCATAATGGAGAATCAATGGGTGCACTCCATGACACTCCAATCTGGATGTGATGGCAGACAAAAGGGACAACCGAAGTGGGTCGACGCATTGAATGCGGTGGACTTGGAAGACATTAATCACTATTGCAGTGAAAACTAACCTCTTGAACGTGGCATTCTTTTTGTTGAAATTCACGTAGCATGATTTCCTATTTATATCTATATGTCCCCTGAGCAACATTTACTTGGTTATTTGTAGACTTTACATGATCAGAGTTTAAAAACAAATCGATAACCGATCCGATCACAAGATGGAGCAATGTGCCTATTTAAATGACTTGTTCATTACTGTATATACTTGTGTATTTAATTGCTCAAAACAATATATTTACAATAAATAAATGTATCTTTGTTCATCTATTTATGCCAGTGAGGCATAGTGACAGACAGAACAAATGAGTGGTCTTCTATTAGATGGCAGGAAGTACATACAGTAATCAATGTATCCACTTTTTGTGACATTTTTGTTTGTTGGTGTGCCGTGCGATTTTTCCATTGTAAAATATGTTCCTTGGCTCTATAAAAGTTGGAAATCACTGCTCTAGTCAGATTGTGTATTCTAATCAGTCAGGTCAAACCAACATTACAACAAGACAGAAATAATGGGTGCTAACTTATTGTAATTAAATTACTTCACACACCAAAACTTTAGCCCATGGTTCGACAGAACGCCTGCATGTTCGCTTACAACCGTTAGTGCTAGCACTAGCTTGCTAGGCTACATCACGTTTTGTTGCCTGCTTGCGAGCCGTATCGTATTAAAAGTACGTGAACCTACCTCAAGCAAGCCTTAAATGAACGTGATCTCCCGAGCACCGGTGACCACCAACACACGTTTTTCCCCATTTTGTTCTTATAAACACACGGGACGATCCATTATTGTGGTCGTTGCCTTGGTAAAGACCACAGTGATCTTAAAAAACAGTGATATCAGAATACAAGTATTGCAGTAGTCTGACATAGTGCAATCGTGAAAGAGCAAATTTGTCTTGTAGTCTGATCGGGCATTACGTGTTGTCTGTCCCACATGTTTTTTAAAAATAACTTTATTGGTGGTCATATATTTACAGTACTACATCAAAAGACACATGACAAGGTTAAAAATAAACTAGCTTTTGGATTAAAATATACTGTACACGATGGTGACGCGGAGTAAATGTCTTTTGCGGAGCCATTGATCGGATCAGCGAATTATGACATTAAAGCCAATCAGCATAAAATGTTATCGGGCGATACCGATCAGATTGGTGTCTATATTTGTATGTTAAGCTTGTGAGTTCACTGGGGCAGGAAAAAAATAAAGTGAGATAAGTAAAGTACAATAGGACTTAATGAATTGAAGTAGCCATTATGCAATGATAAAATGGCAGATATGCCGCATGTCCAGGTCTGACCACCTTCATTGGTACCTACAGGTGCTGGTCATATCATTAGAATATCGTGAACAAGTCGATTTATTTCATTAATTCCTTTTGAAAAGTGAAACTTGTATATTACATTCATTCTATACACACAGACTGATATATTTAAAGTTTATTTCTTCTAATTTTGATGATTATAACTGACAACTAATAAAAATCCCAAATTCAGTATCTCAGAAAATTCAAATATTATTACTTAAGACCGATACAAAAAAAATATTTCTAGAAATGTTGGCCAACTGAAAAGTCTGAACATGGAAAGTATGAGCATGTACAGCACTCAATACTTAGTTGGGGCTCCTTTTGCCTGAATTACTGCAGCAATGCATCGATCAGTCTGTGGCACTGCCCAGGTTGTTCTGATAGTGGCCTTCAGCTCTTCTGCATTGTTGGGTCTGGCGTATTGCATTTTCCTCTTCACAATACGGTTGAGGTTAGGCGAGTTTGCTGGCCAATCAAGAACAGGGATACCATGGTCCTTAAACCAGGTACTGGTAGCTTCGGCACTGTGTGCAGGTGCCAAGTCCTGCTGGAATATCAACTCTGCATCTCCATAAAGTTGGTCAGCAGCAGGAAGCATGAAGTGCTCTAAAACGTCCTGGTAGACAGCTGCGTTGACCTTGGACCTAAGGAAACACAGTGGACCGACACCAGCACATGTCATGGCACCCCAAACCATCACTGACCGTGGAAACCTTACACTCGCCCTCAAGCAACGTGGATTCTGTGCCTCTCCTCTCTTCTTCCAGACTCTGGGACCTTGATTTCCAAACGACATCCCACATTGACTTTCATCAGAGAACATAACTTTAGACCACTCAGTAGCAGTCCAGTCCTTTTTGTCTTTAGCCCAGGCGAAATGCTTCTGACTCAGTCCCTTGTTCAGGAGTGCCTTGACACAAGGAATGCCACAGCTGAAACCTATGTCTTGCATACGTCTGTGCGTGGTGGTTCTTAAGCACTGACTCCAGCTGCAGTCCACTCTTTGCGAATCTCCCCCACATTTTTTAATGGGTTTTGTTTCACAACCCTCGTGCACAAAACTTTGAAAGGAAAAAAAATTATCCATGTGCTGCTTCTAGCTTAAATAGGTAATTGTAGAGGTGGTCAGCAGAATGTATGGCTTTTTTCAGAATTGGGAAGTGGGTGAGAATGTTTTCCTTTAGTTTGCTTAATGATAAGCTGAAACTCAAGTCATGGAAGCGTTAATCAAGCTGTACATTTAATGCTCAGGGAGATCCTTGCACTGCAGTTTGAAATGTGGGTTCATTAATGCAGTCACATCAACAGTAAAACATAAGTCTGCAGTCTGGCCTGCATCTGACAGTTATGCAATGTCATTTCCTTTCTCTACACAGATCTATCTATCTCTCTCTCTCTCTCGCTCTCTCTCTCTCTCTCTCTCTCCCCCTCCCTCCCTCCCTCCCTCACTCTTCTCTCTCTCATTTATTTCTTTAAGCATTTTGTCCTGGCTGACAGCTGTGTAGTGGACTATGTCACGATGTTTTAATCTCTAAAGTGCAACAAAATAATTCAAAGCTCTTGACCTTGGAGTAAACTAATGTAGTTGCCGCATAACAACATTGTTAATTTCTAGCACTGACCTACACAACACTTCTTGATGTATGACACAGTGCAAGAATACCAGGGTCCGTTTATGTTTCATCCTGCACTCTCTTCAAAAGTCCAAAATTTATCCCGTTAGATTTGGACAACCATCAGTTGTTATGCCTGTTAGCTTGTCCCATTTGAGTCCCAAGCATTTATTCATCTCTGTGAATAAATCACTCCCTGCTGTAGTCCCTTTCATTTATTGGATGACTGCTAGTCCCTTAGTCATTTTGAAGTCTGCAGTTATTGCACATACAAAGTTGCTAAGCGGTACCATTAACAACGCAGCTCTCATTCAAAACCATTGCAAAAATGTCAAAGTTTACCGCTCTGTGATGCAGTTGAAGCTCCAGATCTTTCACAACGGTCTCATTCCTTCTTGTGACAGTACTTGTACGTCCGGCCAGGGGTACATTTTACAAACGGACTCATTTTATTTGAACATATTAGAGCTGCAGACTCCACAAAGCATTCCTTGATAAATGCTCCATCAGAAAATGGTTTACTATTCCTGACTTTGTGGTGGGGATGTGACATAACGTTTTTGGCATCTGCATCTGTAGATGTGTGAAGTTTCACCAAAATTCCTTTTTCATTTTTTATTTCAGCTAGCAAAACATTCGACTCCTTGACCTGCTTTTCATCAGACAAGTTCTTGTACTTCTCTACGTTTGGTTGCGTAGTCACAATTAAAATTGTAACATAACCTCTGCGCCAAACTAAGCACATGGCTTTATCTTTGAATTGTGTAAATAAGTAGTGTATTTTGATGATCGATGACTTGTTTAGAGCCATTGTTTAACTTAACATTGTCCAAATCCTCTGATTTCAGCCTCTCAACAGTAGATGCTCTGATTTCTATAGTCCGCCATTAAAGCAGACTGATTATCTTTGTGTTTAATCAAAGTAAGACATTAGCCAACATCTGCTTTTACTTTGGATATCAACGATCAACATTTTCCCCCATTTTCTGACATGTTACAGACCAAACCAGTAACTGAATCATGATCAATTCATGAAAAAAATAATGGTCAGTTTAATCTATTATGAAAAAAAATCTTTATTTGCAGCCGTAGTATGAATAAACTGTAACTGGCATGTAGTTGAACCTGAAGCAGCCTCAGAAGTGTATATCAAACTAGTGACCCTTCACATCAATCAGTACCCAAGAAGTAGCTCTTAATTTAAAAAACGGTTGCTGAGTAGCAACATCACTCCCTCTCATGTGCTATTGCTTAATTGTTTATTGGGTTTTGTTTAACTAATCAACGATACCAAATAAACAACAATAATTGGTTAATAAACAGTAATCATATACATTTTAAAAATCCAATAAACTTTAATGCAAAGTAAATTTGTATCAGATTATCGGATTAATCGATGGAATTATCGATAGAATGTTCAATTCAAAAAATATTCGATAGTGACAGCCCTAGTTGCTAACTGTGATTCACAATGTCCAGTTCCAGCCAGATCAGCTGCGTTGCTCGGTATGTGGCTGGCTGGCTGGCTGGGTGGCTTAGACCTTTGCACAGTATTTCTTGTATGTTACAGTAACCACCTGAAATTAACGTTCACACGTCTTGCTGTTTTTCCTCTTGACAGCTTCAACGGAATGTAAACAAATAGAGAGTGAAACTCACCAAAAACAAAATTCAGAGGACCCCTCAATGGACGCGTGTCCCCCACCTCAACTTGTGTCTGAACCAGTTGCTCCACAGAGTAACTCTCATGTCAGCATAAAGAAGTCCACAAAAAGTGACACTTCTGTTGAAACAACTGAAAAATCAAATCCCTCCGCACCACCCGTAAGAAAAAAATCTGTTCCATCTCTGGCCTCCCAATCTCCAACCACATTAGGATCTGAACACAATGAAACTGGGGCTGTTTTGAACTCTTTGACATCATATATAATACCAAAGAAGCAATCTGGACTTCAGTCCTCATCAAGCCACATGATAGCCTCATGCCAGAAGCCTTCGGTCCCAACCCTGCTGAACGAGCCCCGAAATCTGCCTGTGCCACCTGCACCAAGCGCTCCCCCCTCTAGACCCTCTCAGCCAAATAACCAGGTCAGACAGAGCATCCAACGCTCCCTCACCAGCATCTTGTCCAAAAGGTAAGACGTCAGTATAGTCATCCTTTTAAGTACTATATGCTGTTAAAAAAGATGACAATGACAATAATAAAATCTACAGTACATGGACACGCATCTCAATTGGCTAGATTGCCAGTACATAATACAGTATATTGACTAACTCACTTTTTGTTTATCAAGGGTTTGTGACTGTGAGGAATTGAACATGTCTGAAAGTGATGCTGCAAAGCTTGTTGCGAGCATTGAGATGGAGATGTTCAACATATTTCGGAATACAGACAGCAAATACATGAATAAGTACAGAACAATTATGTTCAACCTGAAAGATCCGAGAAACAAGGTTTGCTCAAAGTTAATAAGTGCTATTTTGTGATCTTTGTGAATATGCATTCAAAGTAATATGTGCTGTAAGTCCAGTACTTCATAGGTATTACCAGATAATATTTCTTTAGGGCTTGTTGTATCGAGTTGTACAAGGAGACATTAGTCCTTTCAGACTGGTCAGAATGAGCCAAAAGGACATGCAGGCAACCAAGGCCCCAGACCACAATGTAAAGGACACATCAGAGGTAAAAAAATAAGACGCATCTTAAATCCATGAGTTCCCGGTAGTTTCCCTCCGGGATCAATGGTGTCCTGTTTGTTTTAGGTTGAAAATCCAGCTGCCAAAGCGTCTCGCTTGTTGCAGAAGCCTGAAGCTGTGAAGATTGATCTTTCCTGTTTAAATGTCACTAAACCTGAAGCGGTGAAGGTTGCGCTTTCCTGTTTAAACAACCCTAAACCTGACAAAAGACCAGTGGGCAATGTGAGCATTTATCTTATTCTGATGCAGATGATGTTTTGACTTGATAATAACCTAATACTCGCTTCCTAATGTACTGTATACTTGCTGTGTTAAACTGTATTTTTTCACCCTGCAAACAGAAGCGAAGTCTTTCTACTCCCACTATTACTCTCAAGAACAGAGTAAGTGAGCCAAGGAAGGGGAGCTCTGTACCAGATGTTCTTACCTGCATGCTTAAAGACACAACCTCTGAACACAAGGCTCATCTATTTGACCTGAAATGCAAGATATGTACAGGTGAATTCAGCGCATTTATGGGATTAGAAGCATAGTATCGGTACATCATAAGTATTTCGTCCCATTATTACTTACATATCTGAAATCTCTATTTTCAAAGGACAAATGGGAGAGGAGGAACCTCCAAACAAAAAAAATAGGGTGTCTGAATCAAGCGATAAGCATTATTCGCGGTGGAGGAAGTCTACAGGAGATGACTCACCTCTACGAGTACCACCTGACTCACCTGACTTTGATTATTCATCATCTGCTTTCGACTCTTCATGCCCTCTTATTATTGACACCAGTGATTTTGCTCTTGTCGAATCGCCTGCTTCCCCTATTATGGATTCTCCGGCCTCTCCTACTTTAGAGTCACCTGCTTCCCCTGTCATGGAGTCTCCTACATCTCCAGTTTCGGACACTTCTAAAACCACAAGACCAAAAAGAACATATACACCTGTTGTGATTCCAGCCATCTCCACAGTAACTATTACAAGGCGTGATCCCCGTACTGCAGCCAATAGGAGCTCTGCATCATCACGTAGCACCTCTGGTCCTATAACTACATTAAAGAATCAGTCAGCACCTTATGCTCCTCCTACAGAGGGTGCCTGTACTTCACCATCCATACCACAGTTGACTGTACCACCAACAAAACTATTACCAAAGCCTATCCTAATGAAACCGTCCTCTTCAGCTGATCCCCGACTCTATGGCACATCCTCAAGGTATTTAAAGACATGCACAGTTAAGTTTGATGTAATAATCTTGCTTGTATATTGAAAAATTGTGTGTGAAATAGCTAAAATGCGAGTATGGATTTGTTTTGGTGGATTATTTTCCAGAAATGTGATCTCTGAATCTCCAGCCAGTGGCGAAACTTCGCAGTTCCTGGCCAAGCAAGAAGTAGTGTGGAAAGGCTTTCTCAACATGTTCACCGTATCAAAGTTTGCTACGAAGGCGTATCTGGTTTCAGGATCTGCCGAAATTCTGAGATCGGTAACATTTTTTAAAGTTTTATCGGATCAGCTCCACCCTTTGTCTTTGGAATTAAACTGAAATTAATAAGCATCTTGTTCTTGCCTTTAGGAACTAGCTGACAGCGTAGAAATTGGTGGACGAATCATGCCTCAAACAGTGTGGGACTATGTTGCCAAGCTCAAGACCAACATTACAAAGGCAAGCATCATATACCCTCACTCCTCTCCAATAGTACTGTAACAGTCAAGCCAATTCCTTTATTTTTGCTATAGACTGAAAATAAATGGGTTCGAGAGCTCAACAGTTGTTTCCAGGTATTTGCATCTGCAGATGATACGCAACCTTCTGTTTTAAATGTACCCACTTTTCATGTGAGCAAAGGTATTGGTCAGTGTTTGTCTGATGTTTGTTTTGGAGGACATCTATTATCCTACTGTCCTACTAGATTGATTACTCAAACAATAAACAGCGCTAAATGTCTATGCCTGATTTCACATTTGAGTTTTACCTGTGAAGACTACATTTATTCTTGTTAAAGGTTTAACCAGCATAAAAAAAACGAGAGCTGTCTTTGGGTGAAAAACACGCAATTGTGAAACAATGACATGACCCTAATGAGTTGAGTCTACAGCTAAAAAAAAAGAAAAGAAGAGGAATTGGTCTTACTGTTTCAATACTTTTAAAGTGGAGCATATATTAGATTAATTTGTCTTGTGCAATACTATTTACATTGTATACTTTTTTTATAATTTTTTATTAGGAGTTATGCGTAATCCGCTTTCATCCTGCTACTGAAGAAGAGGAGGTGGCATATATCTCGCTCTTTTCCTACTTCAGCAGCAGAGGGCGTTTTGGTGTAGTTTCCAACAATAGCCGTTCCATCAAGGATATCTATCTTGTACCACTGAGTGCAAAGGAATCCATCCCATCCATACTGCAACCTCTGGAAGGACCAGGTGTGATAATGCTTGAGTCCATGACTTAAATCCACACATGCACATGTGGATAAGATTTTTGGTACCCCTCTGTTATTGAAAGAAAACCCCACAGTGGTCACAGATACCTTGAATCTGACAAAGTAGTAATAAATACGAATGTAATGAAAATTAACCAATGAAAATCAGACATTGCTTTTGAATGGTGGTTCAATAGAATTAGTTTAAAAACAAATTAATGAAACAGGCCTCGACAAAAATGATGATAACCTACCTTTTGGGGCAATCACTGCACTCGAACGATTTTCGTAACTTTTAATAACATTTCTGCACCTCTCAGCAGGTCTTTTGGCCCACTCTGGAGCAAACTGTCTCAGGTTTGAAGTATGGATTCTTCAGACATCATGTTTCAGCTCCTTCCACAGATGTTCAATAGGATTGAGATCAGGGCTCATAGAAGGCCACTTCAAAATAGTCCAATGTTTTGCTCTTAACCATTCTTAGGTGTTTTAGTTGTGTATTTTGGGTCATCATCCTGTTGCAAGACCCATGAACTGCGACTGAGACCAAGCTTTCTGACACTGGTCCGCACATTTCTCTCTAGAATACCTTGATAGATTTTATGGTACCCTGCACAGATTCAAGACAGCCTGTGGCAGATTTAACAAAGCAGCCACAGAACATAAAAGAGCCTCATCTGTGTTTCACAGGAGGGAGCTTTCTTTTATTGGTATACTTCATTTTTGCGGAGGTGAACATAGAGCTGATGTGCCTTGCCCGAAAGCTCAAGTTCTGCCTCGTCTGTCCATAGGACAGTCTCCCAGAAGCTTTGTGGCTTGCCAACATGCAGTTTGAAAAATTCCAGTCTCACTTTTTTATGATTTATTTTCCACAGTGGCAATGTCCTTGGTCATCTCCCATGAAGTCCACTTTGGCTCAAACAATGACAGATGGTGTGATCTGACACTGATGCACCTTGACCTATAATTTCTTTGGAGGTTGTTCTGGGCTCTTTTGTCACCATTTGTAATATCTGTCTCTTTATCATCAATTTTCCTCCTGCGGCCACGTCCATGGAGGTTGGCTACAGTCCTGTGGATCTTAAATTTCTGAATAATATATGCAACTGTAGTCACAGGAACATAAAGATGCTTGGAGATAATCTTGTAGCCTTTACTTTGAACGTGCTTGTCTATAATTTTCTTTCTAATCTTGTGAGACATCTCTCTCCTTCGCTTCCTCTGGTCCATGTTTAGTGCGGTCCACAAAATGTCGCCAAACAGCACAGTGAGTACTTGTCACCCGAATAAATAAGCCGACTGACTGATAACAAGTTTGAAGACACAACTTGTTTGAACATGTCCTTGTGGTCAAATTATTTTCAATCTTTTCTAGGGGTACCATCATTTTTGTCCAAGCCTTTTTCATGCATTTTTTTTCATAATTCTGTTGAACCACAATTCAAAAGCTGATTTTCATTGGTTAATATTCATTACATTTTTATTTATTATTACTTTTGTGGCGGCACGGTGGAGACTGGTTAGCACATCTGCCTCACAATTCTGAGGACTGGGGTACAAATCCTGGCCTCGCCTGTGTGGAGTTTGCATGTTCTCCCAGTGCCTATGTGGGTTTTCTCTGGGTAGTCCGGTTTCCTCCCACATCCCAAAAACATGCATGGTAGGTTGATTGAAGACTCTGAATTGCCCGTAGGTGTGAATGTGAGTGTGAATGCTTGTTTGTTTACAGTGGGTACGTAAAGTATTCAGACCCCATTAAATGTTTCACTCTTTGTTATATTGCAGCCATTTGCTAAAATCATTTAAGTTAATTTTTGTCCTCAGTAATGTACACACAGCACCCCATACTGACAGAAAAAAACTGAATTTTTGCACATTTATTAAAAAAGAAAAAGTGAAATATCACACAGCCATAACTATTCAGACCCTTTGCGGTGACACTCATATATTTAACTCTGGTGCTGTCCATTTCTTCTGATCATCCTTGAGATGGTTCTACACCTTCATTGAGTCCAGCTGTGTTTGATTATACTGATTGGACTTGATTAGGAAAGCCACAAACCTGTCTACATAAGACCTTACAGCTCACAGTGCATGTCAGAACAAATGAGAATCATGAGGTCAAAGGAACTGCATGAAGAGCTCAGAGAAAGAATTGTGGCAAGGCACAGATCGGGCCAAGGTAACAAAAACAATTCTGCTGCACTTGTTTCCTAAGAGCACAGTGGCCTCCATAATCCTTAAATGGAAGATGTTTGGGACGAAAAGAACCCTTCCTAGTGACGGCCGTCCGGCCAAACTGAGCAATTGGGGGAGAAGAGCCTTGGTGAGAGAGGTAAAGATCACTTTTGCTGAGCTTCAGAGATGGAGATGGGAGAAAGTTCTTGAAAGTCAACCATCACTGCAGCCCTCAACCGGTCGGGGCTTTATGGCAGAGTGGCCCGACGGAAGCCTCTCCTCAGTGCAAGACACATGAACGCCCGCATGGAGTTTGCTAAAAACACCTGAAGGACTGAGAAATAAGGTAAAAAATAAGATTCTCCGGTCTGATGAGACCAAGATAAAAGATATAACTTTTTGGCCTTAATTCTAAGTGGTATGTATGGAGAAAACCAGGCACTGCTCATCACCTGTCCCAACAGTGAAGCATGGTGGTGGCAGCATCATGCTGTGGGGGTGTTTTTCAGCTGCAGGGACAGTATAACTGTTTGCAATCGAAGGAAAGATGAATGTGGCCAAGTACAGGGATATCCTGGACGAAAATCTTCTCCAGAGTCCTCAGGACCTCGGACTGGGCCGAAGGTTCACCTTCCAGCAAGACAATGACCCTAAGCACACAGCTAAAATAACAAAGGAGTGGCTTCGTGACTGTTCTTGAATGGCCCAGCCAGAGCCCTGACTTAAACCCAATTGAGCGTCTCTGGAGAGACCGGAAAACGGCTGTCCACCAACGTTCACCATCCAACCTGACAGAACTGGAGAGGGTCCCCAAATCCAGGTGTGAATTCCCAAAAAGACTCATGGCTGTATTAGCTCAAAAGAGTGGTTCTACTAAACTCTGAGCAAAGGGTCTGAATACTTATGGCTATGTCGTATTTCAGTTTTTCTTTATTAATAAATCTGCAAAAATGTCAACTATTTTGTTTTTTTCTGTCAATATGGGGTGCGGTGTATACATTAATGAGGAAAAAATGAACTTAAATGATTTTAGCAAATGGCTGCAATATAACAAAGAGTGACAAATTGAAGGGGGTCTTAATACTTTCCGTCCCCACTGTATATGTGCCCTGTGATTGGCTGGCGTTATTATTGGCATTGTTTGACATAAAATAGCCAAACCTCATCCATCCAGTGGACAAGTTATAATCCATCCATCTATTTTCTACACCGCTTATCCTCACTAGGGTCGTGGGTATGCTGGAGCATATCCCAGCAAACTGTGGGCAGGAGGCGGGATACACCCTGAACTGGTTGCCAGCCAATCATAGGGCACATCTAAACAAACAACCAATCACATTCACATTCATACCTACGGACAATTTACAGTCATCAATTAACCTACCATGCATGTTTTGGGGATGTGGGAGGAAACCGGAGTACCCGGAGAAAACTCATGCAGGCACGGGGAGAACATGCAAACTCCACACAGGCGAGCTCAGATTTGAACCTGCGTCCTCAGAACTGTCAGGCAGATGTGCTAACCAATTGGTCACCGTGCCGCCACAAGTTATATTTATTTTAATTAAATTGTACATGAGCGTTTAGCACATCTGCTCACGGTTTTGAGAGTTAGACAATTATCCGTAGGTCTGAATGGTGGTTTGTCTATATGTAACCTGCCATTGGCTGGCGACTAGTCCACGGTGTACCTGGTCTCTCGCCCAAAATCAGATGGGCGATGTTTAAGATTAACGCTGACCTTAATGAGCAAGGTCTGTAGAAAGTGGTCAGATGGATGTATTCTTGATTTTAAAAGATGCCCAAAATGTTCAACATGATTTTTTATTTTTTTTTTCTAAGCAATAATGTAGAACCAATTATTCATTGGATTTTTGTTTCTTCACAGGACTTGAAAAGAACCGGCCCAATCTTCTTCTTGGTTTAGCAATTATCCAAAAAGCAAAACGTTCCGGAAGTGTACTTCAGGAAATAGATGAAAAGAAATCAAAAGTTGTGTCTAAAGACCCCATGTGGATCCCAAAACCTCCAGTTCTCTATGGTTCTGGCAAATTGGAGGTTTTCCAACCCTATGATCCTGAGACCCCAACAAACACAACCCCCCCTGTTTCACCCCCTTGTCCTGGGTCACCATCAGAATTCTCTTCTAACACAGAAACTCTACCATCACATGTGACCTCTACTAACGCAAACCCCACCGTTTCTACCTCAGCTCCTGCTGCATCCACCCAGTCCACATCCAGTCACATCTCTGACAGGAAAACGAAAGCCCCCACACCACTATCAACTATCTTAAGTACATTGTTTAGAAAAAAGCAAACTACTGTCATTGTCTCTAATGAGGAACATTGTACTACTAATGTGACAACAGTAAGTGCTAAGGTATCTGTGCTTTCTCATGTGTCCGGATCAATGGTGGATCCAATTGTTCAACAGTATGGACAGAAATCTAAAGTCAAAGATATAGAAGAGGAGTACACATTTGATCGTCCCTATGACCCAGAGGAGGAGTATGATCCAGCAACGGGATATGGAACCGTTTCTTCACAGAGCAAAGGAAACAATAATTCGAAAGATTCTCCATTATCAAAAGCTGCAGATGATGATGTGGCCTATGATCCAGAGGATGAGACTATTTTTCAAGATGTGCATTGTAATGCAACGAAACCAAATCAACCTAAAATGTCAAACTGTCCATCATCAACATTCCCAATTTCCACACAGGTTGAAACACAGTCTTTTGCCAAAACTCCAACTCAAACCTCTTCTCTAACTGCAGTTCCTCAGAACCTTCCCACAGGTTCTGTAGTTGTCTCAGCTGCTACACTAACTGAGCAGCAGCGAATGCTTGAGGAACTTAATAAACAGATTGAAGAGCAAAAACGACAGTTAAAGGAACAAGAAGAGGCACTTCGTCAACAAAGAGAAGCTGTAGGTATGTTCATGGCACACTTTTCTGTTACCGATTCCATGATGTCTCCTCCATCAAAGTCTCTGCCTCTCAGTCAAGTCTCATCCCTTCAGAGTGGTATAATTCACTCAGAGTCAAAACCTTCAGAATCAAAAGATTCTAAGCCAGAAGAGGCCAGCAATCTAACAGAGGTTGTGAATGCTCCCAGCAGGGAGTCACAAACTGATAGCCAGGAAAACACAAATGCCATTCCTTATTTAAATATCACTTCAGTTATACAACAAGATGAAGTATCTCACAATATAAATGAAAATGAAAAATCTTCATCTGCTGGTGAAATTGAGGATTCAGATGTACCTTATGATCCAGAGGATGAACTTTTCAATGAAATCCAAGATGATGTATTTCAAGTAGGCACCACAAAGACTCAGGATTCCTCTTTACCGAGAACATACGCAGCTCCAATTTCATATCACAGAAGGCGTAGGTCATCACCAAAGAAGCGAAGTCATCGTGAAAGAGACCGCTGCAGAAGTCCTTCAAGGAGATCCCATCAGTGTTCCGTTTCACATTCCAGGAAACACAGGGAAAGGGATAGACACAGAAAAAGTGAACGAGACAGGTCAAAGCATAGAACTAGAGATCACTCTGAACGTGAGGCTCGTCATCGTAAATCACATAGTACACGGCGACATTCCCATGATCACAGGTCACCATCCTCTACGAGAAAAAACGATTTGGTGCCATCAGAAGAGTTCAGGGCGTCCCCTAATGTCATTGAGAAACAAGTGCATGTTCCTTTGAAATGTCAGTTGAACCCAGATGTTGTACAATTTGAACAAAGTAACACATTACATACCTCACTTTCTATGGAAAATACCAGCAATGAAAGCTCTGATAAAGTCTTTTCACAAGAGAATTTGCCCAATTTAAGATTAGAAACGTCACAACAAACAAAATCCAACGAACCTGTAGTAAACAAGGACAGTGTGCTTAATAACTCAGGTAATGTTTTTCCTCCACAGATGAATACACAGCTAGGAAAAAGTGGAGATAAATTTGAAAGTTCAGTTCCTCTGAGAGAAATTGACCCCCCCATTCGAGATTCCCCTGAGAGCCCTGACCCTGATCCACAGTTTATAGAACCAAGTGTGGTAGCTCAATCTGATAAAATCATTGATTGCCAAACACAAATCAGTAACCTTACACCAGCTGTGGAAGTAGACAACGAGTTACAGCTTTCTGTAAACCATACAACTTTACCACTACACTTTGAAGATAAATCAAATGTTGGCAATCTCATTTTTAGAGCACTTGATATACAGGGATCAGATTCAGGAGAGCAAAATATGACACAGAAAGAGAGAGAGCAGAAATGTTTCAGTCAAACGCTTTCAGAAATACTGGGTCAAGGGGGTGGACCTTTAAACCAAGCTATGAAAATAAGTACTAGTGTAGGACCTGAAATGGGCCATGTTCCAGTAGGTAGTGAGTCGGAAGAACATACTGAAGTTCCTAATCTGAAGGGAGATGAGAATATGTCCCAGTCAGAACAACCAGCTAGCAAGCCATGTGTCATGGATATTGGGGTTTTACAGATTCAAGGTATGACTTCAGATTTGACAGAAAATGATTTAAATAGAAGGAATTATGATCAAGAAAGTATTTTAAAGTCAAATGTATCCACATGTTCAGATGAAAAGCATGCAAATAAAAAATACATAAAAAGAGAAGAGGCATCCATGCATAGACCAGAGCCAACTATAAAATACAGACATTTTGAGGCTAACACTTCCTATAGGGGACAAGATACTGTTGGATCTGCACACCATTTCAAGGAATTGCAGTATGATATTAAGTTGGAGAGGAGTGTGCAAAGCCTTGATATGAAAGTGTCAGAAAACCTACACGAACATAGAAAGCACAATGTCAGAGAAGTTTGTTCATTAGGGCCTGGCCAAGTTGTAGCTTGTATGGGTGGTCAACGTTTTAGTGATGCAGTTGACTTGCATGTTCCAGACAGAGACATTGAAGAAAGACTTCCAGATAGCAACTATGTAAATATTCAAGGAAGAAATAAGTATGACCAATGTCCTGAGAGGACGAATGAAAAAAGTGATCAACAAGACCAATGTTCTTTTTCTAATATTATGAATACAGATTGGAAAACTGGAATAGAAGTTAAGAGGAGTGAAAACATGGAACTCTTTGATTGTAAGACAAACCTAGATTGGAGATGTCCAGGATCAGTGGGAGATTCAGTCAGAATAGGGCAACATGGACAAAATGAAGGGAAGGTCCATCAGCCTGGTTGGAGAGGGACAACTATCGAAAGCCATGGACCTGTCAAAAGTGTTACTGGAGGTATAGACCCTTGTAAATCATGGATTGAAATGGGAGGGCCAGATGTAGGGCCTTCAAAGCATGATAGCAGACTACCAGGTTGCCCAGATGTCACTGGACCAAGGCTCAAGAAGATGTATCCTGATATCGAAGTCCCAGTACGTGACTGGAGAGAACCGGATGATCCAGATTTCATCGGACCCATGGCTAATGCCAGAGGACCTGATATGGATACCTGGACTGGACCACAGAGATTATGTACTGACATGAGAATTCCCATGCATGATAGGAGAGGACCAGATGTTTGTGATTTCAGAACACTGGAAAGGAAAAATCCAGCTATGGTGGATGGTTTTCTTGGCAGGAAACCTGTAAATCCTGATTTCAGAGAACCAAGACCTGAAAAGAAACATTCAGCTATGAATAGTTTAGGATACGGTGTGAGAGGGCCAAGTGTTCCAGACCATTTAGGATCATGTTTTGAAGGAGTTCTGGGTAGGGAAGGCACTGTACATGACAATAGAGGGCAGAGAGGTCCAGGAGGCCATGATGTCAGGGGAAAAGGGCCTGATGAAAGAAAGCCTGCAATGGAATGTCTGAGGATTGACACAAAAGGTCGTGTAGGCTCACATTTCAGTGGGCCAGGGAATGAAAGGAGAGAATTATCAATCGACCGTCCTTGGGACACTCAGTCAGAAACTGGGAATCCAAATATGAAGGTAACCTTGCATGACTGGAGAGGTCCAGATATTATGGGACCAGGACCTGAAAGAGATCACATAGGGCCTGATAACAGAAGACATCAACCATTTATGGAGAATAGAATAGTAGAAGCAAGATTTCCAAACAGACCAGGGGATCAACATTTGGGTCCAATCACAGAGTGTCCGGGGCCTGATAGGAGACATCCAAACAGGCAGGAAATTATGTACAACAGTGTTTTTTCTGACAGGAGAGGCACTGATCATCCTTTCAGAGGACCTGGGCCAGATAAAATACTTCCACAAATGATCAGCCCAGAGTGCAACTGGAGATGTCCACACTTAAGAGCTGATTTAGAGCCTGAGAGGAAAGGTCCAGCTAGTCAAGATTTAAGAGGACCAGAATGTGCAATTAGAAATCCAAATATTGAGGGCTTGGGGCCTGACAGACGAGAACCGGGAGACCGTGACTTCAGAAATACTAGTTTTCAGAGGAGTACAGAGGGTACAGGTCCTAACTGGAGAGAATATAGCCCACCATTTATGGGACCAGGAAATAGGCAGAACAGCAGATCAGGGCCAGACAACAGGGAAGATCAAAGCCATGGAAGGAAATGTGACTTACATGGGGAGGTCTTCAGAGGAACAGAAGTGTCATTTGAAAGTGCAGACATAGAGGGTAGACAGCGTGACGATAATGGTAGAAATTTGAAGGTTTCAATGCCTATGAGAGGAAATGATAGAGGCACAGAACCTGGTATAAATAGTCACCAAGCCAAATGGAAAACAACAGATTGCAGGTACCCAGCACCAGATCATAGAAGCACAGACGCCGAGGAGCACTGGTCAGATGGACGTGAAATACAATTTAAAAACGAGTGGAACCGTCAAGATAACAGGTATCCTCGGCCGATTGCTGAGGGTATTGATGTGCCAGTTTTTGAATATAATACAGGGGACCCTTGTAATGCACAGAGGGGCCCTGGGATGAGGGAGCGAGGGCTTGTACCAGAACGGACACCTTTGCCATTTTCTGGCCCTAGGAGAATTCCTGCGGATGATAGGAGTGGTCCTGGCTGTAGGGAGCCAAGGCGTTTCCAAGATAATACTGATATAGTGCGTGCTAGGCCTGGTAGATTAGGACCTGGAAATGACCGTAGAGAGACTAGTAGAGGACGTGCTGAGCCAAGATGGGGATCTGAAAACATAGGCTGCAGACAACAAGACCACGAAAGGAGAGTTCAAGAGGCAAGGCAATCACGAAGCATGGAACGGGCAAGGCCTGTTCCTGAAATAAATAATTCATTCCAAAACAGAAGAGAATTTGAGATGCAGGACAACCATGAGCGAAGAGGAGTAAGAGATACAGATGTTCGATTCCATGAAAATTCATATATTGAAAGGCCAGTAAGTGACGTGAGAAATTTACATTCTGGAGCAATAGAACCAGAAAGGGAAGGTTTAGACATTAAAGGTCCTACACCAGGTGGCCAAGGATCTGAATCTGGTTTTAGGATGGAAGGCCCAGACATGAGAAGGTTTATTCATAACAGAATGGACATGAGGGGGGCACCTGACAACCTAAGACTGGGACATGGGCCTAGTGGGTGGGATACAGACACTGAGTGTAATAGAAGAGTTGGAGACAAGATGGGCCCACGTTTAGACTCAAATGAACCTGATCCTGCGACAAAGGATGGCATGAAATGTTCTGACATAAGGGACCTAAGACGGCATAATAGACAAGAGTTAGACACTAGAGGTAGGAGACCAAGGCAGAAGGTTCAAGCAGTTCATGGTCCTCAGAGGGGTCATCGTGGTAGTTCAGAAAATCCACAAAGCCAACAAGTAAAAATTCCAAAACCTAGGGCTGCCTTGCTGCCCACTCCAACTGAAGGCCGCATATGCTTACCAAATCATAAGATTAGCAATTCCAGCATGTTCAGCATAAACCAAAAACAAATGGGCCACCATATTAACAGGCAATGGAGTAGAGGTAGATCATTTAGTCAGGAAAGACAAAGACAAGAGGCAGAAAAAGGTCCTGCTGGCAAGGGGGGGGACGAAAAGTGCAACAAAAGTCACAAGTAGGAAGCCTGCCATTTATGTCCTAAAACTAAGAACAACCATACTATGGACTTGTGTTAAAACACAAAAGTATTTGTGAAGCTGTTAAACATAACATTACATGACTGGGGAAAGCCCATGCCTCAATGAACAACATGACTTAAAGGCAAAATCAATGTGATGACTACCAAGTGAAATTTTACCAGGTATTTCTATGACAATGTTCATCTTGGTTGTCTCAAACATTAGTTATATAAGGCCTTCTATGGTTCTCTTTAATTGAAACTAAGTGTGTCAATCCCTAACCACCCGTGAATTCAGGTTTGGGAGCATTTTCATGAACATTGACAAATGTTTGTACATAAATGTATATATTTAATTTGTAGTCATAGTTTGGTTTATAGTGTATATGTTGCTTGAGTTTATGACCATTTTACAACTACAAAAAAATAAAAATAATAAGACCAAGCTTTTCAATTTTGTGTCTTAATTTTTTTGTGGGTTTGAATCTACTCAGGCCATCTTGTGTGGAGTTTGCATGTTTTCCCTGTGCTTTTTCCTGCATTCTAAAAGCATGAATGTTAGGTTAACTGAAGACGCTCCAATGTCCATAGGTGTGAGCGGTTGTTTGTGTCCTGTGACTGACTGACACAGGGTATCCATCTCCTCTCACCCAAAGTCAGCTGCGATAGGGTCCAGATCACCCAAGACACTAATGAGAAGCACCATTAAAAATGGATATATGATTTTGAATCATAACAGCACTTATAGTATATTCTTAGGCTTTAAACATGTCAAACTGTTCAATACGAATAGGATAAGAAGGCGACTACTTTTCAGAGAACACTTTAGGAGATGCTTTTATAATGATCCAACCATGATCCAACTGGTGCGCCCCAAGGTTGTGTCCTCTCTCCGCTGCTCTTCTCTCTACACGAACTGCACCTCAACGCACCCGGCTGTCAAACTCCTGAAGTTTGCAAATGACTCCACTGTCATCGGCCTCATCAAGGACGGTGACGAGTCTGCATATTGACAGGAAGTGGAGCGGCTGGAGCTGTGGTGCGGCCGACGCAACCTGGAGCTGAACACGCTCAAGACTGTAGAGATGATCGTGGACTTCAGGAGGCTTCCTTTGCCACAGCTGCCTCTCACGCTGTCCAGCTGCTTTGTGTCAACCGTCGAGACCTTCAAGTTCCTGGGAATTACAGTCTCTCAGGACCTGAAGTGGGCGATCAACATCAACTCCGTCCTCAAAAAGCCCCAGCAGAGGATGTACTTCCTGCGGCTTCTGAGAAAGCACGGCCTGCCACAGGAGCTGCTGAGGCAGTTCTACACAGCGGTCATCGAATCAGTTCTGTGTTCTTCCATCACGGTCCGGTTTGGTGCTGCTACAAAAGAGGACCAACTCCGACTGCAACGGACAATCAAAACTGCTGAAAGGATTGTCGGTACCCCCCTACCCACCCTTGAGGACTTGGACGCTGCCAGAACTAAGACAAGAGTGTGCAAAATCCTCTCGGACCCTCCACATCCCGGTCACCGGCTCTTCCAGCTCCTTCCCTTAGGTAGGCGCTACCGATCAATGCAAACTAGAACTAACAGACATTCCAACAGCTTCTTCCCTCTTGCAATCAACTTCTTAAACAGCTAACCTACAACTCCATTGCAACGTGCTGCCAATTTTTTTGTCTTGAGTTTGTTATCAAATTTCTGTCAGGCCAATTATATATTACTCGTGCACTCATTGTAGTAGTCTCGCCACGCTGCACTATTTGCATATCTGTTGTTGACCAATACTGGCCACTCATGCCAGAGTAGCATCTGCTCCATTTGCACACTGATTGAGGAGTATCTGCAACATTTGCACAATCAACATTGTCCCAGATTATTGCACTACTAGTCACTTTAAACTGCATACAATCCTTGAAGTCTCGGCGCCCTTTGCACAATGGGCATTGCACCGGACTATTGCGAGATTAGTCATTCAAACTGCTCTAAGTGCTAGAGGACTCTGCATCTTTTTGCACAAATGTCAAAAAAAATACATTTGTACCGGCATTACCAAATAACTAGCAACCCTTTACTGCTCAGTGACTGTTTTTGTCAATGTCTTTATGTCTCAAAGGTGTTCTGTCAATTGACTGTCTGTTGTCGTACTAGAGCGGCTCCAACTACCGGAGACAAATTCCTTGTGTGTTTTTTGGACATACTTTGCAAATAAAGATGCTTCTGATTCTGATGTGCAGTTTGTACTATCTACCACAGGGGGTGATACTATTCCAGGAATCCTTGATGCAGTTAATGACATGAATGTCCATCCATCCATCCATTTTCTGAGCCGCTTCTCCTCACTAGGGTCGCGGGCGTGCTGGAGCCTATCCCAGCTGTCATCGGGCAGGAGGCGGGGTACACCCTGAACTGGTTGCCAGCCAATCGCAGGGCACATAGGAACAAACAACCATTCGCACTCACAGTCATGCCTACGGGCAATTTAGAGTCTCCAATTCATGCATGTTTTTGGGATGTGGGAGGAAACCGGAGTACCCGGAGAAAACCCACGCAGGCACGGGGAGAACATGCAAACTCCACACAGGCGGGGACGGGGATTGAACCCCGCACCTCAGAACTGCGAGGCTGACGCTCTAACCAGTCGGCCACCGTGCCGCCTGACATGAATGTGAAAATGCAATTATTATGATTAACTGTATAACGAAAACAAATAAACCAATCTCTACAGGGCAGTGTGTAGTGTATTAGACGTGCGTTAACGCTATTGTGCATGGATTGTTGTTTAAGCAAAGAATATTGATCGGTTTAACCAGTATTGGGTCTGGTTAGCGCATCTGCCTCACAGTTCTGAGGAGCCGAGTTCAAATCCGGCCTCCTTGTGTGGATATATATATATATATACACACACACACACACACAGTGGGTACCGAAAGTATTCAGGTCACTTTATTACACACACCAAACACTCCCGGTTCGATAATGACATAGAGTGGGTAGGGAAATCATTTCGACCCCCTTAGATTTTTCACTCTTTGTTATATTGCAGGCATTTGCTAAAACCATTTACGTTCATTTTTGTCCTCATGAATGTACACACAGCACCCCATATTGACAGAAAAAAAACTGAATTGTTGAAATTTTTGCAGATTTATAAAAAAAAAAAAAAAAAAAAAAGGAAATATCACACAGCCGTATGTATTCAGACCCTTTGCTCAGTATTTAATAGAAGCACCCTTTTGAGCTAATACAGCCATGAGTCTTTTTGGGAATGATGCAACAAGTTTTTCACACCTGAATTTGGGGATCCTCTACCATTCCTCCTTGCAGATCCTCTCCAGTTCTGTTAGGTTGGATGGTGAATGTTGGTGGACAGCCATTTTCAGGTCTCTACAGAGATGCTCAATTGGGTTTAAGTCAGGGCTCTGGCTGGGCCATTCAAGAACAGTAACGGAATTGTTCTGAAGCCACTCCCTTCGTTATTGTAGCTGTGTGCTTAGGGTCATTGTCTTATTGGTAGGTGAACCTTCGACCCAGTCTGAGGTCTTGAGCACTCTGTAGAAGGTTTTCGTCCAGGATATCCCTGTACTTGGCTGCATTCATCTTTCCTTCGGTGGCAAACCAGTGGTCCTGTCGCCGTGGACCACCGCTTTACTGTGCCATCATCATGGCTCGCGGCGCCTGCCACCGCAAAGCCCCGTGAGTCGGATCCTCACGCGTCGCCACCGCCCAATTGTTTAAGCATATTCTAACAGTATCACTCTTTCATGGTTTATTAGTGAGTCGAAAGTCACGGCTGAATGGACATCACACGGAGAGGGAGTAAAGATTCTAACTGCCTTTAAAACATATACCTCCCCAATTACATTCCATTAGCACCCAAAATGGAATAATAAATGCACCAACTTCGAGCCCTGGTTCCGTTTGGTTTATATCATGTGCGACTCTCTTATTTGTTCTCATTTACCAATGAGGCGACAGTAACAAGTTAGCGAAGTGTGTCATGCATGTCATAGTCTTCATGTCACCAACGCAAGATCTCTGGTTCCTTGGATTGGCTGCTCCATAGCAAGACGTCCCGTCCGACTCACAGCCTTCCTCCCACGAGGCCCGCTGCCTGCGCCGATGACCCTCCTTGCCCCGCCTGCAGGGGCGCCTCGGCCGCTCCACGAGTTCAAGCAACGACTCTCTCCAAGAAGTGATTACAGTGGCCTGTCATTCACTGCTGCCACTGCACGTACATTACATGCTGCTACGTAGCAAACTGGCTAGAAATCGCAATGTTCATGACTGACTGAAGTGTTTTGATTACCACGCAAACTTTGCTTCACTCGAGGATACGCAACGGTAGCATTTAAAAAGTGTGAGGCATAAACATGAACTGTTGTAATTCCTGCACCGTTTACCTGATTTGCATGTAAATACCCTCAAATTTAAAAAAAAAATGTGAAAGTGTGCAGTTCTTGTTCGTTTCATTTAAAATCCGTTGTGGTGGTGTTTAGTTCCAAAAAGATGACAATTGTGTTCATGTCCCAATATTTATGGACCTAATTGAAGGATACAATGCTGCTTGAAAGTTTGTGAACCCTCCTGACATGGTAATCTTTGTGAAAAAAAAAACATTTAACTAACTTTGTTAAACATACATCCAAATCCCAATTTGTAAAGCATACAGTACCTTCCAAGACACACACAAACACACACACACCAAAGGGGTATATTTTCATTATTTAATCCAACAAGCATTTTTTTTTCCCACAAAAAAAACGATAATTGTTCATGTGCAAAAGTATGTGAACCCGTCCGTCTCTTCGTAGCTCGTGGTGCCTCCTTTTGCAACCATTACTCCAACCAGACATTAACCTTAAGCACTAACCAGTCTCTCACAACTGTTTATGTTTTTGCCCACTAGTTCTTGCAAAACTCAGCCAATGGAGAGGTTGGAGTGATATCTCGTATGCAGCAATTTATTCAGGTCTCGCCACATTTGAATCGGATTTAGGTCCAGACTTGGACTGTGCCAATTCACAATACGAATCCTCTTTCTCTGATGCCATTCCTTTGTCATTTTTTCTGGAATGTTTTAGTTAAAGCACACCCAGACTTTCAGATTTTAACCACCATGCTTCATTGTTCTTTACGTCATATGCAGGGCCAGCTTTTCTCCAAACATGGTGGTTTTGCTTGTGACCGAAATAAGCAGATGCTTCCTTGAAAAATGATACAATATTTCATCATTTTAGTATCCTATGTGGATTACAACATCATCTGATATGACATTCCTGCCCATGCTATGTGTGTAAACCTCTGACCATAACTGTGCAGTGGACCACAGCTTATTTATATGCATACACTGTTTCTGTCCTGTAAATTCAAACAAAAATAAATAGAAGCTTAGGGGCTACTCTGCTCTTGGATGAGAAATAAGAATCTGCATTGTCTGTGGTGTCACGCAGGAGGAAGATCTGCTCATTGTGTGACGAGTTGAACCTTTTGGTGCCATTCTGCAAAAAGAGACACTGACACGCTCTCCACACTGAAGTTCTGAAATACATCAGAAGAAGGTATGGAGACAACTTGGAAAATGTGAATGATCCCCCGAGAGCAAATGTAATCGGAGAGATGTCAGGGGATTGTGGGAAAGTGGCTGTGGTGTCGAAGAGGAGTAGCAGGTTAGGGTTCGTTGCCTTGCTAAAGGGTATCTCAGTAGTGCCTAGAACCCACCAGCCTCCATATTTATTTTTGTCCATGGCATGCCACAAACCTAGTCTCAGAGCCAAGTAGCCCTGTCACAATAACACATTTTTTTAGGACGATACTGTATATTTTCACAAAAATAATCAGGATGAATAATATATACTTTTTTTTTTCATGCCTCTGAAGCCAGCTGGGCTAGGCTCCAGCACAGCCACGACCCCAGTGAGGATAAATTGTATGGAAAATGGATGGATTAAATAACCGGTGTCAAACTGGTGGCCCGGTATTCTGGTGTAATACCATTGAGATATTTACAAGCGGTGGAACGGTGAACGACTGGTTAGTACATCTGCCTCATAGTTCTGAAGACCGGGGTTCAAATCCCGGCCTCGTCTGTGTGGAGTTTGCATGTTCTCCCCGTGTTTGCAGGGGGGTTCTCCGGGCACTCCGGTTTCCTCCCTCATCCCAAAAACATGCATGGTAGGTTGATTGAAGACTCTCAATTGCCCGTAGGTGTGAATGTGTGCGCGGATGGTTGTTTGTTTCTATGTGCCCTGCGATTGGCTGGCGACGGGTTCAGGGTGTACCCCGCCTCTCTCCCGAAGCTAGCTGGGATAGGCTCCAGCACGCCGATGACCCTTGTGAGGAAAAGCGGTACAGAAAATGGATGGATGGATATTCACACGCATTTTTTTTGTTACCAATCCCCCTTTGAAAAGAAAAGTAATAGTTGAAAAACATGTTTTTATAGGCTTCTGATTTCAAAACTGGTTATTCATCAATGTGTTGTGTATACTGTAATTACAGTATATGAGGTAATCTTTCACTAATATGGGTCCACAGTAGTCGCGGCCCTCCGAGGGAAGTCATAACTGCGATGTGGCCCGTGACAAAAATTAGTTTGATACCCCTGGATTAAATCATGAAAAATAAGGCCCGCCCTCAAGCTGCAGGACTGTATGGTTTGGTCCACTAAAGGCACTGGAGACGAGCCCTTCACCTGTCAATCAAATATGTTCCCTGTGGTCAACTCCTGGCTGAATAACGTGTGCCACTGAGGTTATGCTTAAGAAAAAGTTAATTGGGCACTAACACACACAACTCGGAGCGAGGTGCTGAGGTTTTTAAACAAAACAATAAACAATTTATTGAGTATGGAAAAACTATCATGTCCATTTTATTTACCGAACGATAAGCCGATATAGTAATTATCGTGACAGGTCTAGAGCTAAGCTCTTATTTCTGCATTCTAGTTAAAATCTTTCAGTGTTTTCGTTTCTTTTAAAAAAAAAAAATCTATATATTATTAACTGCTGTTATCTGACACTCTCCACAGGATTTTGATGTATTTATGAGGCGGAAATCCAGCTGCTCTGAATGCCAGTACCAGGACAGACAGTGATCGCCGCATTGTTCGATTAATTTTGACCATTGATGCATTGGCTTTGAAAGTGTTGCCACTTGTTTTCAGTGAATTTGATTACTCCCATTACTGTCGTCATCATTCTGAAATGCACACGTTCACTTTATGTGTAGGAAACAGTAAGGTTTGACTGAAAAGTGGCTTTATTCATTCTTTCTTACATGTCGCTGTATCATCTATAAAATGGACATACAACAGTCACCCACACATAATAAATAGTGTTTAATTGTTTATGTAATAGTTACAGCACCGCTAGTACATAGTGAATGTGATCATTGCAGAATCCAACCTCAAAAAAGGAAAAAGAACTGCACCTTTAGAGTTCTGAATTTATTTTACAATGTCTGATTTCTTCATCCACAACTTTTATTTGGCATTTGATTCTAGAGATTCAACTTCAAATGTTATGAAACAAAATTAACAAAACAAAACAGTTGATGGAAAAAAAAAAAAGAAAAAAAAAGTAATCTTGTTTGGATTACTCAACACTTGCTTGTTGTACATACACTGCTGCTTGACAAGGGCCCAATGCTCCTGTTTGAATATTTTGCAGCAAAAGCTTGTGTGCCGAGGTAACACCTGGGATCTACATCACTGGGCCATAATGCACGTATGCTCACTGCTGTTGTCAGAGGAGACCATAGAAATGGGGGGCAAGGACAACATGTACAAGGTTTTTATACACAGGGCACTCATCATTCATTTCTTTTCACTTGTTCAAAACCTGAAAGTCTTAAGTGATGATATTTGGAGGCAATGCTGATGTTCTCTAGCACTTTGTCCATGCATCCACCTTATTTATGGATGACAGCATGATTTTTTTTTTGGGACTCCCAGTTGCTTTGTTGTTATTGTTGTCACATCTCAGATGTTCATCTGTTCCTCTCAAAATGTCACACGTGTTGATGTTTTCCTTCCAACTTGTGATATGCATATTCAAATAAAGAGGAGATTTTGTGACCACCCGCGTCTTTAATTCCATCCTTTCCTCCCCTTTTCCCCAACTTTTTTGTTGTCAGTTCGGATGGCAACAGGTGGCAGGAAGCAGCGTTTAATAGTTTTTAGGGTTAGATGATTTCCCAGCAACTGATGCTCCCTGACAGGCTGATGTATCACAGATTCCAGGAGGTCCTTGATGCCCAGTCCTACCTACCCTGCCATGCTCTCCAGGCTCACCTGGATCTCCTGGAGACCCATCACGGCCATCTTTAACAATCCCTGCAACTCCTGGAAGACCTGTGGAGAGTACACAGTTATTGTGACAAAGGCAGATGACTTTGTGAATGTTTCTATGACCTAACATGAGGTAAATCCTCGGTAGGGTCGACTCCTACTCTGTAGGTGATGCCATGTGTGCACAGTGTTGGGGACTAACTAATTACATGTGATAAGATCATGTAATTTGATTACAAAATGAATGCAATTGTAATCCATTCCATTACTGGGCAGAAATGCACAGTTAAATTACAGCTGCTTTGGGAAATTTCCATGATTACAGTTTTAGTTACATTTGAAAAAGAGGTGCAAAAGCTCAGATTTTTGTTTTCATATCAGTTCCTCCTTTTAAAGCCGATGCCTGTTTCTGGCTTTCTCTGGACATGGGCCATTCTGCCGTAATCTCTAACATGACTTACTTTCCCAAATATAACCTTGACGTGCCACCTTGTGGTACATTCTATTATTTTGTATGAGATTTTGAAGAAGCTGACTCATAGTTAGACTTTTTAACAGTTTCATCTTTATAATTTTGGACTCATGGAACATTGTCATATGAAGTGATATTGTCTAAATTGTGCACGTCATTAGCTCAATAATGGGAGCATGTTTTCCACATGCTGTACACATAGTGCAACAAATATTTTTTTTTATTATGTATTTACATTTCATCATGTTTTGAGATCAGTTTGTGTAAAGAAGAAATATGTGGTTAATTCCAAAATAATGATCTAATTGTTTCAATCCACTATTTTAGAGGAAACATCCAAGGGTCCTATTGATGCATTCATTCATAATGAAGTAATCAAAATGTAATCAAATGTAAATAGTTACATTACATTGAGAAAGTAATTGAAATGTCTACACTACTCTTATATTTTCAACATGGTAACTTGCACAGTAATTGTAACCAACTACATTTCCAAAGTAATCTTCCCAACACTGTGTGCAAAAGTACCACAGCGTTACACACTTGCCATACATGTATAATGAACCACCCCATATTAGTCATTTGGCACTCGGATTCTTTGGGGGGAACCTTTGTTTTTTGCTGAAAAACTCTCCTTTTTCCTGTTTTTGTGCTACAAAAATTCAATAACAGCATTGATTCAGAGTGAGCCACAAACTGAGGAGGTGTTAATTGTTTGGTCACTGGTCAAAAGGATCAAGATAATGCCAGTTTGTATTGCCTAACAGGTTAGCTATGGGCATTAAGGTTTGTCACTCCACATTCCAAGCTGTTATGCTCTTTACAGTGCTGGCCAAAATGTCTCCATAACCTCTAATTGGCCATGTAGACTTTGCATGTGGACGTTAGTTATGGAGGTGTCTGAGCTTGGACCAGGGTTGTCCTGTTGATATACTCCCTTTAGGCAGTATTATAATAAAACACTGTAGAGTTTTTCCTTTCCACTTTTGTCATGCTTCGAGATAATATCTGTTGTATATTATCGGGGCCGTACAAATAAAATACAATAGAGGCAGAATTTAAAGGTACTAAGACTCAAATAACAATGTCAGGCTACACACTGTACCTTGGTATCCTTGGTCTCCAAGGGGGCCCTCAATTGCTTTGCCGATGGGCCCCTTATCACCTTGCTCACCGACGTCACCTGTTTTTAAAATGGACAATGTTTAACAATTATGTGTTCAATAATATACAGATGAGCACCATGCTTACACCACTATATAAGTTCACACTACAGTGTTACCTTAACTCACGAGTTTAATTGTTCCGCGACCATGCGTGTAACTCAATTAACCCTTCTCTCTCTCTCTCTCTCTCTCTCTCTCTCTCTCTCTTTATATATATATATATATATATATATAATATATATATATATAGGCGGCACGGTGGCCGACTGGTTAGAGCGTCAGCCTCACAGTTCTGAGGTGCGGGGTTCAATCCCTGTCCCCGCCTGTGTGGAGTTTGCATGTTCTCCCCGTGCCTGCATGGGTTTTCTCCGGGCACTCCGGTTTCCTCCCACATCCCAAAAACATGCATTAATTGGAGACTCTAAATTGCCCGTAGGTGTGACTGTGAGTGCGAATGGTTGTTTGTTTCTATGTGCCCTGCGATTGGCTGGCAACCAGTTCAGGGTGTACCCCGCCTCCTGCCCGATGACAGCTGGGATAGGCTCCAGCACGCCCGCGACCCTAGTGAGGAGAAGCGGCTCAGAAAATGGATGGATGGATGGATATATATATATATATATATATATAATTGTAATCCCTTGAAATGCCAGTGATCTGTTTCAGCCCCCTAAAAAGTCTGTTAGTTCCAGAATTGGCTGCTGTTGTTTACTGGCACTGTGGCACAATGCAGGCAAAGAATGGGACTGACGTATTTCCGAGTCACAGATATACAATATGACTAGATCCAATTCCAAAAGATGTGCCTATGTGGCGGCCATGTTAAATGTTACACATTGACCTGGCAGCCATGTGATGGTTATATCTATTGTCTATTGTACATGGAGCGCTGTTGCCGGTGTGGAGAGAGATTGAGAGCAAGCGAGAGAGAGAGAGAGAGCGAGAGTGAGAGAGAGCGGCATGGCTGAAGTCTTAACTCTGAGGAATACAAAATACAAGTTTTTGGAGTCAGGAACATGCTATTTTTTGTACAGTTAACAGTCCAGTCCGATCCTTTTTTTGGCTGACATCGGCCCAATTTCTAGTCTCAAAGATTGGCTCGGCAGATCCCTATCAATAATGTCCCCATTACCAAGCACATGGGCGTGGTAAGTTTGGATAAAATGGGAAACTTTCAAACATTCATTCATTCATCTTCCATTCCGCTTATCCTCACTATGGTCGCGAGCGTGCTGGAGCCTATCCCAGCCATCTTCGGGAAAGAAGTGGGGCACACCCTGAACTGGTCGCCAGCCAATCGCAGGGCACATATAAACAAACAACTATTCGCACTCACATTCACACCTACTGGCAATTTAGAGTCTTCAATTAGCCTACCCTGCATGTTTTTGGGATATGGGAGGAAACCGGAGTCCCTGGAGAAAACCCACGCAGGCACGGGGACAAGATGCAAACTCCACACAGGCGGGGCAAGGATTTGAACCCCGGTCCTCAGAACTGTGAGGCAGATGTGCTAACCAGTCGTACACCGTGCCACCACTTTCAAACATTTTCAAGCTTTTTTTTTTATACTTACTGTATTTTTACGACCATAAGGCGCTCTTAAAAGTCTTAAATTTTCTCCAAAATGGACGGGGCGCCTTATAATGCGGCGCGCCTTATGTGTGCACCAAGTTCCAAAATCTGTAAATCCTGTTGTGTGACTTTGATGAGCGCTCCGCTTGACTGACTGAGAGCATTTCCTGCCGACACGCTGCTTATATAGAGGAAAGGCGGACGTGAATGAGGACAGCATGCGGACGCCGATATGTGCATTGTGCAAAACAACATCGGTTTGGCTAAGGACCCCCGTAAATGGCACCTACAAAGAGACATGTGTACGAAGCACAGTTTAAACTGCAAGCTATCAGTGACGCGGAGGAACATGCGAATTGAGCAGCCGCGAGAGAATTCAAGATCAACGAATCAATGGTTCGCAAGTGGAGGAAGCAGGAAAACGCCGGCATCATTGCTGAACAGCCCCCCGGCAACGAGACTGACTCCGACAATGACGAGAGGGAACCCGGCATGTTTGATGGAGAACTTGCCCAGCTGTTCATTTCGGATACGGAAGACGAGGACTTTGATGGATTTGTGGATGAGGATTGATCAAAAAATAACGTGAGTACATTGTTAAATACTTCAATAAAGTACAACCCAACTCAGTTTTGCTCCCGCTGCCTTTTTAAAAACATACATATGTTTTAGCGTGCATGCATGCTACCGTATGTTTTAAGCTAGCGTATGTTTTACCATGCCTGCGCCCAACAATACGGTGCGCCTTATGGTCGTGAAAATACGGTATTTACAATAACTTTGTACTGTACTGGGCGTTTTCGGCTACAAAAAAAAAACTACAAAACAATTTTGTACTGTACAGTAATATGGATGCATATGGTCTCCCAAAAAGTGCTTCGATCGGCTATATCGAACAATATATTTTCCCAAAACTTTCACGATAAACGATAGTATTGTTGATATTTTTTTATACCACTGATAAAAAGATATTAGAACATAAAGAATTTTAAAATCTTACAAATTCTGCCCTGGTAATCAAACATATGAGCACAACTGTGTAATTGTTCGCTCATTTACTAAATAAAAGTAGGGCTAAATTACACAATAAGAGTAAGTAAATAAAAACAAAGTTATACATGTTCAAATAAAATGCTTAACAAAAATAAAAAAAAGTTAGACTTCCCCCTAGTCTGTTTGGCATCTTGACACAACAGTGAAGTTTGAAACAATTTTACATAATTTAATTTAATAAATATTGACAACTGAACTGTTCTAGAGATTATGTTTGTTAAAATCTTTACTTTGTTTCATTAAGGCGTTTCACATAGAGTGGGTATGGTATGGTAGTATTCAGACCCCCTTAAATGTTTCCCTCTGTGTTATATTACAACCATTTGCTAAAATTATTTAAGTTCATTTTTTCCTCATTAATGTACACACAGCATCCATTATTTACAGAAAAAAATGGAATTGTTGACATTTTTGCAGATTTATTAAAAAAGAAAAACTGAAATATCACACAGCCATATGTATTCATACCCTTTGCTCAGTATTTAATAGAAGCACCCTTTTGAGCTAATACAGTCTTTTTGGGAATGACGCAACACATTTTTTACACCTGGATTTGGAGATCCCCTGTCATTCCTCCTTGCAGATCCTCTCTACTGCTGTCAGTTTGGATGGTGAACATCGGTGGACAGCCATTTTCAGCTTACTCCAGAGATGCTCAATTGGGTTTAAGTCAGGGATTTGACTGGGCCATTCAAGAACAGTCACACAGTTGTTCTGAAGCCACTCCATTATTTTAGCCGCGTGCTTAGGGTCATTGTCTTGTTGGAAGGTGAACCTTCGGCCCACTCTGTGGTCTTGAGCACTCTGGAGAAGGTTTTCGTCCAGGATATCCCTGTACTTGGCCACATTCATCTTTCCTTCGGTGGCAAATCAGTCGTCCTGGCCCTGCAGCTGAAAAACACCCCCACAGCATGACGCTGCCACCACCATGCTTCACTGTTGGGACTGTATTGGACAGGTGATGAGTAGTGCCTGGGTTTCTCCACACATACCGCTTAGAATTAAAGCCAAAAAGTTCTATCTTGTCTCATCAGACCAGAGAATGTTATTTCTCACCATCTTGGAGTCCTTCAGGTGTTTTTTTAGCAAACTCCATGCTGGCTTTCATGTGTCTTACACTGAGGAGAGGCTTCCGCCGGTCCACTCTGCCATAAATCCCCGACTGGTGGAGGGCTGCAGTGATGGTTGACTTTCTAGAAATTTCTACTATCTCCCGACTGCATCTCTGGAGCTCAGCCACAGTGATCTTTGGATTCTTCTTTACCTCTCTCACCAAGGCTCTTCTCCCCCGATTGCTCAGTTTGGCCGGACGGCCAGCTCTAGGAAGGGTTCTGGTCGTCCCAAACGTCTTCCATTTAAGGATTATGGAGGCCAATGTGCTCTTAGGAACCTTAAGTGCAACAGAATTTTTTTTGTAACCTTGGCCAGATCTGTGCCTTGCCACAATTCTGTCTCTGAGCTCTTCAGGCAGTTCCTTTGACCTCATGATTCTCCTTTGCTCTGACATGCATTGTGAGCTGTAAGGTCTTCTATAGACAGGTGTGTGGCTTTCCTAATCAAGTCCTATCAGTATAATCAAATACAGCTGAACTCCAATGAAGGTGTAGAACCATCTCAAGGATGATGAGAAGAAATGGACAGCACCAAAGTTAAATATGAGTGTCACAGCAAAGGGTCTGAATACTTATGGCTGTGTGATATTTCAAGATATTTTAAGATAAACTAAAAAAGGAGCACTTGTAAGTCAAGGCACCACTTTCCTGTAAATATTTGAAACCGCCATACCTCTGGTACCAGGATCTCCAAGTTCTCCTGGCAGGCCTCTGTATCCTGGAGGACCACGGGTACCCGGGTGACCGATGGAGCCGGCTGATCCCGGCTGTCCTGGAGGCCCGGCAGGTCCGGGTCGGCCGACCGTCCCCGGTGCCAGAGGTCTGCGAAGATTGGCGGCCAGTTGTGCAATTTGATCTGCAGAGTGTGGAAGGCCATCAGACAGTCACTTCCCATCTTATATTTCTCTCAACACTGGAATTCATTTTAATGTGGAATCAATTTTAATGTGGATCTTCACCATCGATCATTGAGCCACACAACTCTCTGATGTGCTGTTCACTCGCTAGTTTACCCTAAAACATAAAAGCAAGATTGTATTATGGACAATAAACTCATTCAACAGTTTGTTTGGTAATCTTCAAAATAAAACACTTACAGGTACACCTGTCTTTCCAGCAATTCCAGGAAGACCCTGTTCTCCCTGGAAGCCCATTAATCCTGGTTTTCCCAGGGGCCCTCTTGCCCCAAGTTCTCCCTGTGGCCCTGTGACACCTTTAGGTCCCAGTTCTCCTCTTTTCCCTGCCTGTTTCCAATAAAAATGTTTAAATGACTTGTAGTTTGACATAAAGTTCTAATCTAACCTTAGCAGGAGCTAAAAACATCTGCATTGACCCTAAATGCCACTTCTTTCAACAAACACAGGAGAAGAAGGAAACCCCCCCCCAAAAAAACAAATCGAAGAATCTCGAAGCATGAAACCCGTCACTGCTGTGCTTGTAATCACACAAATTGTGCTGCACCTTCATGCTACTCATCTCTTCCTTCTGCCATTTAAGCAGTCAATGATGCTGAAGAAACAATGACTGACTAATTAATCCCATTAAAACTGGAATGTGAGGCAGAAAGTGTAGTGACTGCGTAAATAAAAGTAAGGCAACGGACTGACCAGGAACAACGAATAAACTGTCATCAGTTCTACTGAGGTGTGACGGTGGGATGGACACACTCTTAGCAAAATGTAGAAATATACATAAATGTAGCCCACCTGTCCTTTTTGTCCAACTGGTCCAAAATGGCCCTTTGAATAAAAGACAAGTAAGAAATAAGTGCCATTCTAAGAATTATGTCAAAATATTTGACAATCGATACTTACAGGTTCTCCATTCTCTCCAGGTAAACCATCGCTTCCTGCTACACCCTACAATTACAACATAACATAATCTTACACATCCATCCTAATCACACAGTAAAACAGCCAGACTAAAAGACAAGTTCAGCTGGGCCTTTGTTAAGCATGACTAGCTTGAACTTTGACTCAGGTAAGTACCATGTCTCCTTTAGCTCCTGAAGCGCCAACTGGCCCCTGTGAGGTAGGGTGGGGGGGGGGGGGGGAAAGGAGAGAACATAAATGAGAGCAATGTTGAGACATTTGTGCAAGAGGGTAGGAGGTGGAGGGGGCATGGTGAGGGGTATTGAGGGGGCAGAGAGGATGGGCAGGTTGTGGGGAAGGGGAAGCAATATAAAGACCATCTTTGTTCTTTCGTTTTCGACTAGGGACGACTGTGTGTCAGAACTCTAGCTGGGCTATAGTTTAACTTTATTCCACTTCCACTAAGGTGGGATGGCCTGGGTAATGACATCGCTGGTGTTTTGTAAAGACCCCTATGGAGACGTATGCAACTGTTGATGTTTGATAATGGCCGGCGATATGTGAAGGACTCACTCTTTCACCAAACTCTCCTCTAATGCCTGTTGGACCTGGAAGACCTGGATCCCCCAAAGTTCCTCTGACGCCCTGCGGCACACAAAACTCTATAAACTATTAATTCTAACGACAGCAACTAAGAACTGGAATGGGGTTTGTACTGACCTGGAAACCTTTCACCCCCTGAGGTCCCGGGTTGCCTGCAGGTCCAATGCCTCCCTGCAGGAATAACACACTGCTTATTAACTACTAGTAACATTTTGATTATAATGTTTAGTAAGACAAAACATACTACACTGACATAATAATCATGTGAGATTTTCTTTGTTACGTACATGTCAATTCCTATAATTGATATAATTTAATATAATTTTCTTTCATGCACAGGATCTGAGTCCAAGCACAAAGACCTCTTTGTCTCTGGATCCACCGGTGTGAATACCTCCGACAGTCTCTGGCCATATATTTATACTGACTCCACCGTCACATAATTCTTAACCTTGATCCGGCAAACCTCTTTGCATTGCCATTCCTCTTCTTAAGACGTTCCTTCGTCCACAAATTTAAATTGAAAAAAGGTTTCTAAAGGTTTCCAAAATTCGACAATTTTGCACATTCTTAATGAGATTGAATGTTGTGCAGCGATTTGATGGTGCGGCATATTGGCACAAACTTACAGCCACTCCTCTGGGTCCTGCTATGCCTCTCTCTCCTGGTATGCCAATGTCACCCTGTGAAAAGACATGAAAGTCTAGAGAAACCAGATGCTTCATTGTTCAAACTTGTATTTAGCAACACGTCTGAGAGAGCCAGTAACAGCCCAGATGCCCACCAGATACATACAGGAATACCTGGCTCTCCACCGGGTCCTGTCTCCCCAGCCTTCCCTGGATCACCCTGGTGAAATTAAAAAATCAAAAAACAAACAAAAACAAGAGAGAGACAGAGAGTTCACAACAATTCTTCTTAATATATTATATAGTCTTGTAGACTTGCATTTGGTTTTAAAGCTTACAACTTCTCCTTTTGATCCTTTGCCACCAGCCTTTCCTTGTAGACCCTATGGAGAAAAATATATTCATGGTGAACTTGTCTTAGGCATATGGTATGTTATTGTCAATGAGGAGACACCTCACACACACAAATGTATTTTTAACTTACAGGAAGTCCATTGGGTCCTTTTTCTCCAACTACCCCATGGCGCCCAGCATCACCCTAACCAACCACACAAACTGTGATTGTAACATCAGTCTTAATGAGACTGTGGCTCGCAAGTATCTTTAAGCACAGACCACAAGAGGACATGTACCTTCTCGCCATCCATTCCTGGTGTGCCATCTTTGCCATCTCTGCCAGGAATTCCCTGTGTGGAAATCAGACAGTCTTCAGTTTCTATTGACCATTTCAGAAAGCATTTTCATCAGGTGGTCACTTACGGGCTCCCCTTTGGGCCCAGCACCACCAACAGCTCCCTTTGGACCAATTTTACCCTGTTTGAAGCACAGGCATGTTTAATATGTGATATATGGAGAGCCTCCAAACTCCCAATCTTTTACTTACAATTTCTCCTTTGGGACCTCTGAAGCCCTGGGGACCCCTTTCTCCAGTATCACCCTGGAAGAATCAGATGACACACAAACAGCTATTTATTAATGGGACCAGTGATTAATTGTGACAGTAAATTAGGGACCCAAATATCAAGGCGTTTTCAAAGTGTTTCAGAGACAAACAGAGACTCACTGTCTTTCCGATGATGCCAGCGATGCCAGGTTTACCTCTGAATCCCGGAAGACCCTACAACAAACCAAAGAATAAGGGCAAGGAGAACAGACACGCTTTTCCGAATGAAGCCGAATCAGTGCCATTTCTTACTCTGTTTCCCACGGATCCCATAGGACCCGGCAAACCTCTTAGACCGCGTGGGCCCTGAAAAATATCCCCGCAGCACCTTGAGGCAAACGTCGTCAAGAGTCATCCAAAAACTGCAATTCTGAGATGACCTTACCTGCAGGCCAACTGTCCCTGGAAAACCTGGGGGACCAGGAGGACCAGGATCCCCCTAAAGACATACCAGACACTGGGTAAACCAACAAACCAGCACCATCTGTAGGACATTTGTGGCCTATATCACACACTCACCTTCTCTCCATCCTTCCCAACTTCTCCCTTGTCTCCTTTATGGCCTGTGTGACCCTATAAGAAGAGTCGCAGTATATTCAATCAAAGGATGACAATTAAATGTGAGATTATGGGGTGTTGCATTTATACTCATCATAAATAGTCACCTTAAATCCTGGTATCCCCGGAGGACCAGGAGGACCAGGGGGGCAGATGGCAGGACACTGTACACAAAAACCACTGAGCATCCTGCTCTTTATGCAGTTCATTGAGTTGCGTCCTGTAATACTTACCAGGAGGTCACCACTTAGATCATGAAGAGTACCAGGAAGACCCTGACAAAAAAAAAAAAAAAAAGTTTCATGCATACGCTTGACTTCCACAAACTAAATTACAAAGTCTCTTGAAGTCCAGTAAATAATAAAATAAAATAAAAATGCAACTGTGTTGCAGCACTAATTTCTCACATATGATGAGGACTGCACTTACAGGTGGCCCATCAGGACCAGCAGGTCCCGGAAGTCCTGGAAGACCCTCAGCACCCTGGTAAGATAAAGGAAATTCCAGTTACCCTCCCATGTGTAGTCACATGCAATGTGTACCAATGTAGAATAACACTTGATGGGAGTTAAACCCCTTTAAATCCTTAACATGTGCAAACACCTACACAACAATCTACCTTCGTCTAAAATTTTTTCTCTATTGGATTAACATTTTTTTCCCATCACATCATCATTCTGGTCCTCAAAAAAATTATTCGATATAAGCTCATGGTGCAGGTGCGCTCATGGAGTATCTTCCTTACAAGTGTATTGAAATAACGATTAAATATAATTATATAAAATAGGCATGGATGATCAATCTCTTTTACATTCAGCGGATGATGCTGCATTTCGACGATGGCAAGAGGTCTAACTAAGGATATTTGACAGACACTCACCACAGGACCCTGAGGTCCGACTCCACCAGGCAACCCGTTGGTCCCGGATAAACCCTGGAAACAGAAAACATTAAACAATTGCAATCTGTCAAAAGAGGGTGCGGTAAGTATATTTTCCCAAGATTCCAACCAAAAAAAAAAAATTCCTGGACACGAGAAGAGTATTAAGATCATTTCTACTCACGGGAGCTCCTGATCTTCCTCTGCCCTATGGAAAATACAAGAAGTCTTACTGGCACAAATTCTGTTTTACACTGTGTCAGCGTGGGCTTGTTAGCTCAGGGCCTAGTTGACGTTATGTTGGGGTACTTACAGCAGATCCAGGTGGCCCAGGAGGTCCTGTTTCTCCCTATGGAGAGACACACAAAGTCTGATATTCTGAATCAGTCACTTGAATTTTTGGAAGGTTACAACTGTGTCCAAATAATAAGTGGCTTATGCTAGAGTTTGAACAGAATCTGAAAATATGTCTCATGATCTTCTATGATAGATATTTAAACTTTATACATTTTTGAAAATTGAAGACTAACATTGACTTTAACACGAATGTATGAGAGATAGCTTCCACCCACATACAGTACATGGAGGATTTATTGCAGGTTGTAAGAGAGTGAATTAATAAGAAACCTTGTATTGCATGCAACAAACAAATTAGGTTGCTCTCAGATAAGAATTTGTGTTAACAATATACTGTACTAATACTGCATTAGGCAGTTATTATCATCAAACTGAATTATCCCAAATCATGCGGTGGGTATCTGCCCTGCAAAAACCCAAAATCTTACCCTGTGAATTTATTGTATTTCTAGTGAAAATATCTTACTGCACTTATTTTAAGACACTTATTTTTATTTTTCACTTTTCCCTAAATTTTGAGCAAGATAAAAATATTTGTTTTAAGATACAAGATCTTACTTTAAGAATCTTATCAAGTCAATTCATGCTGGCTCCATTGGCAGATTTTTTCCCCACTTAAAATAAGACATTGTGTCCCTAAAATCAGAATCATCTTTATTTGCCAAGTATGTCCAAAAAACATACAAGAAATTTGTCTCCGGTAATTGGAGGCGTTCTAGTACGTGTATGAATTGACTTGATAAGATTCTTGAAAGTCTTTTTTTTTTTAAAGTCAAAACTGTCTTCAAATAACTACAGTAAGATGTTTTCACTAGAAAAACAAATTCACCGGGTAAGATTTTGCAGTGTAGCAAAATATATATAATTTCTTTTTACCGATTTACCCCCAAACACCCACCCCACACACACTTTTTTTTTACCTCCTCTTATGCTTTCTTTAACCCCTTAACAGCTGTATTTGTAAAAGCAAAAGAGACCAAATAATCACAGAGATGTTACACTTCACTTATTCACTGCATTCCTTACAAACACATGGGACATGACTTCAACTGCTCTCTTGTTTGTTTTATGAGTCAGAGCAGTATACTGTATTTGTGTACAGTAATCAGCATGCGCTACTGTTTTGCCGATGCACATTTTGCATAATGCAGTAGCAATGAGCAAATGGGGAAAAGCGTCCTCATTAGGTTTACTAATTAGCTGGATTGTTTGGGGAGGTTGAATGTTTGAAAGCATATTTGGAGCATTTTACTTAAATCTAATTTATTTTACATTCATAATGTGTGTGTGTGTGTGTATAATTATAAAACGTGGAGAGCAAATACATGATGGTCACCCTCAGTCTCATAGACTAATGGGGGGAGTGACATTCCAGGCCAGATTAGAGAAATAATGCTGATTCTGATCCCTCATTAAAAGTGTACAGACCACAAGGCTGAGCCAGCTTGACAAATCTAGTTCGACAGAGAGCGTGCCGGCATCATATCTACATTCTCATGCAAAACGCAGATACTTTATCCCATAACTGAGCTGAATTCATCTTTAGACTGTATCAAAAACACACAGGACACACTTACTGCCTCCCCTGCAGGTCCATCCTTCCCAGGAGGACCATCAGGACCTGTCAGACCCTGAAGAAAAGATGGATATTATCACTTTGTATGTTCTGTTGGTATATTACACATTCTTACGAAGTGCATAAGAAGAAGTGATTCTGATTCATGCCATAAATAAAACTGTTAAAACTAGTAATAATGTGATTCATTCCTAGAGGACAACACAGGTGGGTGTGCTGATTCTCGGCACTTACATCCACCCCCGGAAGTCCTGGCAAGCCTGGTTTTCCTGCGACTCCTGGAATTCCTGCTTTTCCTTTGGGGCCCTGCAACAAATAGGGAGAACACCATCAACAAAAATCTAAATATGCATTTGTTTATTTGAAGACTCTCAAAATAGGGGTGATGTTAAAAAAAAAAAAGGCTTCTATATACAGTAATAAAGTACATATATTATATATACAGTATATATATTCTTTATTATTATTATTTTGTTAAATATATTTTTTTTTTGCTTGGTGAAATATGGGAGGCAATTTGTCATATTTGAATTTACATTTTGTGTTCTTGGAAGTTTTGTTGGATGGGTGCAGGAAAGGTAGGTAGGTTGGTCTATTAATTAAGAAGGTAATTCTAAACAATATTATTAAAATAATTGTATGGAAAAACACATACAATATATGCAGTATGTATATATTTTCAGGGTCACGGTTGAGCTGGAGCCGATTCCAGCTGATTTTGGGCGATAAGCGAGGTTGACCCTGGACTAGTCGCCAGTCAATCACAGGGCATATTAAAACAACGGTTAACAACCATTTGCACAGACATTAACACCGATGGACATGGCATGTGTTTGAAATGTGGGAGGAAGCCAGAGAAGCCAACACATCGATAACATTTGATAAGACAACTAGTAACACCATTATTGGAATACTCACTGCTTTCCCTGCCATTCCAGGAGGTCCGGACTTACCCTGTTATTGAGAGACACACATTAAGACTCAATAAATGTACAGTATGAATTTCATTACTTTTTTTCATACAACTGGCTGTGGTTGTTGTTATGATGTCATGAGGTTATTATTTACTTAAATTTCCTTAACTGCATTGACAGTGCGGTGAAAAAGTACTTGCCCCCTTCTCAAATTCTTATTTCTTTGCATAGTTTACCAACTTTAATGTTTAAGATAATCAAACTAATGTGAACTTCAGACAAAGAGAACCCAAGTAAACATAAAATGCAATTTTTAAATGGTGATTTTATTCATTACGGAAAAAAAATATTCAAAGCTACCTGGTCCGGTGTGAAAAAGTAATTATCCCCTTCCTGGCCCTTTGTTAAATCATTAATTAACTATGGCTCATTACAATTTTTGGAAAGCTGACTTTAATTCCACTGACCACATTCAGGCCTCATTACCTCCGGACCTGTTCAGTCAAGAAATAACTTAAATAGCAGCTGTCTGACAAAAAGAAATCAGGCAAAAGATCTAAAAAAGCGGCACCAATGAGCCACGATCCAAAGAAGTTCAAGAACAGGTGATAAATAAAGTAATTGACATCTATCTGTCTGGAAAGGGTTACAAAGTCATCTCTAAAGCTTTATGGCTCCAGCAAACCACGGTGAGAGCCATTAGCCACATATGGAGAAAACATGGAACAGTGAGTGGCCAGCCGAAAAAGATGACCCCAAGAGAACAGCAAAGACTCATTCGAGAGGTCACAAAGAAACCCAGGACAACATCCAAAGAACTGCAGGCCTCCCTTGCCTCAGTTAAGGTCAGTGTTCATGACTCAACAATAAAGAAGAGATTGGGCAAAAATGGCATCTATGGCAAAGTTCCAAGGCGAAAACCACTGCTGACCAAAGAGAACAGAAAGCCTTGTCCTACTTTTGGAAAAACAAAACAAAAAACATTTGAATGATTCCCAAGACCTTTGGCAGAATATTACCTGGACTGACGAGATGAAAGTTGAGCTTTTTGGAAGGTGTGTGTCTCGTTAAATCTGGCGTAAATGTAGCTCAGCATTTCAGAAAAAGAACATCATACCAACAGTCAAACAGGATGGTGCGATTGTGATGTCCTGGGGCCGCCTTCTACTTCAGGACCTGGATGACTTACTGTGACTGATGGAACCATGAATTCTGCTCTTTACCAGAAAATCCTGAAGGAAAATGTTTGGACATCAGTTTGTGACCTCAAGTTGAAGCACACTTGGGTTTTGCAGCAGGACAACGATCCAAAACAAACACACCAGCAAGTAAACATCTGAATGGGTTAAAAAAACAAAATGAAGGTTTTGGAATAGCCTCGTCAAAGTCCAGACTTAATTCTGATTGAAATGCTGTGTTGGCATGACCTCAAAAAGGCTGTTCATACTGGAAAACCCTCCAGTGTTTCAGAATTAAAACAATTCTGCAAGTAAGAATGGGCCAAAATATCTCCACAGAGATGTGAAAGACTCATTCCCAGTTATAGAAAAGGCTTGATTTCAGTTGTTGCTATTATTATTATTATTACTTGTCATTAGGTTTAGGGAGCAACCACTTTTTCCACACAAGGCCAGGTAACTTTGTATGTTTTTTCCCCCATAATAATCACCATTTAAAAACTGCATTTAATGTTTACTTGGGTTATCTTTGTCTGATATTTACTTGAACATCTTAAACACTAATGTGGGGAAACTATGAAAAAAAAAAAAAAAAATAATAATAATAATAATTTGAGAAGAGGGCACATACTTTTTCACAACGCTGTATAGTGTTAAGTCTCTGCAGGCTTTGGGGGAAGAACAAACAGAACTAAAAATGTTCACATGCTGAAACCCCTCTGCTGGTTTGGATGGAGGAGGCTGAAGGTGCAGGGAGGAGGTGTGAGGTGAAACTCTGGATGGTCGCACACAGCTGGGGAATGTATGAATAGACCCTCTGTGTGCCTTCACCCGACTGCTGGAACCAAAATATCTACAAATAAAATACTCTCTTGTTGCCTTACAAGGGCACATTCACATAGTTTGTACCAATAATCAATGTGTGTAGTGCACAGTACTGTTCACATGTTAAGGTAATAGAGAACTTTAGAAATGTTGCAACTGGAAATGACAACATAAATTTATACAAACTCTTATAGAGGTTGTCCATTAAGTAAGTACTAAGCAGTGCTTGCATTTGCCTGCCATTATTGGCAGGAAATAATAGTGGGTGGGGCAGTGGGATGGGCCACTGTGACAAAACATTTAAGAGACCAAGAAAACACAATTTAGCCTGCAAAGGTGTAAAGGCTATCCAATATAGGACATGACAATTGAGCTACAGGGTAAGGAAGTCTAAAGCTACACGAGGTATATATTTTAAAACACACATTATATACAGTATTTTTTTGGGGATCCTGTTTGGAAACCGACAAAACTGAAGCTGAAATTCATTCTTCATTTGCGCACTGGGGCAGCGACAATGACGATTGAGCTACAGGGTTGGGAAAGGTAAAGTTACTTGAAGAATATATTTGAACACAGACATTATATATATGTTTTTTCATTTTCTAACTGGGGCCGATTCACTGTTAGATTGGTAGAAGCTGCCGTCCATGTGCAGCAAATGTTAAAACAAAGGTCAACTCACATCAATGCCGTCCCGTCCCGGGGGCCCTGGCGGCCCTGCTACCCCGGTGGCTCCTCGCAGGCCAGGCCTCTGCAATACAAAGTAAACGGAGCATCATACATGTGTCACCACGCAGCAGTGGTCATTTTCAGTGATGAGAAGTTGTCGTTACTTGAGTCTCAATAGTGTCATTATTGTGCAGGTGAAACAAGACATTAACACACTATGTACACAAATTAATGCATCAAAGAAAGACTACATGACAGTATGCATTGAGTCCATGATTCAGTGTGGATTTGTCCACTGAGCTTGAATGAACAGAGGTGGTAGTGTGTGCACTCCTCTCAATCCGTGCATTCCAAAACTAGCAAAATCTGGCCACTCAATCAGAACCAGCACATCGCATTCATGCAATCAAGAGATAACTATTTTTTATGTAATGCAGTGGTGTCAAACTTAGAGCCTAGGTTCCAGATCTGGCCCGCCACATCATTTTATGTGGCCCACGAAAGCAAGTACTAATCTAGTTCCTTATTCGTATGAAATTGATTTAGTCCTTTCATTTTGGCAGAAAAACTGCAAAAAAAAAAATCAAATTTATTTCAATTTTAGCAGATTTTTTCCCCAACAAATCCCCTACCCGTTATAAATTAACAATTGTATTTTGAAGTATTTGGTTGCCACTGTATTCCAAACCATACGGTTAAAATTCAATGTGTTGTTAAAATAGGTATGTAATAACAATAAAATGCAGGGCCAATTCTGTATAATATGCAGTCATCGGATGAGGTGGTTAGGTTGTACACCTTATTTTCAGTCATAACGGCCCTCTGAAGGCAACCATGAATAGGATGTGGCCCACCACAAAAATGAGTTTGACACTCCTGCGTAATTTATCATCTCAATAACAGATGGAAAGGACAGATTTTGTGCCACCTGCTCCAGGGGGCTAAAAAAAAATGGCTCAAGGACATTAATGAAAGCCTACCTGGCCAGAGGAGGTTGTCAAAAGCTGGCACAGTAAGAGCACCCACAGAGCCGAGAAGGTCGTCATGATGCCCAGCGGTGTCGCTCGCGAAAAAAGGTCCAAAGCCGGTCGCCGGTCCTGGCTCGCTCCCCCCCCCCAAAGAGTCCAACGGGAGCCTTCGTTCACCTGGAGGCGCGCAGCTCCTGAATAACGTCCTCTTGGCTCCCAGATAAACCCGAACCTCCAGAAAGTAGGAAGGGGCTGAGCTCAGTCTGGGTGAGGAAGAGTGGGACTTGACACTTGGCGAAGAGGACGTAGAAAGTCGAGCAGGAAACATTCGGAATATCAATCGATTGGGCGGAGCTAGAGGTTTTGTGGGGTTTGTGCTTTGACCAATTATAAGAGAGATTTTCTGTGATTGACAGCTAAAACAAGTGAGTTTCTGCGTTCTCTCCAATCCCCACCATTTTCATAATTCACCTTGACCCCCCCTGCCCCCCTCTCTTTTTTTGCATTACCCACCCCCAAAATCGAAATAATAAAAGCAAACTCCTGCTTTAAATACTGTATGGAAACGCTGTATCACACCCTTTCTGGATGAGATAGATTTTAGCTTCAAATAATACAAAATTAAATGTGCGCTGTTTTTAAATGTTTTTGTTCCTTTTTTTAATCTTAGTTTATTTTGTGTGTTTGTTTTTTAGCTTCAGAGAGGGCAGGATAGGTCACCACACTCACAGGCACACTAAAAATATTTACATATTTACTATTAGAATACTGAAAAAAAAATGAATACATGTTGTATCTGTACTGGTTTTTACCATCCATCCTTCCATTTTCTTCCGCTTATCCGAGGTCGAGCCACGGGGGCAGTAGCCTCAGAAGGGAGGCCCAGACTTCCCTCTCACCAGCCACTTCCTCCACCTCTTCCGTGGGGATCCCGAGGCGTTCCCAGGCCAGCCGAGAGACGTAGTCTCTGCAACATGTCCTGGGTCGTCCCCGGGGTCTCCTCGTGGTGGGACGTGCCTGGAACACCTCAGCAGGGAGGCTTCCAGGAGGCATCCTCATGAGATGCCACAGTCACCTCATCTGGCTCCTCTCAATGTGGAGGAGCAGCGGCTCCACTCTGAGCCCCTCCCGGATGACCGAGCCTCTCACCCTCTCTCTAAGGGAGAGCCCGGGCACCCTGCAGAGGAAACTCATTTCGGCCGCTTGTATCCGGGATCTTCTTCTTTCGCTCACGACCCACAGCTCGTGACCATTGGTGAGGCTAGGAATGTAGATCGACCGATAAATTGAGAGCTTCGCCTTTCGGCTTAGCTCCTTCTTCACCACAACGGACTGACACAAAGTCTGCATCACTGCAGATGCTGCACCGATCCGCCTGTCAATCTCCCGTTCCATTCTTTCCTCACTTGTGAATAAGACCCCAAGATACTTGAACTCCTCCACTTGAGGCAGGATCTCATCCCCGACCCAGAGAGCGCACTCCACCATTTTCCAACTGAGGACTACGGTGTCAGATTTGGAGGTGCTGATTCTCATCCCAGCCGCTTCACACTCGGCTGTGAACTCCTCCAGTGAGAGTTGGAGATCACGGCTTGATGAAGCCAACAGAACCACATCTTCTGCAAAAAGCAAAGATGCAATACTGAGGTCACCAAACTGGAACCCCTCTACGCCTCGGCTGCGCCTAAAAATTCTGTCCATAAAAGTTATGAACAGAATCGGTGAAAAAGGGCAGCCTTGGCTGAGTCTAAGCCTCACCGGAAAGGAGTCCGACTTACTGCCAGCAATGCGGACCAAACTCTGACACTGGTCGTACAGGAACAGAACAGCCCATATTAGGGGGTTTGGCACCCCATACTCCCGAAGCACTCCCCACAGGACACCCCAAGGTACATGGTCGAACGCCTTCTCCAAGTCCACAAAACACATGAGGACTGTTTGGGCGAACTCCCATGCACCCTCGAGGGTGAAGAGCTGCTCCACTGTTCCACAGCCAGGACAAAAACCACACTGCTCCTCCTGAATCTGAGATTCAACTTCCCGACGGACCCTCCTCCTCTCCAGCACCCCTGACCAGGGAGACTGAGGAATGTGATCCCCCTGTAGTTGGAACACACCCTCAGGTCCCCCTTTTTAAAAAGGTGGACCACCACCCCAGTCTGCCAATCCAGAGGCACCGTCCCCGTGATGTTGCAGAGGCATGTCAACCAGGACAGCCCCACAACATCCAGAGCCTTTAGGAACTTCGGGCGAATCTCATCCACCCCTGCCACCGATGAGCTTTTTAACCACCTCGGTAACCTCAGCCCCAGAGATAGGAGAGCCCGCCTCCGGGATCCCAGACTCTGCTCCCTCATGGGAAGGCGTGTCGGTGGAATTGAGGAGGTCTTCGAAGTATCCTCCCCACCGACTCACAACGTCCCGAGTTGAGGTCAGAAGCGCCCCATCCCCACTATACACAGTGTTGATGGTGCACTGCTTCCCCCTCCTGAGATTAAAACCATAGATCATTATTATGGAATAAACCACTTTTGTACACAATTAATGAACTGATAACAACACATGGTGAAATGTAAATACATAATAAAATGTTTTTTGTTGCATTATATGAGTACAGCATGTGGATAACCACCGTACAATGTTGAGCTAATGACAAATGTGCACAATTTTCAAAATATGGCTTCATATGACAACCCAGATAATGTTCCAAAAGAGTCCAAAATTATAAAGATAAAACTGTTCAAAAGTCAATGTTCTTTTATGTGTTCAATAGTGTAACTATGAGTCTAACCTTTTCAAAAATCTCAATGGACCACGAGGTGGTGCTTCGTTGTCATATTTGGAAAAACACGTCATGTTTGAGACTACTGCAAAATGGCACATGACCAGAGAGACCCAATCACAAGCATTGGCTTTAGAAGGAGGCACATCCCCAATTCAGATTACTACAACTGTAACTACTATTAAAAAAATGCTACTCTATATACCGCCAGCCTAGCCATACTGTAATTGCGCAAGTATTATTATAATTTTTTTTTTACATTTTCAGAAAACAATAAAAAGCAACAAATTCAACAAACAACTCGAGTCCAGTTGCCTTGAGTCATCCTTTGCAGACCTGGATGACTAACAATCTACACAAACAAAGAAAAAACAAACATTTTAGCAAACACATCGCTATTATTATTATTAGTAGTAGTAGTAAGTTACCATAGTAGTTAAAAATAAGTCAGGCTATTATGCTATCAAGCTAACAATATGCAAAGACACAAAGAAACTTTTTACAACTAAAATAGCAACAAAATGTATCTTCATTACAGTGAATAAAGATAAGGAAAAATTGTTCTCTCCAATTTCTGCTCCTTTTCAAGGTCCAATTAATGACCCTAAAAAGTGTGATCTTAATACAGATTGCTATTGTTTTGGTTCTGAATGTCAATCTTACAGGGATCCAGGTTAGCCCAACACTTGCCTTATCACTTATCTCTTGATGTAGTTTTTTTTTTTTTCTTAAAAATGTTTATAAACAATATACTGTATAATTGCTTGGTAGATTGCGGTTTTACCACATTTAATGAAGGCAAAGAATTTCAAAGAAGCTCTTGCATCCTTCAATTTTTCTGAATGTGGCCCTCAGAGGAAAAAGCGTGGACACCCCTGATTTAATGTACAGTATTTAAGTGAACTACAAACGTGTTTTAGTTGTGGAAGTTTTGCTCTGACCAACCAATCAGCACAGAAATATGCTGAGATCATCGAGGGCCAGCCTTCTGACCCTGGCCGGCCTTGTGAGGACGAATTTGAAATCTGATCGGTTAAAGAAGCTATCCGATTACATTGTAGTTAGGTTGGTAGTTAGTTTTTTTTTTTTTAGCTAACCACTTTCCCACCTGAAATAGTGTTCCAGCTCAAGAGCCTATCAAACTTTTCCAAGCTTCCCCTTTTGGTAATTTGAATGATTACAAGATGTACCTAATTCCTATGGCACCCATTATGTGCCCTTCATAAAATGGCTTAAATTTCTAAACGGTGTGCCATATTTTTGTGAAAGCACTTGAAGCTAAAAGTCCACACTTCAAGCACATAATGACAGTGTGATACCAAATCTCTTCCTGTGGTGGCATAGAAATGAACAAATGTCCCAAAACCTTTTTAGTTTTGAGTGAGTCAAGAGCAAAGAGAAAATGTTTGACATGTGATTCATGTGAAATAAAATTAAAATAACAAATCGCTGCATCAATAGATACTCTGACATTGAGGATGCTATTGCAACAGAAAGCTCATTAAATCTGATCTTTAGGCCTGACTAAAATACGGTGCCCACAGGACTTCAGCTAAAAGACGCAGACCAGTTCTATTGATGTCAGAAAATATCTTTATTCTGCTCTTAAACAACCAGGTTTTCAGTTGGAGGAAGTCACATAGAAGGAACTTAAATTGTATTTTGATACCATTTTAAATCAGTCAGAATTGAGTGCAAGTGTTGAGGAGAAAAAAAGAAGCACCCTGGCAAACAGATTCCAAAATATCAGTAATTGAAATACAGATTTGAGCTAAGCTTGACAAATTCTGATGCAAAGACAAATATATTTTTAATACAATCAAGCAGTCTTATCACATTTTTGGCAAGGCTTACTGTTGTCCAAGTCAAATTTCCACAAGTGTGAAAGCACACAAATTACTGAAAGATAACTTTTGTGACAATCAGTCTAAGAATGTGTGAGTTTAGCATTAACAACAGCCTCCAAAGGGAAACACAAAACTTGCAATCCTTCAGTGCAAAAACATCTTATAGCATAATAACATGATATAATAAAACAAAGGTGTAAAGAACAGTATTCAGTTCATTTAAATTATTAGGACTGTATATGTATATTCTGTAAAGAAATTAAACAAACCTAGGAACGTCATTTTAATGCTGTCACTATCATACATTTTACTTTCTAGATAAATTCACAGTTTTTCAATTGATGCTGTAATTTTATTGTTAGGTCGTTTAACTTGCTTAACCACATCAGGTACAGGTGCAAAATTCAGTGAGATCCAATACATCAACAATTCTACCTCGACAAAGATCACGATCCTCATCTTTGACACTGGGGGGAAAAAAATAGTATTCCTTTAAAAATATACCCATCCCTGTGGTTGTGGTTTGCAGTGATGCAGACCCGTGCAGCATCAAGCTGAGAGTTGTTTCTAATACATGGATGCTCTGACTGTTCACGAACTGAAGCAGACATCGTGAACTGAAGCAATCCAAGTATGTAAATGTCCCTAAACAGATTTGCTCGTTAACAACGGCGTTCATGAACTAAGGTTCCATTGTATCTGGCTGCTCTGAAGTACTGAAATAAGGTCACCGTAACATTGGAAACACCTCTCAGAATGATGCAGTGCCGTTGCACCACGTTTCATACTACAACCACAGTGTTAAAATTATGTACACTATATTGCCAAAAGTATTCACGCAACTGCCTTTTTGCCCATTCTTCCAGGACCATATTTGTGAGGTCACACACTGATGTTGGAAGGCTGGCTCACTGTCCACTCAAAACCAACCCAATGGTGTTCTATCGGGTTGAGGGCAGGACTCTGTGCAGGCCAGTCAAGTTCATCCATACCAATTCCAACATGATGTTCATCAGTGCACAAACCAAGGATCATAAAGACATCGATGATAGTTTGATGTGGATGAACTTGACTGGTAACCACAATTCTGATATCTACCCTACAAAACACTTTTGGATGAATTAGAACAGAGACTGAGGAGCAAGGCCTTCTCGTCCAACAACAGTGTGAAACCTCACAAATGCCCTTCTGGAAAAATGGTCATAAATTCCCATAAAACACACTCCTAAATTTTGTGGAAAACCTTTCGAGAAAGGTTTAAGATGATATAATTGCAGAGGGTGGACCAATGTCATAATAAACCCTACGGATTAAGAATGGGCTGCACTTAAATTCATATCTTGAGCGAATACTTTTGGCAATATAGTGTATCTGATAGCGTTATCATATTTCCAAAGGCAGAATGTTTTGTTTTTTTTATTGTGCAGGTGTACCTATGTTGTGGCAATTGTTAGTTTTTAATAGCACCAGTCCAATATTAGGCAAAGCCATTTATAATTAAAAAAAAATAAATAAAATAAACACTGAAACTGCACATTTAACATTCCAACAGCCAGACATGATTTCAGAGCATCTGTCTGCCAAATATAAATTATGACAATGTCATTCATGAACTGAATTGTAATTTAAGTGAGACTTTCAGCACTTGGACCCACTAGCCTCTCCTAGGCTGTGTTCACACTGTCGTCCCGTATGCTTGTCTAGACCAAAGTTTGGGGGGGGGGGGGGGGGGGGTCGGACACATGGTGCGCACATTTGTACCACTTCATGTACTGTTCACACAGGCATTTTCCCCCTCATCAAACCAAACCCTGTGCAGTAAAAAAGGATTTACATTAAGTTGTGAACCAAATGGACTTTGTGGCTGTAATGTAACAAAACGCACATTTTCGAAACAAAAATTCAGTTTGCTAGGTTGAATGAATGTGTTATTTTATATTTTGCTATTTTTACCAGCTGAGATGTCACGAAAAGCTTCTAAAATGTATTTTTACATAGCACCGTTGTAATGGGAAATGTGAACACAGCCTCAAGGTTATCATAAAACAATTCAACTTTTGCAGGACTTGAGGGTGACAGTCTCTAAACGGAATGGTGGTCTGTATAAGACAAATGTACAGTGACTGTGGTCATAGCATTTTTGCTAAACACTGAACCTTCCCACCAGCTCCTTACAGATGATCAATTTGACTGAAATTCTTTTAAGAGTTGGGCCTTAAGTTATAAGAACTATTCATGTATTACCAACATTTGGGTCTAAACTAGAGGGATTTGACTCCATGTCGACGTCCTCCACCTTCTCAGTTGTTAGTTCATCCTTAGCTTTATGGGTGCTCCCGTTTGCGTGCAACCCTTTTCTCTCGTTGTCTGGCAGTTGAGTAAAATCAGTCTTTGGGATCTTTTCTTCCCTCCCTGATGACAGGCAATGTGAGTGCTTTGAAGTCTTAAGGGGTGTTTGAGCAGGTGAGATTCTTTGGCCAGGGGCTGTGTCACCGCCAGCCTTTTCCTCCGCATCTCCGGCACTACCGTCGGCAGTGGAGCCACTGCTCTGCATTACAGAGTTATCTTCTCGCTTCTTCTTCGGTGGCTTCTCTGTGTTCATGTCTTCATCCGTTTGCATAACACTGTCTGGTTCCTGAATGGCGTCCAGTGAGCTGTTTGTAAGTTTGAACTTGATGTCGGCACTGGGCTCAGTTTTGACGGTCACAGTGTCAGGAGTCGGCGACTGATCCATTTCATCAATGTCATCAATTGAGTCATTGCTGTTCCCTAAACTGCTGTTATTGGACTCAGAATTACCATTTCCAGCTGTCGTTTCATCTGCTTTAGGGTGAGGGAACATCTCAGGCTGTTTGATTTTGTCACAATTTGTTTCAGTTTGTTTCTGCGCCATGCCAGCATTATCCAGTTCCTCCTCTTTGAGGTGAACCCCTTTTTCTCCATCTTTGCTTTTAGCCCTTGAGTAGATGTCATCCTTACCGTCTCCATTTCCAACCGCTTCAGATCGTTTCTCTGCCTTCCTGAATTGTTTCTGAATCTTTCTGGGACACCACACAAATTTATCCTTTGGCTCAAAGTGAACAAAGGCAAAGCGCACCAGCTCTTGGCGCTTTTGTTTATCCAGAACGGCGAACAGAAAATAGTCAAGTACGCTTCGTTTAACACTGCTGAGGTTCTTCTTGACCAAAGTTTCTTCAAGGAAGAAGTGCACAAGCGGGGCCTGATAGTGCTCGAAGCCCAGCTCCCCCAGGCTCTTCAGGATGCGTGTTATGCGCAGATTGTTGTGCATGTTCCTATTGGAGATGAAACAGTTGAAACTTAAATGACCCCCCCAGAGTTCGTATGAGGCCAGTTACTGAAATTAGAATATGAGAAAGTTTACCGCTCAAGGTTGCCAAAGCGCTCTTTCCAATTCTCTGCTCGAGTCACCTCACCAATCTCTTTGTTAACCAGGCGGATGCCGTAGAAGCCCAACATGAGTTCATATGACTCCACTAGTCTCCTTTTGGCATCCTCGTTTCTCTTAAAGGCCTGAGGAGAACACAAATCAAAGCAAAAGTGTTGTGGGATTCATTTAACCATCAACTATGAGAAACTCACCTCAATCTCCTTCTTGGTGAGTTCAGAAGCCATGTAGTTGACCCCTGGTTCACGGAGAGGGAACAGCCTGATGAAAGCAGAAAGAACATAACACTATACAGTGCTCAACATAGATGAATACACCCAAAACTCAAGGCCCAGGGTCTGCATCCAGCCTGCCCCAACCTTTTTTACATGGCCCAGTAAAGCACAAAGTGTGTCTACTTCATGTTTCTTGCTAAATGGATTTGTTCTTTCATTTGGGAACAATTGGGCTAAGATCTGCAAATCATTTTCAACCTATATTCAATTGAATACACTACAAAGACAAGATTTGTAATGTTCAAACTGATGACCATTATTGTTTTTTTGTTGTTGCTGTTTGAAAATATTCTCATTTTGAATTTGATGCCTGCAATACATTCCAAAAAAGATGCGACAGTGGAAACAAAAGACTGAGGAAAAAAACTGTTTGGAACATTCCACAGGTGAACTGGTTAATTGGAAACAGGTGAGCATCATGATTGGGTATAAAAGGAACATCCCCGTAACGCTTAGCTGTTTGCAAGCATGGGCGAGGGTCACCACTTTGTGTACAACCACGTAGGTAGGCCTGTCAAAATGATCGTGATTTTTCAAAGACGATATATTTTCCCAAAAACTATCACGATAAACGACATTAATGCCTCTGAAATTATGAAAAATAAGGCCCGCCGTTATTATTTATATTTTACTTTTAAATCATTATTGTTGTGATTATTATTATTGCAGTTATTATAATTTCCTTCCTTGTTTCTCTATTAAGTTGTTTATCTTTACTGTGTGATACTCATCCCCTTGGGTCTGAAGTAAAAGACCCTAAATACACATACATACATATGTATACATATATATATGTATACGTATATATAAATATATATATGTATACATATATATATGTATACGTATATATACATATATATATGTATACATATATATATATATACATATATATATATTATATACATATACATATATATATATATATATATATATGTATATATATATATATATACGTATATATATATATATATATATATATACGTATACACACACACACACACACATATAATATACGTATACACACATATAATATACGTTATATACATATAATATACATATACGCCGAATGGTTGTTTTTTTGTATGTGCCCTGCGATTGGCTGGCGACCAGTTCAGGGTGTACCCCGCCTCCTGCCCGATGATAGCTGGGATAGGCTCCAGCACGTCCGCGACCCTAGTGAGGAGAAGTAGCCCAGAAAATGGATAGATGGATAAATTAGGCAATCTGGAAGAATCTGAAGAGTACAATAAGGCAAATAAATAAATAAATAATTAAAAAAATAAATCTTCACACAGGATAAACTTATTTACATGGCTCAAGTACATGTTGATGTACAAATTTAAGATGAAAAATTTAATTTGCCTCATTTCTTTGCTTTTTTGTTCGGGCCTCAAACTTGAGCCAGGCCCATCTCCACCTGCACCTGATGCCTGCTTCACACTGTTCCACATGAATTGTTTCCTCCACTTTAAGCACTCTCATTCTGGAAAGGAATTGACTAAAATCATTGTCGGTTTCACTTCATTTTTCACCACTGACTACTTCAAAGGCTAATCCCAAATGCATCCTCGAGGAAAATATTATGAATAATATTTTTCTGTTTTTATTGGCCATTTCTGAATTTGAAGTTAGTTAATTCTGTGTTGTGACATAATCCTTAATAGTGCTCCGTCCCTTAATATATTTAAAATTAACATCAGTAAACTAATTAACTGTAGTCACGTAATACAAGATGTACTAGCGGATCAGCTCTTGCTGCCAGTACATTACGTGTGCTTCGCGGTTCCGCTTGGGACCACAACCAGGGCCATGACCCGCAGCACCTCAATGCGAAAATACAAAAGACCAGTGCAACAAATACCACACTGGGTGATCTGATGAGCAAAAATGTTGCTTGAACGTAAGAGTAGCAATAGAGAATGTCTGCTCCAGAGGTGGGTAGAGTAGCCAAACATTGTCCTCAAGTAAGAGTACTGTTACTTGACAATAATGTGGCTCAAGTAAATACTAGTCCCGTCCCCCCCCCAAAAAAAAGTGCAAGTACTGAGTAATAGTGAGTTTTTACCACAGCATGAACATGAATTAAAAAGATAATAAAATAAAATGGCGGCACGGTGGCCGACTGGTTAGAGCGTCAGCCTCACAGTTCTGAGGTGCGGGGTTCAATCCCCGTCCCCGCCTGTGTGGAGTTTGCATGTTCTCCCCGTGCCTGCGTGGGTTTTCTCCGGGCACTCCGGTTTCCTCCCACATCCCAAAAACATCCATGAATTGGAGACTCTAAATTGCCCGTAGGCATGACTGTGAGTGCGAATGGTTGTTTGTTCCTATGTGCCCTGCGATTGGCTGGCAACCAGTTCAGGGCGTACCCCGCCTCCTGCCCGAAACTGGCAGCTGGGATAGGCTCCAGCACGCCCGCGACCCTAGTGAGGAGAAGCGGCTCAGAAAATGGATGGATGGATGGATAAAATAAAATGTGAATGTGCACATTCTGATGTTGCTGTGTGTGTATGCACTGTCAAAACTACAAAAAAAACATCTGCAATTTACTGCACGGTGTTTTCTCAAGTTATAAGTAAGCTGAAATATCCACGTTTGGGGAGAGTGTGCCAGACAAATACTACAATACATCAAAGCTGTTGTTTTTGTTCGTCTAAATGTAAAAAAGAGTACCGCGCCGTTGCCTTCATGGTAACGACGACCGTTCCCAACATGGCCGCCACGTACACACAACAGGCTTATCTAATGTGAATACCTATGTCCGGGAAGCCGAATGGAAGACGTTGTGTGAGGTCATGTGACTGTCTTTGATTGGTGAACTAGACTTAAACGTCACTAGCGCTTAGTTTTGATTGACGCAAACAGCGCCCGATGCGGAAGTCGAAGTCGTAGTCTCGCGGACGAAATAGTTGATAAATAAGCATCCATCCATTTTCTGAGCCGCTTCTCCTCACTAGGGTCGCGGGCGTGCTGGAGCCTATCCCAGCTGTCATCGGGCAGGAGGCGGGGTACACCCTGAACTGGTTGCCAGCCAATCGCAGGGCACATAGAAACAAACAACCATTCGCACTCACAGTCATGCCTACGGGCAATTTAGAGTCTCCAATTAATGCATGTTTTTGGGATGTGGGAGGAAACCGGAGTGCCCGGAGAAAACCCACGCAGGCACGGGGAGAACATGCAAACTCCACACAGGCGGGGACGGGGATAGAACCCCGCACCTCAGCACTGTGAGGCTGACGCTCTAACCAGTCGGCCACCGTGCCGCCGATAAATAAGCAATAACTGATAAATAAAAGTAGCGAGCGAAATTTAGATCATTGTTTTGAGTTCAAAAAGGCGAAAGGAGATTCATTTGCATGTATGTTTTCAAGGGACTGTATATTAACATCAGCAAATGTTGAAATGGTGTGTTTTTACTATTGTGTGTGTGTGTGTGTGTAACATTACAATATGTCAATTGAGCACACCAATTAGCAATGAAAAATATGCACATACCATTGAATGTATGAATGGACTCTCTCCAGCCTTTTGTAGTCATTTTTCCATTCTTTGAGGAAGGATTCAATGTAGACCTCTTTGTCAGATAAGAAAATAGCACATCAGTGTCATGCAACATTTCGACAGCATATTGAGGTTTGATTGAAGTATTATACCATCAGGTGCAGAGGGAAATTTATTGAGGTAGAACTGCAAGTTGTTCATCTTGTCCTCAGAACACTCATCATCTGCAAGATTCTGACAGAAGAACAGAGAATCATAACTTGAGCAGGTCACACTGAGTCAGAGGATTGGCGTGCAACTGCTCAACACTTACAGGGTATCCTCTTCTGTAGTTCTGCATGTCCTTTGCTGCCCTCATGTTTCTGGGCGGGTGATGCCGCTGCGAACCACCATGGCCGTTAAAGAACCCAAGTCAACCGTACCAACAGTAAGGGTAACAAATTAGGGGTGCAACGATTCATTCATTATATCGATGTATGTAAGGTAATCAATCGATTGTAGGGCTGCACAATTAGTCAAATTGTAATCCTGATCGCGATTTTGGCTACAACGATTGAATGAGCCTGATCATTAGCAATTTTTTTACATTAAAACACAGGCACTGCTGCACTTGAAAAGTGCTTCATTTGTAGCAGTGCCCGCAACCTATTCAACCAGCCACTCTGGGGCAAACATGGTTAAGGCTTCATTACAGCCCAGCACTGCGCTATGTGGCCAACTTCAAGATAAAAGCTTAAAATGGCATTGATGTCCAATGTAGTAATATATGAAGCTTTTATTTTTATGTTGGCCCTTTCAGCATGTTGGGGGAGGGGCGGCGTGCCACAGTAAGACACTATTAACATTAACGTTGTAGCGGTTGCCTTGACTTCAACTTTTCGTCTGGCCTGATCGCAATGTAAAAACGCCAGAAGGAAATAGAGAGGGCAATCACAACCGTCAAATTCTTGGCAGTTTGTGATCGTTGGACTTTGTAATAGCATATTCATTCAGTTAGCCCTAGCTAAAGTAGAATTTTGGGTGCATTTATTTTTTATTATTACCTATCATTTATTCTTATTTAAAGATTCATTTTGTACTGGAAACTGCTACACATTGTTTATCGAAAAGTAGTACAATAAGATTTTTCCCTAACATGAGGAATAATCTGCTGCATATGAAGAGTGCTTCATTTGTAGCAATGCTACTTTTCGGCTGGCCTTACCGCAGTTTAAAAAAAATACCAAATAAAATAAAAAATAATCAGCCAAAGTAAATAGAGAGGGCAATCACAACTGTCGAGTTCTTTGCAGTTTGCAACCGTGCACGACTGACTACTGGTCAAGCAGAACAACACCGAGCAGTCTTTGACAATTCACAATATTGATGGGGATTTCCAAATGAAAAGTCAGTGCTTACAGCCTATTATTATTGCGCTTTATGCATTAACTGAATTTTCTTTCATTAAGTTGCAATTTGTGATTGCACTTTGAAAAATCATTTATTCAGTTAGCCCTGGGTAAAGCAGAATTATTTTGGGTACATTTATTTGTTATTATTATCTATCATTTATTCTTATTTAAAGATTCATTTTGCACTGAAAACTGTTACATATTATTTGTTGAAAAGTAGTGCAATAAAAATAAAGATTTATCCCAAACGAGGAGTAATCATCATGATGACAATATTGATCTAAATAATCGTGATTATAATTTTGGCCTTAATTGTGCAGCCCTAGTGTATATTGTAGGTATTTTGGGGGTACTTATGTCGAAATAATTAAGGCATGTGTGTGTGTGCATGCATACATACATGCATGTATGCATCTACAGTCCCCTCCAAAAGTATTGGAATGGCAAGGTCAATTCCTTTGTTTTTGTTGTCTACTGAAGAAATTTGGGTTTCAGATAAATTGATGAATATGAGACAAAAGTTCAGAATTCCAGCTATTTCATGGTATTTACATCTAGATGTGTTAAACAACTCAGGACATAGCACATTTTGTTTGACCCCACCCACTTTCAAGTGAGCAAATGTATTGGAACATGTGACTGATGGGTGTTTCTGGTTTCTCAGGTGTTGCCTTTTCGTTTGATTGCTTAAACATTAGATAGTGCTTGTTTTTGGCTCTGGGTTTCAGCTGTGAAAACTGCATTTGCTGTTAAGCAAACATGAAGACCAGAGAGCTGTCTATGGGAGAAAAGAAAACCATTTTGAAGCTGAGAGAAATGGGAAAATCAATCAGAGCTATTGCACAAACACTGGGCATAGCCAACAGAACAATTCGGGGGTATAAACACCAATTGATGACAGAAACATTGTGAGACCTGTGAAGAAACACCCAAAGACAACAGTCAGTGACATCACTGCCAACCTCCACAGGGCAGGGGTGAAGGTATCACAATCCACTGTTCGAAGAAGACTGCGAGAAGAAATATACAAGCCATACCACAAGATGCTAACCACTCATCACCAAAAAGAATCAGAAGGACAGATTGGATTTTGCAAAGAAGTACAGAGAAGAGCCACAAAAGCTTTGGAACAAAGGTTCATGGACTGATGAGACCAAGATTAACCTCTACCAAAGTGATGGAAAGGCAAAAGTATGGAGAAAGAAAGGATCTGCTTAACACACAAGCCAATCTGTGAAGCATGGTGGAGGTAATGTCATGACTTGGGCTTGCATGGCTGCTTCTGGAACGGGCTCACTAGTCTTTAATGATGATGTAACTCATGATGGTAGCAGCAGAATAAATTCTGAAGTCTACAAAACCATTTTGTCTGACAGTTTACAGATAAATGCATCCAGACAAAATCAGGAAAAGCTTCATCATGCAACAAGACAATGACCCAAAACACACTGCCAACACAACAAAGGACTTCATCGGGGGGTGGGGAGGGGAAATGTGGAAGGTCTAAGACTGGCCAAGTCAATCAGAGGGACCTTAACCTAATAGAGCATGCATTTTACCTCCTGAAGAGGAGACTGAAGGGAGAAACCCCCAGAAAGAGGCTGCAGTAAAGGGATGGAAAAATTATTTGAAATGAAGAATGCAACAGTCTGGTGAAGTCAATGGTTCGCAAGGTTGTTGTAGTTGTTGCAAATAAGGGTTATGCCACTTCACTTTAAGTTAATTTAATAATGTCTGTACTTACTTACTTTTGCTCACTTGAAAAGTGGGTGGGTTCAAACAAAAGGTGCTCTGTCCTGAGTTGTTTCGCAAATCTAGATGCAAATACCATGAAATAAAAGCTGGAATTTTGAACTCTTGTCTCATATTGATCATTTTGACCTGAACCTCAAATGTCTTCAGTATACAACAAAAACAAAGGAATTGACCTTGCCGTTCCAGTACTTTTGGAGAGGACTGTATGTAGGACTGCACTTCTGCATGGATAATTTATCATTGGTGATAGTGAAGAGGCAGGACTTAAGTTTGAACTTCTTCTTACTGCTTAAACTAACGACAGTACACGGTATTTCAATATGGGATAATTTTACTGTTGATTTACTGCTTAAACTAACGACAGTACACAATATTTCAATATGGGATCATTTTACTGTTGATTTTTTTTAAAAACTAAATTATTGAAATAAAACGCTCTATCACTCAAATAATCCACTTAATTTTCCAATACAAATGCTACGGCAGTTATGCATTTTTTTACGTAGCTATGTGGAACAAACTACGAAAAAATGTCGCTACATGCATCACGAAACGAGTAAGTATATATATATATATATATATATATATATATATATATATATATATATATATATATACATACATACTGTATATGCTCGACGACACAAGGGAATCAATTAGATAAAGTAGGCTTGTGTGCTGCGTGAGTAGCCAGCTAGCCTTGCTATCTAGCTAGCTATTAGCTAATATTAGCGTTGCACCAAATGTAGTAATAACAACGTCTAGCCAAATCACCAGATTTAATGCCACGACCTCTCCATGCCATATCAAGTTTTAACTTAAGAGTTCAGACAAGCACTTACCGATACGAGAGTCCTGGACCGACGAGGTTGGCCATCTCCGGCCGGCTCTTCTCCATCACTCTCTGTGTCCCACGTCGAGTCGTACTCACACACACAGTCGTCCTCCATAATTGCAAAAAACGACAAAAGCCACCTAAAGCTAGCCGAGCTTGATTCCAGATCGAGATGTGCATGGATCCAGTTACGCTGACTGACACGTTAACTCAGGTTAGCCGAGGACAGCCCTGAACAGCCATTCTCCGCAGGCCACCATCGTCTCTCTTCGCTTCTGCACGCTAGGCGGCGATGACGCCTTCAGGTACTCGAGTGGGCGTTTAATCATCTTAGGGCCCGCTCACAGCATTAAAATAAAGTTAGGAATTTCAATGTTAATTTCCTTTTTTTTTTTTTTTTTGGTGGGGGGTGAATTCCATAGCATCCATAAAGGTTGAAGTGGAGACTGGAGAGGAAAGAAATCTGTGTTTTTACTCGATGTGGTGTACTGTACATACCTTTTACTGGCCACACGTTCGGTAACAAACCTACCTATCTACCTACCTACCTATCTACCTACCTACCTATCTACCTACGTACCTACGTACCTACCTACCTATCTATCTATCTATCTATCTATCTATCTATCTATCTATCTATCTATCTAATCAAAATTTTATTCTGGCCAACTTGCATTGGCTCCTGTTCTACTTGAGATGCGATTTTAAGGTCCTGGTACTTATTCATAATATATTACACGGGTTAGGACCTTCTTTTCTCGGTGACTTAGTTGAACCGTATTTTCCGCGCTCAAACCTGCGCTCACAAAACACGAGTCTTTTGGTGACTCCGAGAGCCAGAAAGAAGTCTGCAGGCTCTCCAGCATTTTCTATTTGGGTTCCATTACTTTGGAATGCCCTACCTGCGTATATTCTAGTTGATACCTCAGTAGAAATGTTTAAATCCCGGCTTAAGACTTATTTCTACTCTTTGGCATTTAGTTAAAGTACATGTAACCCTGTTTTACTGCAGCTTGCCCTATCTCCTCCCCACTTGTCTCCGGCTCGGAGAGAGGGCTAGATCTTGACCGACTGCTGCTGTTTGGGTTTTGCACGGGCCATTTGGGACAAGATCTAAGGTGGACCAATTCGCCCGGAGTCGTTGCCATGGAGGATTCTGCTCCGACTGACCGGACCAGGTCCTGAGGCGGAACCACCGAAGGCGTCCACCCTGAGCGTCTTTTCTCTTTAAGTGGACTCATCCCATCTTAATGAACATTATACAGCACTAGACTATGTGATTAATGGTGCCCACTTGACATCTATTTCAGCCTGGTCATCCTGGAAGGGGGATTCCCCCCATCTGCAGTCCCTTCACAAGGTTTCTTTGTTCCCCCAGATGGGGTTTTGAGTTTTTCCTTGCCCGTTTGGGGGATTTAGATTTGGGGATGTCGTCCATAATTGCCAACTGTTGGCTTGTGACGCCCTTTGAGACTCTTTTGTGATTAAGGGCTATACAAATAAACGTGACTAGTCTTAACTTGAAACAATAAACCAAGCATTACTTATTACTATAACAAGTATGCTGTATAGCTCCTTTAATAATTGGGCCCACACTGTCCAGAGCTCGACAGGAAATGGTGAGATGCATTTATCCAATACAGAGCTATGAATAGAATCACAAGGAGATTCATCGTTGAAGGCCATTGGTGTGGGTTTCTATTTTTAGTCATGGTTGCTGTGGAAACCAGAGGCCTAAGCATTCAGTGTAGCCATTTAGTGTTGCTGCTTCAACACTTATCCTGTTTTCTCAATGAGTTGGGAAACATATGTTAATATTGAAAAGCTGAAACAAGTTACAAAACGCCCAGCTGGATTGTGCTAATTGGAGATTCGTGACAAATTAAGATATTTTACTGTCTGAGATTCCTTCCTGTTATTACTGCTGACTGGAGCCGAATGGCAGGCACTCTGGGACCTGGTGACCATTAGTCTGCTACTCACAAGGCTCATGGCATGACTCCTGGGGCCTGGCAGCAGGTGGTGGGGCCCCCATGCCCAGCTGATGCACCTGCTTTAGGCCCCATCTTTTCCTCCCCTCCTTGGGCCCCCGGTCCTCATTTCCACCTGCCGTGGATCACTGGCTTGCTGGTGTGGGCTGTCGCCCTTTCGGGTAGTGGCTGGGCGCCGTGTTGGGGCTCTGGTAACGTGTTGGGCCCCCTTGCTCTCCTGGGGAGGAGTTGCGGGAGATGGCGGTGGTGGGGTGCACTGGGCGGCGGGTGGAGGTAGTGGTTGGCTCGGAGTGGCGGCCAGTTTAGCTGTGTCCCTCTCTCTGGGACTAGTCAGGGCACCTCGTTGAGGATGGTGGACCACCCTGTATCCCTGGGCTGGGGTGGTGTCCTCTCGGTCAGGTCCCCACGTTTCCCCCTTTTGGATGGATGAGGCCAGTCTGCCCATCTTCATTGTACTAGCACAGGAACTCCGGACACTAGATTACTTAACATCCACATGTGACGGCATTGATTCATTAAAATCTCTGTAGACACGCCTATAAGATTTAGTTGCTTGATGTAGGGCCACTCGCAGCGACACAGCGTTTATGATCGTGTCAACTCCCTGGACTGTCCTCTTTTTCCCTCTAAAGTCACTACAAGCTTGTACAGCCACTGCATACTAATCCCACCACACACCAGTATAGTACTGCTTACTTCACTACCCCTGTCCCGCCCTGTCCTGTCCACTCCCGAACATGACACCTACTGTATGTTAGTAGTCATATGCCATGTTAGTCTGCTGTAGTTCTGTTGTTGTTTTTTTCACTTCTGTTCTGTTCTCTCTTTTCTCTCTGTCTGTCCCCTCACACACTTTGTCTGTCCGGCTGCTTTTCCATTAAATATCACAATACAAGCAACCACAGAAGGAGTATTTCAAACTCCCCTGTTGTACAGAAAAACTGTTCCGTCATAAAAAAAGGCTTGCAGATTCACTATTCTGCATGACCATGCAGCTGAACAGGACAGTTAAAAAAAGAAGACAAAAGAATGCTGATTGGAGCCTTGAAAGAGATGACCAATTAAAAAAAGTTAAATTATTTAGTTTGCATTCTGTCTTGCCTTGATACTGTAGATACACTTTAACAAAATGTACTGTACTGTGATTGTGTACTATGGCGGTCGTTACCTTGTGATACCACCAATGTAAATTCGTATTGCCTCTTTCTTTCTTTTTAAAAATATTTACATTAATTTGCAGATGTAACAGCACAACAAAATGCAATGAATCAATGAAATGTTAAGCTCACTGAAGAAAAATGCTAAACTACTATTCAATATATGTGAAATTGCCACACTTAAATTTACTTATTGACATATTTTGTAAAACAAAACTGGTTACCAACCGAGAGAAATCAGACCAAAAAAGGCTGAAGCTGCTGTACATGTCAATCACATACACGAATGATGCCACCTTGTGTTGGAACCCACCCTTTTTTTTCTTCCTTGTGAGCAAAAGTATTGAAATATGTAACCGGCATTGTGTTTAGTTGCGCATGTGTGTCTGACTCCTATTACAGTAATTATTAAAACCAGGGGTGGTTCTAGCTTGAATAACGCCCTGTGGGAGACTTGATATAGAATTCGTAAACCCCAACAAAAACTGCAAGAGGCTGTGGTGAAAGCCTGGAAAAGCATCACAAGGGAAGAATTCATGTTAATTTTTTTTATTACAATGCTGTTGTTCACCTAAAAATTCACTTTTTGTTGCAAGTAATTCTATGGTCTAAGTTGTGTGTCAGAAGTATATAATTGGGAATGAAATCTGAAATAATGAGCTCTTTTTTTCTCTTCTGTCAAACCCAAATATTTGTGTTCTACAGCAGAAATACAGTAATTGGACTCTGTTCCAATACTTTTAGATTGAAGTGCACAAGTCTGTGATATTTGACTAACTTTATTTTGCCTCCGAAAAAAGTAAAATTCCATGTTAAAATATCAGCCTCAAACTGGCTGTGTCTGTGCTTGCTTTTGATACAGGTAACCATGGAAACCAACACCATAGAATAGGTCTCCAAGCAGCGAATGCAGCATTGAATTCATTTATTTTTTTCACTTTTGCTAATGCACAGTCCCACGTACACGTATTTTGCAGTATTCTGAAGATGTGTTGTACTGTATGATGTCATTACAAAACAAAAGCTTCGCAGTAAATCAATTTATTTCTTAGCGTTCATCCCACGTATAACTTTCAATTTGAGTTGGTGTTCTTAGCAAAAATGTGCCTCAAATAGAATTATTTGTGGGAAATCAGTACGTGTTGGTTGCAGCCTTTCTGACGATACACTACTATAGTTCAAAGGAGCCTAGTCCGGTACCTGTCCATGGTGCTGGACTCTCGTCCCTCAAGATGGGAGGGTACGTGGTCTTGTTGCTGTTAAGGTAAACGCACGCGCACGCATGCTCTCTCAAACACGCGTACAGTACTAGGGGTCTTGTTTGCGCATGCATGCGACGAGAAAGTCTGGAGCCACTTCGCTCTTTAACCGTGTGGAGATTACCAATCGCTTCTCCGTGCTTCTTTAAATGTAGAGGGGTATCTGTCTTCTCACGCAACAGGCTGCACCACCAATGTGAAGAGCAGCATTGTAACTGCGCATTCGCGGGAGACTTTGTCTACGCCAGCGCCGAGGATGAAGAAGCAAAACGTCCGGACCCTGTCGCTCATCCTCTGCATGTTCTCCTACTTGCTGGTGGGCGCCGCCGTCTTCGACGCGCTCGAGTCTGAGACGGAGAGCTACCGCAGGCGCGTCTTGGAGCAGAAGCGCAACGAGATGAAGAAGAAGTACCGCTTTTCCGAGGAAGACTACCGCGAAATTGAACGGGTGGTACTGCAAGCGGAGCCCCATCGAGCCGGGAGACAGTGGAAATTTGCTGGTTCTTTTTACTTCGCTATTACAGTCATCACCACCATTGGTAAAATGAAATTCACGTTTTCATTGCTATGATATATTGTCAACCTGCAGTCTCATCAGATACCTTTACAAAGATGATGCTCAGTTTTAACTGATATTAATTGATAACAAGGAGTTCATTTTTTTGTGGTTTTATAAACCCCAATTAAGTTGGGACGTTGTGTAAAACGTAAAGACAAACAACACAATGATTTGCAAATAATTTTCAACCTATATTCAATTGAAGATATTTAATGTTCAAACTGATCACCTTTATTTTTATATGTATTTATTTTTTTTGCAAATATTCACTCATTTTTAATTTGATGCCCGCAATACGTTCTAAAAAAACTTTACCAGAGGCGTCGCTAGGTATAGTTTTTGGATTGGTTATTTTCAATAATTATGTTATTTCTATTTTTGTGTGCAGTGATTTAGTTTAGGGGGGCTCAAGATACATTTTGAGGGGGCTAAGACTAAAAAAAATTAACACAACCACATACTACGAATTTCTTTGGGGGGGCTTAAGACATTCGTTGGGGGGGGGGGGGGGGGGCCTCCCTCCCAAAATAGGCCTAGCGAACGCCACTGGTGTTTACCACTGTGTTACATTGCCTTTCCTTTTAACAACACTCAATAAGAGTATGGGAACTGGGGACACTAATTGTTGAAGCTTTTTAGGTGGAATTATTTCCCATTCTTGCTTGACGTACAACTTCAACTGCTCACAAGTCCGGGGTCTCCGTTGTGATGTTTTGCACTGCATAATGTCCCACTCATTTTCAATGGAAGAGAGGTCTGGACTGCTGGCAGGTCAGTTTAGTACTCACACACTTTTACTATGAAGCCACGGCCTTGTAACACACAGAATGTAGCTTGGCATTGTCTTGCTGAAATAAGCAGGGACATCCCTGAAAAATATATTGCTTGGATGGCAGCATAGGTTGCTCCAAAACCTGTATGTACCTTTCAATAATAATGGTGCCTTCACAAATGTGTAAGTTACCCATGCCATGGGCACTAACACCTCTCCATACCATCACAGATGCTGGTTTTTGAACTTTGCGCTGATAACAATCCAGATGGTCCTTTTTCCTCTTTGGCCTGGAGGACACAACGTCCATGATTTCCAAAACCAATTTGAAATGTGGACTCGTCGGACCACAGAACGGTTTTCCACTTTGCATCAGTCCGTCTTAGATGAGCTCGGGCCCAGAGAAGCCGGTTGCATTTCTGGTGTTCTGTGCTGATTGAAATTTTTGGATTGTTTATTTTCAATAAATGTTATTTCTAGGTGGGACAGTGATTGACTGGTTAGTACATCCGCCTCACAGTTCTGAGGGCCCGTGTTCAATGTGGGCCCTCACCCATGTGGAGTTTGCATGTTCTCCCCGTGCCTGCGTGGGTTTTCTCCGGGTACTCCGGTTTCCGCCCACATCCCAAAAACATGCATGGTAGGTTAATTGAAGACGCTAAATTGTCCGTAGGTGTGTGAGTTCTTTGAGTGTGTTCTTTGAGTGCAAATGGTTGTTTGTTTATTTGTGCCCTGGGATTGGCTGGCAACCAGTTAAGGGTGTAACCCGCCTCCGGCCCGCAGTTAGCTGGGATAGGCTCCAGCGTACCCGTGACCCTAGTGATGATAAGCGGTGTAGAACATGGATGGGATGGGTGGATGTTATTTCTATTTTTGTGTACAAAAATTTCGTTTAGGGGGGGCTTAAGAGACATTTTAGAGGGCTAAGACGAAACAAAAATATAATACAACAACATCCAACAAAACGTTTAGGAGGGATTTAGTCATTTTTAGCACCCCCTCCCTCACACACACCAAATTAGGCATTGCGACACCACAGAGGGTGTTGTTGATATATGGCTTTTGCTGTGCATGGCAGAGTTATAACTTACATTTGTAGATATAGTGACAAAGTGTGTTAACTGACAATGTTTTTGTGAAATTTTCATGGGCCCATGTGGCAATATCCTTTACACAATAAGGCCAGTTTTTAATGCAGTTCCGCCTGAGGAATTGAAGGTCATGGGGCATTGAATGTTGGTTTTCAGCCTTGCCACTTATGTGAAGAAATTTCTCCAGATTCTCTGAATGTTTTGATGATATTATGGACCATAGATGATGAAATCCCTAAAGTCCTTGCAGTTGTACATTGGGAAACGTTGTTAAACTGTTGGACTACTGTATTTGCTCATGCAGTTGTTCACAAAGTTGTGAACTCCTTTAATACCCAATCATGACACTCACCTGTTTCCAATTAATCTGCTCACCTGTGCAATGTTTTTGAGCATTCCTCAACTTTCCAGTCTTCCCATCAATTTAAAAAATGAGAGAATATTTGAAAACAAAATAAAATAGTAAATAAACACCCAATAACGTTAATCAGTAGGAACATTAAATAATATTATATTTGTACAACATTCCAGCCTTATTGGAACTGAGGTTTATAGTTTTCAGTGGTGCACAAATGTACTGCGTAATTTTCTGTGAGTCGTTCCTATTACAGTATTTTGGTTACCTTAATTTCTCAACGAGAGGGGGAAAAAAAATCTGCTGTCAGTATGTGACACAGTATAGATCTTTACCATCTGCAAACTACAAATATATTTCAACTACACACAAATTGCCATGTTATTTGATCCTGCTTAAAACATTTATTACTTCTTGTGCATTGATAGACCCACAACCAAAACTCACATTAAACTTCCTCTCATTTGTAGGTTATGGTCATGCAGCACCAGGCACAGACACAGGAAAGGTGTTCTGCATGTTCTATGCAGTACTGGGCATTCCTCTGACTTTGGTCATGTTCCAGAGCCTGGGAGAGAGGATGAACACATTTGTGCGCTATCTCCTCTATAAGGCCAAACAGTGCCTGGGCTTTAAACTCACTGAGGTGTCCATGGAGAACATGGTTCTAGTAGGATTTTTATCCTGTATTGGTACACTGTGTGTGGGAGCTGCAGCTTTCACTCACTTTGAGGGATGGAGCTTCTTCCATGCTTACTACTACTGCTTCATCACACTCACCACAATTGGCTTTGGAGACTTTGTGGCCCTGCAGAAAAAAGAGGACCTCCAGGAGAAAACCCCCTATGTGGTTTTCAGCTTCATGTACATTCTGGTAGGGCTTACAGTTATTGGGGCCTTCCTGAACTTGGTGGTTCTTCGTTTTCTCACCATGAACAGTGAAGATGAGAAAAGAGATGCTCAAGAAAGGGCATCCTTGAAGAGGGACAGAGGCCTTTTGGATGGGGGCTTGAGTATCCATCTCGTGGGTGACCACAGCAGAAATGACTGCAGGGAGAGGAGCAGACACAACCTGGCGTACAGTCCGCTGTTCGTGCCGATGGAGGAGGGAACGAGTCGCACCAACCTCATCGGATCCTCAGCAGACAACCATGAGAGAGGGAGAAGCCCCTGCAAACACAGGCTGCATTTGCAGGTGACGGCAGACGCACGCAAGCCAGAGTCAAGCCTCAGCTCTCTTTGCTCTTGTGTGTGCTACCGTCTGGGCATTTGTGATAGCCCCCTCATGGCCCGCAGTCAACGCAAAGGCTGCCGTGTCAGTTCTGTTTACTACAACTCTGTGTCCTATAGGATCCACAACAGCACCCCGGGCTCCAGGAACAATAGTAGACTCTCTTCCCCTGGAAGCACACTCTCACATGTCTTCCAGGAGTTCCCTCGATCAAGGAGAATGTCAGTGTGAGGCCCCAGGTTTTTTTTTTTGTTTTTGAGTTTTTTTCCCCCCTTGTTTGGAATGGTCAGTGAAGCATTTTTTTCTTTTGCTTATTAAACAATTTTCTTTTGTAAAGCACACTACTGTCAAATAAGCTGATGTTATCCTTGTGCACGTTTCCCAAGTGCATGCTCATTGGAATGTATAGCACACAATGTGGATGCTGAGTGGTTCTGTAAGATATGAAGTGTCTTCTAATCCGCATTTAAAACTAAAATGTTTTCCTTTCACCGTAGCATGCTACTAAATAAGATCACCATAATACCTGTATAAGAAAACAGCTCTCAGAATGTTGCAGTGCATTCTACATCATTGGACACTACAACCACAATAACACACATACCTCTGACAGTCTTGCAACTTTAAACTTGTTTTAATTACAACTGATGATTTGGTCTTGTATTGGATGTCATTAGATTGTACCAATGATTTGACCTGCACGTGTATACATATTGTGAAAATGCCTTCATCAACTTTGACCCAGCAAATGAGAGATGTGGCTTCTTAGCTCAGTGAATTTAATACATTTTTGTAGTACATATCAAGAGGGGTGGTGTGTGTGTGTGTGTGTGTACGTCTGTGGAGAGGGGTCTTATTGTCTAACAATAATTCACTTGAATGTAAACACTGGTTTATACTTTATTTAATGGATGCAGCAGATACCTGATGCGGAATGTAGCATTGTACAGTAAACCTCCCATAATATTTGAAAACGCATAAGGGAAGAGGCGTTAACTTGAGAGCTAATGTGACATGTAATATTGTTTGATTAAACCAGAAAAAATACTTTAACCTATGTTTTTTTTGTCTTCTGTTGATGTTTTTGTTTTACTATATATCTATTATCGAAGGCATATAATTATTTCAATTAGATTATATATGGTTTAAAAACATCAAGAGAAAAAAAATATTCTGGTATTGACAAAGCAAAGGAGCAGTGGCGAGAGACATACATTTCATTTGGTTATTGTTTATTTTTGTGAGTTTCAAAAATTCTAATGGATTTAATGATTAAAATTAAATATTTATTTTGTTTCAAAGTCTTGTTATGGAAATGGGGAATGTGTGTGTGTGTGTGTTTTGAGTCCAGGGTGTACCCCGTCTCTCGCCCGAAGATAGCTGCGATAGACTCCAGCACGCCCGCGACCCTAGTGAGGATAAGCAGTACAGAAAATGGATGAAGAACTTGGATTTCCATTTTAAAGCATGACCGAGGCAAAGGATAACTTTGACAGTGGGGCCCTCTAGAGGGGAGAACTCTCCTTCCGGATGTTTGAGAAAGGTAACCACTAAAGGACAGCATTTACTCACATAAACTCAGATCTTCCGCTCAAGCATGAACTTCTAGTCTTAACCGACATGCATAACAGCAAAGACAAAAGTGCATAACAGTAAAGACAAACAGTGTCATATCAACCATCTTGTGTTGCACAATTTCTGTGTTGCCCTTCAAACTCTGTGGATACAAGTGCATAAATGATCCTAACTACTCAATAATCCTATTACACTCTCGTCTTTATACATTTGTAATAACGGTAAAGACTCGCAATTGTTCTGACACTTTTGCAAATTCATGCTATTCTTTTTTGATGTTTCCTATTGTGTGAATGCAAAACGGCTGCCATGTCCTGGCACTTCAGATCACACATCCCTTTGCTGTATTGCAACAACACAATGAGGGTTTCTCCAGTGGCATTAAGCGTAAAGACAGCTTGTGTCACATAGAACGACCATTTGTTAAAGAGGAACTCTGAAGATACCAGGAGGCGTTTGTGTTAGTTTTCCTGGAAAATGCATTATTAAGCAATCGGATAAAATCTTGTATATCCAAAAATGTAATTAGCATCTACAGAAAACATTTAATTTGGGACACATTTTGTCATTAAAAGTGTGAAAAAAATAGCACTTCATAACTGTTTAATCTGATAAACAACTATTACCTTTTAAGTGATAATGCCTGTCAATAATGCAAAGACTGATATCAGGAAAATTAATTGTTTTCAAAATGAAATTCAGTGGGATATGTCTTTACTGCTATTGGTCAAATTAAATGAAAAATGATCCATATACATGTAATTTCATACATACATATGTTTTCAATTGCCCTTATTCAAGTCCACCTACACAGTGGACTTGTCAGGAGTCAATCACAGCGCACAAATAGAGACAGACGAGCTTTCATGCCGTCACTGAGTTGGAACTGAATTGGAAGTCAGGCAAACGAACTACTATACTGCCAGTGATGCATATACTGTACATGAAATTCATCTTCTGCATTCAACCCATTACAGTAGCGATGCACACTGGAGCATGGGGCAAAACTAGCACCTGGGGAGCGGTTCAGGGTTTTGTGTCTTACTCAAGGACACCACATTCACCCCAATGGCAGGTGAGAATTCTACCACTTAACTACATCTGCACAGTGTTCATCTTAATGAGGAAGAAAGAGAAGATTGCATTGAGTTATAAAAGCTGAAGCAGCAGTCTTTGTTGTTTTCTGCCGGCTGCGAAAAGACGGATCACATAGTTGAGACTCCCTGCCGTCTGCTCCATGTGGTGACCCATGGGAATTTCACGGCATGTGAGTGTGTCAGCTGTTGGCTTGTCACTGGGCCAACCGTTCGATTTGTCTACAGATGCAATATGTCCATCTTGGCTGAGAACTCTAAAAGAAGCAAAGGGAGCTGCTACTTGCCAGCTAAGTTTTTCTTGCGGCTTTCTCTCTCTTGTTTCTCAGTGATGATTCCCTCCACAGGGAGCATTTGAAGAAGAAAACGCATTCATGATGATCAAAGATTCAGTGCTCTCTGGAATCATTAAAGATTGTGACACTTTCATTGTCTTTTGTTTGATTTATGCCTCTCTGACTATATAACAATTTGTCTCCCCTTTCGGTTACACATAAACACTGCTTTGCACATTAATTTACGTTTTGATACAAGCCATCCTTTTTAGCAGCATTGCAGAAAAATGCAGTCATGACAATGTTGAGCTTTCCAGTTATCTTGAGGTTTCCACAGATGCCCCAGTGTTCCTGCTTATGATAGATACCAGCAGTCACTTGTCAGTATTGTGTGCAGTACTTTTACATTTCTACACACTTCAGTGCTTTATTCCAAGGCACAATATTATTATACTGATTGAAAGATGTTCGCTACAACCCTCAAACCACGAAGACATGTTTATGAATCTAATGTGCTTTTTTTCCTCATTGTGTTTATATTTTTAGTAGAATGAATAATCAAGCTTAGATTTCCCATCTGGAGAAAATATGCAGTGACAGTGGAGAAATGAAGTTATAAATTCAAACATGGTATGGCCTTTGCGCCTACCAAAGGTTTACGGAGCAAAGAGATTTGAAAAGGTGCATCAAATGAAGTATGAACAAACTCATGTAAACTAATTCTCGAATGCATTGCAGTCAAACCACATGAGTCAATACATGCAGCGCCACCGATTATTATGAAGTAGATATTGATATTGTTATGGCTCTTTCTAAGCAGCTGATCATTTCAGGTGAGGGCCGACTTCTGCACTAATTTCACTATTCAGGAGGTTTCTCCTTTTCATGTCTAAATCCACAGAGGTCACGATCCACTTTAATGGATTTATTTGTACTTGTTCATCTTTAATGTTATCATTAAAATGTTATACTTTCTCTCCTGGTCACCTGGCAACAAGCTCGAAACTTTCTCCTGTTAATGGGCTCGCTAAAATTCAGTGGTAATTGAACAATAATGAACTATTCTGTGACCCCCGGTGTGTGTGTGTGTGTGTGTGTGTACGCGCGCGCGCTTGATTGATTCTGAAAGGCAGTCTTTGAGGGCACATTGTATGTTTTGCAGGCTGAGCAGGCACCGTGAAAAGAGGTTCGTGATAACTCATAAATATGGTGGCCTATAGAGGGCAATGTTGCACCTCATATAACTCAATCTTGTCTCACTCGTGTTTATTCTTCCTGCTCCTAATACGACCTCCCTTTTGGTTGCAACCTAACACTATATAGATGTTCATGTTTAACTATTCAATCACAAAATTGAACAGAGTTTTATTTCAGGTCGCCCAGTAAACAAGTGGTCAGCACTTCTGCCTCACATTTCTGAGGTTCGGGTTCGATTCTTGGCTCTAGCCTTCCTGTGTGGCGAAAACATCTTCGCTCTGTGCTTGTGTGGGTTTTCTGTCAGTACTTTGGCTTCTCCCACATACTAAAAACATGCATAATAGGTTCATTGAAGTCTAAATCTGGTGTGAATGTGAGGGTGAATGGCTGTTTGTCTATGTGTCCTGCGATTGGCTGGCGACCAGTCCAGAGTGTACCCCTCCTCTCACCCTAAGTCATCTGGGATCGTCAGCTCTCCTTAACATGCAAAGCTTACCACAGTGCAGAACCTCATCCAATTGTGGAGTGTAATCTCTTTCTAACTACTGTGGTAAATACAGTGGGGGGCCGTGCATTTGGTACTTGGCCCATATGTGAGGATTTACCCTACTTAATCCATCTCTTAATGCCACCACTATCACGTCGCAATTATTAGAAACCATCAATACTATACAAAAATGCAATACTGAAACTTTTATATATATATATATATATATATATATATATATATATATATATATATATATATATATATATATATATATATATATATATATATTATACATAATACTCACCAGAGATGCTATTTATGAAATTAATAAATGGTATTAATGCGTGCAAATCGCTCAAGGTTTGTTTTGCTAGTCGAACTTGGCTTGCTCTGACCAACCAGGTTGTGGACTGAAAAAGGCTTACGTTATTTTTGACCATCTGACGCGAATTGGAAGTCTGACTAAGTAAAGAAACCGTTCCATTGCTAATAAAGTTTAAGTTTCTGTACATTGGCCAGTGTTCCTGATTCTGAAGGCAGATTAGATTGACAGGGCAGCAAAAAGAGGCTGAATTTAGGTTGTAAATGTAAGTCAGTGCTTCTGATAAGGTTAAGGCAACAGAGAAGGCCTTGTTGGCCCTGACAGCTTTAATATTCCGATTAAACTACTGTTTCTCAGAAGGGAAATGTTTTAAGTTGTATTCAGCAATGTTTGAGATATTCACTAGTTTCTTTGTGTCCCTGTTTTGCCAAGTGTATTGAAGACTTTTACAATTAAACGTGCATGATGCAAAACAGGTGGATACATACTGAAATGTGGTTTTAAGGAATAGAATAGAATAGAATAGAAAGCCTTTATTATCATTGTATGGTGCGGCCACAAAGAAAACTTCCAAATTTGTGTTATCAAGAATAAAAAAAGAAATGATATAGAAAATAATCTAAGACCAGAATAAATCATACAGTGCAAACAGCAGTAAGAAGAAGGAGGACGACTCTACATAAACAGTCACCATGAAAGTTGGATGCTTGACTTTAATGGAGTTGAAACAGCGATGATATCTTCCACTTTTGCTTAGATAAACAAACACGGAATCACGCATGCCAACCGGCATGAATCCTCACTCCTATCGCTCTGCTTTCCTGCTCTGCTTGCTTCCACACACACTAAACGCACAAGTCGCTCAAAACTCTTTTTGCGCACCACAAACCACCACCATACACCATATTATCCCCTTGTCACTGTTTGTTTCCTATGTTCAGTGTTTGCTCGTTACCATTCTATGTACCCTGGCTTTGCAGTACTCAAATATAGCATCTCTAGCAGCCTCTCTAAATAACATTCGTCAACACAATACCAAAAAATCTCCTGAAAACTGTCAAAAAAAACAACAACAAAGAATGCATAGTGCAAAATCTATTTAAAATTATGATACACACACCCATTATATGTCACACTTAACATTCGTGTCTTGGAATGTCAATGGCATTCGATCACAGGCAAAGAGAATTAAGGTTACGGATTATACCACTAAACTTAAAACAGACCTCCTCCTATTACAAGAAACGCACCTTACTAAATCAGAAGAAAAATGACTCATTGACTCTAATTTCACACGTTATCTGGGCCTTTTGTAAATGTAGACGAAGAGGAGTCTCAATACTAGTCCATAAAAGACTACTTTTTACAATAAATAGTACAGAGGTTGATCCAGAAGGCCGATATATAATTATACAGGCTAAAATATTTAACAAGTTTTATACAATTGTCAATGTATACGCTCCAAATAAAGATGATCCAGGCTTTTTTCACATTCTCTTTTCACACTTGTTAAACTTGTCAGCCACTTCTACAATTATTATGGGAGGTGATTTTAACCTTGCGCTAAATCCCCTAATAGATCGCTCAAATCTAAAAAATAGTAAGCAGCCACAATGCTCCAATATAATAGAGCAGTATATGGATGATTTTGGTCTCGTTGACATATGAAGGCTGAAAAACCCTACAAAAAGAGAAAACATTTTTCTCGTCAGTTCACCGCTCTTTCTCAAGACTAGATTTCTTTCTTTCAAACAATTCGGCAGCTCAAAGAATTACTCCCAAAATACATCGAATCATCATCAGCGACCACGCACTGATTTCTCTTAATCTAAAATTTTTTTATCAAATTTGGGCCCCCCACCAACATGGCGCTTCAACATGTCCCTATTGAAGGACCCAGATTTTGATTCTTTCGTGAGGAAGGAATGGGATGAGTTTCTGAAATTCAACAACTCCCCAACCATATCCTCAGCTCTGTTGTGGGAGACCGGTAAAGCTGTTTTGAGAGGTCGAATCATATCATATTCTTGGTATAAGAAAAAACAAGAAAAAAAATGGAATTGAGGAAAAAATTAAACACCTCACAGAAGAATATGCAATTAATCTGATAGATACGCTTAGAAACCAACTTCAAAAGGCAAAACATCAGTTAGACGTCTTATCAAAAAAAAATACAACAGATTTTCTACAACAACAGTTAAGATACACTAACTTTGAGTACAATAATAAATCAGGAAAATTCCTTGCGAACCAACTTCAGCGCAATAAAGAAATATCATTAATTACAGCCATTCAAGATTCAAACGGCAACTGTACACAGTCACCGTTAGAAATAAATGAAATCTTTTAAAATTTTAAAATAGAAGCTTATACGCATCTTCGAACAAGCCAAATCAAAAAGAAATTGAAACTTTTATTAAGGATCTAAACATCCCTCAATTAAATACACAAATTAAAGACAACCTTCCTTTAACCATCACGGAATTACATAATGCATTAAAAAATATGCAACCGAGATGGGCGCCTGGTCCGGACGGAATCCCTGTTGAATTCTTTAAACATTTTTGGCCAATACTAGTGCCTCTATTTTTTAGAACAGTCAATGAGATAAATGATAAAGGTAGAATTAGTAGCCATATGAACACAGCTTCAATTAAGTTATTACTAAAGCCAGGTAAAGACCCCACTCTCCTGGCGAATTATCGGCCCTGATCACTGATTAATGTAGATATCAAGATTATCTCGAAAGCCCTCGCAGCGAGACTTGAAAAGGTACTTCCGTTGATAATCCACTATGACCAGACAGGCTTCATTAAAGGTAGAAGTTCCACAAATAATGTCAGACGTCTGTTTAATTTAATAAGCATGTCACAGCGTAAAAATCTAAACGCAATCATCATGTCACTTGACGCAGAGAAAGCTTTCGATAAAGTTAACTGGGCTTTCCTGTTTGCAGTACTTCACAAATTTGGCTTTGGAGATTCATTTATACATTGGACAGCTATATTATACAATTCGCCGAAAGCGACAGTCACCACAAATAGGATCACTTCACAAAGTTTTACATTACAAAGAGGAACCAGACAAGGATGTCCACTCTTACCAATGCTATTTGCAATATTTATCGAACCTCTTGTTGCCGCTATACGTCAGAATACTAATATTAAAGGTATCTGCTCACTAGTGACAGAACACAAAATCAATCTATATGCTGATGATATTCTTCTTTACTTACAGGAACCCAAGTATTCTCTTCAGGCAGTCTTCAATCTCTCTCAAACATTTTAACAAATATCAGACTACTCTATTAACTGGACAAAATCAACAATACTCCCAATAACAGCAAGCTCATGGACTCCTGCAGATCAAATCCCAGAGTACCTTATGCCTATAGGAAACATTAAGTACTTAGGTATCAATATTTCGTCAAAACTCACAGACCTAACTAATCTAAATTACACACCACTTCTGGAAAAAATCTCAGCTGATTTAAGATGCAGGAATAACTTGCCTATATCATTACTGGGAAGAATAGCTACAATAAAAATGAAAACCTTACCTCAAATCAATTATTTATTTTCAATGATTCAATTTAAGCCCACATTTAAATGGTTTCAAACCTTAGATTCTGCTGTAATAAATTTTCATTCCAAAAAGAAGAAAAATAGAATTAGTTTATCCACTCTTCAGAAAAGTAAACAGGAGGGAGGCCGAAATGCTCCCAACTTTAAACACTATTATTTAGCTAACCAATTACAATACCTCATAAAATGGTTACACCACAGTGAGGAGTGTGATTCTTGGCTAAAATTGGAACAGACAAACTGCAACAAAATCAAACAACCAAAACTCCCATTTATTTCTACTATTCTTAAACGCCATAAATGTTTCAAGAATCCAATAATCGCATCCACCTTAACGGCTTGGTGGCAAAGTTTAGAATCGATAGGATCTCAATTAGCTCCCAGTAGGCTCTCCCCAATCATTATCCAGATTTAATAAATTAATTACATTTAATAATTAATTAATTAATAATATACCCCTTCATTTTAGTACATGGGAACAACATGGAATTAACCACCTACAACAACTATTTAACAATAATGTTTTTAGGACACGTGATGAACTGTTCCAAGAATTCCAAATAAGAGTCGGAAACTTTCTTCAATACAATAAATTAAAAGCAGCAATAAAAAAAAGAATACCAACACTCCAGAGCACCCTCAAACTACCGGAGTTTGTCAAGCAAATAGTGAAGCTTCTCCCGCAAAGTAAAAGAAATCTCTCAAAAGTTTATAAATTTATTTCATGTACTAAATCAATGCACTTACCAATCACCAAATGGGAAGATGACCTCGCCATGTCTGCTGACCGTAGCTACTGGATACAGATTTGTGACAATACGTTTAGAATGATGTGACTGATGGTGTAGTGGTACACTCGCCTGACTTTGGTGCAGGCAGCGTGGGCTCAGTTCCCACTCAGTGACGGTGTGAATGTGAGTGCGAATGGTTGTCCGTGTCTATATGTGCCCTGCGACTGACTGGCGACCAGTTCAGGGTGTAGTCCGCCTTTCGCCCGAAGTCAGCTGGGATAGGCTCCAGTGTCCCGCGACCCTAACCAGGATAAGCGGTGTTGAAAATGGATGGATGGATGGATGTTTAGAATGACAAAAAACACAAATCTACAGTTTATACAATATAAAGTGCTTCATAGAACACACTTTACTCAGTACACTATGCATAAAATGGGCTTACTTCTCAATGGTGGTGTGATGGTGACTCGCCCATGTTCTGTGGGTGCTTGTTGGGTGCCGGCTTCTGGTGGGGGCGGTGGGGCCCCACTCTCGCTCCTCGGGCCTGCTTCCTCCTCGTCTCTCCGTTCCTTGCGTCCCGCTGCGGTCACCTCTTCCTCTTCCCGTGGGGGAGCCGGGCGGTCCCCTGCGGGCTGTGGTGCCAGCTGTGGAGTTATTTTCCCTGGCTGGTTTGGGGGGGAGGGGTCCACCTCCCACGCTGAAGGGCGGGTAGTGGGTACTGACGGGGGTGGGGGGGGTTGGTGCTGCGAGTCTGGGTGGGATGGTTGTCCGGCCTAATGGGCCCGACCTGCGGGAGCCATGCCTCTTAATCACTCACTTAGCACACACTCACACCATTCACTGTATATATTTCTCACTAATCACATCTGAGCACATACACATATTAAAGGGTTCCTGGGGGACTGGTATGGGATCGGGAGGGTGTGGGTGTCGGAATGGGTTTCTGTGCCGTTTCCCGGTCCGTGCGCCCTGCCCCTCCACCCTGCCTGCCCCCCTGGATTTTAAATGCATCACACACACTCCCCATGTTTTAATGCACCACATACACCTATCTCTGGGGGGTGGTGGGTCATGGGTGGGGGAGGGGGGTTTGGCTGTTAGGCAGTAGTGCCTGGCAGGCCTGACCCCACCCCCTCGGCTCACTGACCTTTCCAGATTTTAATGCGGGGCGGTTGGTGGGGTGGAGTGGTTGGCTGGGTGGGGGGGGTGGCATTGGGTCCCTGCGGCCCCCACTGTCCCCCTCGGTGTGAGACGTGTCCCGTCCGCCGGGCTGCTCTCGGGTGGACCCCTGGGCCTGATCCCGCCCCTGATTGATTGGGTAGGGTCCTTAGCCGCCGCGGTGCGGCCACAGCAATTACAGGACACTTCTGTCAGCCTTTGTGCATGTAAAACGGTATCAATTGCATATGCATGTATCCGCAGGCACACACCCCTTACTGCAACAAATAACTCATGAATATGCAAATCGCTTGTGTATCCTCTCACATATACTCTCGTCCTGTACACTTCTATAATTTACATAATTAATGCCACCACACTTCAGTTGTACAGCCGGGGTCACGACCCTGGTCCTGCCTGTTTCTTCTCCTGACCTTGTCCTGTTCTATCTTGTCCTGTCCTTCCCTCACAGGGTGTAGCACTGCAGCCCCATGCAACACTCATATTTAACGTTTCATTGTTGTAGATAATGTAATGATTTACTTCACTCATCCTGCTTACAATTAGCGCTTTGTCTTTTGTCTTTGTTTCTTTCTCCCTTCTAAAATCTTTGACTGATCAAGTCTGATTATCAATAAACCTCAATTATAATACCACAGTGGAAGCTTAAAAACACTTTTACTGTGACACAGTCAAACTGTTTCGGCATAAAAGGCATACAGATTTTCCAGATGGACCTAACAGCCGAACAGGACAAAAAAAAAAAAGAAAAAGAAAAAAAGAAACACAATGCAGTACAATACAATAATTATGCAATTATTACAAATATTAATAATAAGAAAATAAAACAATCCAGAGTGAAAGCAGCCACACAAACCATGATTCATTAGAAAACTCATCAATCATACGACAAATTCAAAAGTGCAGTGATGAAGAACTTCTTACATGGACAACATTTTAAATGTCCAATGGCATTCAACAGTCCTTAGTTTCTACAGAGGTAGAGGAGCATTCAGGCATTGTATTTTTTGTTGTTGTTGTCCATCCATCCATCCATTTTCTGAGTCGCGTCTCCTCACTAGGGTCGCGGGCCTGCTGGAGCCTATCCCAGCTATCATCGGGCAGAAGGCGGGGTACACCCTGAACTGGTTGCCAGCCAATCGCAGGGCACATACAAACAAACAACCATTCGCACTCACATTCACACCTACGGGCAATTTAGAGTTGTCAATAAACCTATCATGTTTTTGGGATGTGGGAGGAAACTGGAGTGCCCGGAGAAAACCCACGCAGGCACGGGGAGAACATGCAACAAACTCCACACAGGCGGGGCCGAGGGTTGAACCCCAGTCCTCAGAACTGTGAGGCAGACGCTCTAACCAGTCGGCCACCGTGCTGCCTGTTGTTGTTGTTTTTTGTTTTTAGAAATTTCCAGTGCCAAATTATGTTCTTTTTTTTTTTTAAACATGGCAAAGGAAAGAGGAAAAAAAACTATTAAAAGTTCTTCTTCTTCTTCGTGTAATAATGAACAGAGCAATCATCCCTCGGCTGCACAGTCGAAAAGATGCCAAAAGAAAAGATCGCAGCTAATTTCTTCTTCTAGTGTCAGATATCTTCTTAATGAAATCCTAACATATTGTCATTGGTTGTTCTGACATCAAGCAGCAATCAATACCAAAGTTTAAAAGAGATGATCTTTTCACAGATGTTACTTTTAGACTTTGTTGAAAGTCACTGATGGTGCAATGGTTCACTCACCTGAATTCTGTCCAAGCAGTTTCTGGTTCAATTCCAACAACCATTTGATGATGTAGTCTGCCTTTTCCCCGAAGTCACCTGGCATAGGCTCCAGGTCATCCCTCACAAGCACTATAGATGAACTGAAAATTTGCTGAAAACCATCTGTCTTGCCTGTTACCTCTTTAAAACATTGGTTTCGTCGGCCCTTCACCATTAAGGCCTCGATGAGGTTTTGCCTTGAGCGCAGATGGAGAGCAACATGAAACTCTGGGGACTATCCAGGCTTATGGCCAAAACTGCTCTTTGTGTGGGCAGGTAAAATGTTTGGAGAGTGATGTGATACGACAACAGGCCAAACATGACAAACGCAATATCTCATGAAGGCTGCATCACTGAATAAAGATGAATGTTTGATTCTTGCAGCGAAAGAGCAATTCTTTTATACAGGAAAAAAAGGGCTTAGGATTTTAGCCGAAGCAATTGCGACTGATTTATTCTGCAATTTGTTTTGTCGAAATGGGTTGAAATGGATTGTAATAGTTGTGCTTTCAGGGGTGATGTAATGGGTCAGCACACATTCTGATGAGTTGCGGTTGTGACCGTCATTTTCCTCTATCGCAGAGCACATGTGAAGTCTGATAGAATCGTTCTATCATTGCAGTTTCACAAGCGTTCAGGGAAACCATTAATCCAATGGGGGAACAATGTTAAAAAAAGTGTGGAACAGTGTGGTTAAATTGAATGTCTCACGTGCTGTATGTGATTGGCTCTTCTGGGAGTGTGTGTGCGCTTTTCAAATAAAAATAAAATGCAGAGTAACCAACCTCCCAATTGCACATTAATTCTGACTAAGTGGACCAATTACAGGGAAGAGCTTAATAAAGCCATTTACACTTGCTAACTTTTAGCTGACATTTTAATACATTGTATTTCGAAATCTTAACAAAATGCAGACCTACTTTTTATGCGAACATGGCAGCCTACAAAATCTGAGTCTCAATGTGATTTAGAAATCCTTCCTATATTTATAATATATTGAAACAAGCAAACAAATCAGATCCACTTGCAGAATCATTGTCGTTTTAGAGAGTAGAGGCTACCTCCGCTTCATATCAAATTCAACACGTTTCTTGCATTTAGCAGGTATATGAGTGGAGATCAGTCAAGAACTGATATTCACAGCACTGGGAGTGCTGGGAGTGACATTTGATTTTGGACATTAGTCTGTAGTTAGCATGTCTCCCTTACCGTTCAAGAGGTTTTTGGTTTTGAATCTTGGCTTGGACCTTTCTGTGTTGATTGCTGTTGAATAATCCCACTATGCTTGTGTTTTTTTCTCTGGTTACTGCCACTTCCTCCCACATTCCAGAAACATGCATGTTAGGTTCATTGGTGACTAAATTGCCTATAGCTGCCAATGTAAATGGTTGTTTGTCTATATAGGCCCTGTGGTTGACTGGTGACCAGTGTAGGGTGACAACTGCTCACTGGTTTTCCCTTCATTTATTTGTCATGGTATCTGACATTGGAGATGCAAATGCTTGTCATTTCATATAATGAGGTGACAGCGGTTGGTAGAGTCAATCTGACACTAGATTGGGATCTTACGCAGCGTAGGAAGTCTCAAGTGCAGCCTAAAAGCCTCTGAGGAAGGCAGAGGATCCTGTTCAGGTGTTGCGATAAAAATATGGAAGCGCTGACAGTCTAATGGAACAACTTATAGCTCACAGCTGATTACTGCACACATGGTCCCCAAGGATGTGCCTGTTTTTCACACACTGAAGCCTCAAGATATGCTGTTTATGACGGTGTGCATAACCTCGCTTTGACAAACGCCTTCAAGAGCGACAACAAAGTGCTGTCACATTAAAGATCAGCTTGAAGTTTGGCTTTGTAATGATTTTAGGTGGTGAAGTGTATTTTCAGAGGCAATGTTATGCTCTTCTCTGCTAGGAGTGACACACTACATAGACGAAAGTATTGGGCCACGTGGACACTGCACTTCGAGGAAGTAGACATTTTTTTGTTGGTACCCCATTTGTGGCTTAAACAGTTTCCACGCTTCCGTGGGACTTTGTATCTAAGACTTTGGAGAGTGACTGTGAGAATTTGTGTGCATTCATCCAGTAACAAATTTGTGAGGTCATAGGACACAATCTAAGACTTTGGAGAGTGACTGTGAGAATTTGTGTCCATTCATCCAGTAACAAATTTGTGAGGTCATAGGACACAAGTCATTGCTGTTGTTCATCCCCAAGATGTTTGATAGTAGTGAGGCCAGAGTTCTTCCACACCAAAACTCATCCAATTATACTATTACACACCTTGCTTCCTTGCCCAGGGTTGAACAAAAAAGGGCCTTCCCTAATCTTTTGGGAAAATTTAATGATCCAGAATGTTTTGGTAAGATCAGTGGTGGTTTTATGATACGTTTTACATTTGAAGACAAACATTCAATTAATACTGATTGCATTATGAGGAAAATGATAGGACTTGGTTGCGGATTGACAAAGTTACTCATATTCACACCTCGAGAGACAATTTAGAGCACAGGTAGAACTTTCAAACTCCACACAGAGATATTACAACAGAACCTACATCCCCTGATTATGTGCAGACATGCAAACCACAAAATCTACATGCTTCCAGGAGAATTCCATACATTAGTCTATTTTCTATAGTGCTTGCTATCATTTGGATAGTGGATGACTCTCAACTGACTTTTGGCAAGAGGTGGTCACTAGTCAATCTCAGGGCATATAGAGACAACTATACAGACTCAAATTCACACCTACAGGCAATATAGAGTCTTCAATAAACCTAACACATGTGGAATGTGGTAAGAAGTGTGCCTCGCTGGATATAAAAAACACTACACACGGCACCTCTCGACTATGAGGTAGTGGGACAAATCACTATACCACCGTGCAGCTTCATTCATTATAAATTGATAAATCCTGTATGTGCTTTTAAAGAAGAGGATTTTACTAAAGATATGTGCATGTGGACTATATTTTTCTCAGCAGGGATGATTAAAAGCACACGAGTCATGAAAGTTAGTGCTTATGCCTCCTAGCTTAATGTTCAGCCCGGAAAATTACTTACCAGATGTTTTTCCCCCTTTCCCTCTTTTTGTGACTCGTGCGCTTTGGCACTCTCATGCTTTCCTGTAATCTCTCTGGTACTTCTTTGACACCTTCTTCCCAAATTTATTGTCCATTCTTTTTTTCTGGTTAACCATTAAGGAGAAGAACATCTGAGAGCACAGACTTTAAAGCAATGCCAATGAAGTGGGGACAGCAGCAGGCGGAGGAGGGCGCATTAAAGAAGTGCTTGAGATAAATAATCATATTTGAATGCACCCACGATGCTGGAAATGCACCATCTGGGACAGGCCATGGATTTGCATTACAATATAAATGGGAACTTGCTGGAGCTGAAAGGGTGATGTGAAGTCATTCAGCCAGCCCCCACACTCACTGACAGGTTGCATCTACGTCCCTGCACCAGGCAGGAGGAAGAAGCGAAGCAATTTGTTGGCAGTCGGTACACTGGTGTATGTTTGTCGCTCGACTGACCTACACCGCGCCTGCATACTATCCCCCCCACTTCATCTTTCTTTAACACACCAGCTCATCTTTTTTCAAATGCCACATCTCCGTACACATGGAGGAGCCTGATAGCATACGCACCAGTGGCTTGCTTCTCTTTTCAGATGTGATCTTCAAAGAACCCTCAGCACTCTTATACAAGCACAAGTAAATAAAAAGTTCTGCGAGAGGTGCTGGTGACATGGAAGTCTGTGGAAAGTCACATGTGACTTTTGAACTCACAAACACATTATACTGTATCTATTGTTTGTAATGAGATTATGTAAATTAAACGCAAAATTGATGTAATCTCTTACATTACTTGGAGAAAATTCGTAATTAAATTACAGTTGCATTTGGAAATTTCCATGATTATAATTTTAATTACATTTGAAAATTAGGCGCAAAAGCTCTGACTTTTTTTTCATATCACACCCTCTTTCTAAATCTCTTGCTTGTGATTGGCTCTCTCTGGTCATGTGCCATTCTGCTGTAGTCTCAAACATGACATATTTCTCCAAATATGACCTCGAAGTACCACCTTTTGGTGCAATCTATTAGTTTGTCTTAGATTTTGAAAAGGTTGACTCAAAGTTACACTTTTGAACACAAAAAAACAGACTTTTGAACAGTTTCATCTTTATAATTTTGGACTTTTTTATGGAACATTTTCAATTATCTGCTATGTCATATAAAGTGATATTGTCTAAAGTGTGCACATTTGTCATTCGTTCAACATGCTATCATGTTTTCCACATGCTGTAAACATATAATGCAACAAACAAATTTGTATTATTTATTTACATCTCACTGTGTTTTATCAGTTTAATGCTTTTAACCCACCTTTTGAGAGGAAAACTTCTAAGGGCCCTGCATTTAAAATATAATCAAACGTAAATAATAATATTACTTTGAGAAAGAAATTGAAATAGTTACACCACTATTACATTTTCAACAGGTTAACTTGTACTTGTAACCAACTATCCATCCATCCATCCATTTTCTGAGCCGCTTATCCTCACAAGAGTCGCGGGCTGTAACCAACAACATTTAAAAAATCCATCGATTTTCTGAGCCGCTTCTCCTCACTAGGGTCGCGGGCGTGCTGGAGCCCAACCCAGCTATCATCGGGCAGGAGGCGGAGTACACCCTGAACTGGTTGCCAGCCAATCGCAGACTTCAGAAAAACAATGTCAGTAAATACACTTCGGCGCTACATCCGTAAGTGCAACTTGAAACTCTACTATGCAAAGCAAAAGCCATTTATCGACAACACCCAGAAACGCCGCCGGCTTCTCTGGGCCTGAGCTCATCTAAGATGGACTGATGCATAGTGGAAAAATGTTCTGTGGTCCGACGAGTCCACATTTCAAATTGTTTTTGGAAATTGTTGCCGTTGCGACACCCCCGACTTGGAGGAGAACTGCAGCAGACTTTCAAAACAGCGCGCGTAGGTTGCGCTCGAGTATAAAGGCACACACTGTGCGGGCTAGCCACAGTGACGTCAGCGTGTTCGCCCTCCGCGTGAGTATAAAGAAGCCTTAATACCCCAGATTTTGGTAATATTATTTATTTTAGCTACTACCGACTTCATAGTTGTAGTTATAACTAATGGTCTGAAACTATGATGCACCCTGCAGGGTGTCAGTCAGCAAGCAGTGAGTTTATGGAAGCCAGTTAACATTTAGGCCCACAGCGGCACTGCTGACACTGACTGAACTGGGTTAGGCAACTAGTCTGATTTCCCCATATACAAACCTGTCTTGCAATAAAGTTGTGATGTGTAAAACATAAATAAAAACGGAATAAAATGATTTGCAAATCCTCCAACCTATATTCAATGGAATACAATATATAGACAATATATTTAATGTTCAAACTGATGAATGTTATTTTTTTTCAAATATTCTCTCATTTTGACTGTTCCTGTTGTCAAAGTGTGAGTCCATCCAAGTCATATACAGTATTAAAGTTTTATTAAAAGGCAAGCACCTCACTTGTTTCTTGAATATATGATCAGTCAAGCAAAAGAAACAACCACCATGGGTGAAAAAAAAACAATCCCAGTGAATAGAACTAAAAGCTTGGGCCATGAACATACAGTAAGTACTCAGGCGGTTGTGCCACACTGGTAAACACAATATACTACTTAGAGACAATTTCAACGCTTTAGTACCTCCAAGTCCCACTATCAGACTCAGCTGCATGTCTGTAGCTCCCAGTTACCAACATTGTTCTAACATGCAAACCAGTGCCAACGTCCATGAAGTATTCAAAATGTTTTATTACATTGTCAGATTAAGACATCTCTTCCTGCAAGGGCTGGCCATGCAAAGGCATGCAAATAGACACTTCTCAGCTAGCAGCGTTTGCCCCCATTTTTATCAGACCAAAATATACGGTAGATATATGGTTCCTGCCCAAAGCTACACAAATGCACATTGACATACAGTATACTGTACAAATACATTATTGGTAATGAGGGTAACTTGCATTTATTCACTTCAACAAACATGGATCAAAACGCTCTTTGCCAAAGAAATATGTGGCTGCTTACAATAGCTTACAGCATTTTACAGTGACGAGTCGACCAAATAAAAACTGACCCAGGACACAATTTGGTATCTGACACAAAGTTTGGAAATGGGTGATGTAGAATATAACTAACTACAAAAGTCAGCTATGTGAATTACTGCTACACTACCAATTCCTGCTCAGATGGGGGGCCGTGGTGCAAAAACACTTGTGCAAGAGATAGAAGAACTGTTCAAAGACTTAAAGAGCATACAGTACACTGGCCAGTCAAGGCAATATTATATTTCACACATTTTCCCCTGCTGCCGAAAAATGTTTTATAATCTTGTGATTCACTCACTAGTCTGAGTCAGTCAGTCAGGTGCACATTATTTATCCTTTCATGTTCCACCTTGTAAAAGACGCATAGGATCAGCATTTAAAGAAGGTATGGGGTCTCAATGGGTTCAAATCCGGCCTCACCTGTGTGGAGTTTGCATGTTCTCCCTATGCATGCCTGGCTTTTCTCTGGGTGCTACGGTTTCCTCCTACGTCCCAAAAACATGCATGGCATGTTAATTGAAGACTCTAAATTGCCCGCAGGTGTGACTGTGTGTGTGAATGGTTGTTTGTTTATGTGAGCCCTACGATTCGCTGGCGACCAGTTCAGGGTGTACTCCGCCTCTCGTCCGAAGGTAGCTGGGATAGGCTCCAACACGCCCACGACCCTAGTGAGGATAAGCAGTAAGGAAAATTAATTAATAATGCGCCACACATTTTCAATAAAAGACAGGTCTGGAATGCTGGTAGTCCAGCCTAGTTCTCGCACTCTTTGACGACAAAGCCATGCTGTTGTAACACATGCAGACTATGGCTTGGCATTGTCTTGCTGAAATAAGTAGGAACGTGTAGCGGACATGCACTTCGCAAACTGAGGTGCCACAGGGACTCCCAACCACTTGATAACACCACTCCTCCACGTTGCCCTGCTGTGAGACGGCCACTAGGAGAATGCCTGGTGTACGTCAAGCGGACCTTAACCTAATTAGCAACATCCCGTCAAATCTTGATTTCTGGCTTCAAAAGACCCCTTCCCAGACCAAAAGGTTGATTGACCCTCCCTCTGAGAAGACTGGTTAATATTCAAACCTGCACGTGAGGCGCCACACATTGGCGTTGAGAGGAACTGCGAGCCAAGATAAAATGTCCGTTTTGATATCTTACAAACTCTGTAGAAATATTCCAAATGTATGCCTTGGTGTCTGTGTCATTATTCTCAGATCTACAGGTCCTCTCCAAGATTTTTGAGAACTGTTCCTCGTGATTTGAAATCAAACAGTACGAAATGTTGTATTGAACAATAAGCAACCAATCTGCCACGACCAAAGTTTAAACAATGATTCTATGCGTGAGAGTACAACCTTGGGAGTGTTTTAGATTAATATGATTTTAAACCCATTTGATCAAATTTGAGCGGCACGGTGGCCGACTGGTTAGAGCGTCAGCCTCACAGTTCTGAGGACCCGGGTTCAATCCCTTGCCCCGCCTGTGTGGAGTTTGCATGTTCTCCCCATGCCTGCGAGGGTTTTCTCCGGGCACTCCGGTTTCCTCCCACATTCCAAAAAAACATGCATTAATTGGGGACTCTAAATTGCCCGTAGGTGTGACTGTGAGTGCGAATGGTTGTTTGTTTGTTTGTGCCCTGCGATTGGCAGGCAACCAGTTCAGGGTGTACCCCGCCTCCTGCCCGATGACAGCTGGGATAGGCTCCAGCACGCCCGCGACCCAAATGAGGAGAAGCGGATCAGAAAATTGATGGATGGATGGATTTGATCAAATTTGTAGACAAGATTCAGGCTGATGGGTGTGGTCTTCTCCGAGTTGGCAATCCCTCTCGCCCACGCCCTGCCTCTGGGGTATTTAACTCTAAACTCACACCTTCCTCCTCGAGTCTAGTCTTTGTGTGTGTTTTTCCTCTCCTTTTACCTTGCTGGCAGGTCGCCAGCCGGGCTTGCCGTCGGCCACCCCTCCCCCGTTTCCCTTCTTTTGTGCGGGCACATGGCTTGGTAACCGCGATAACTTCCCAGCCTAAACGTGGGGCTCCGCTAACCGATCAGAGTCACTCTTTTTCATCCAAATCTGTCGCCTTACTTCCTGAGCCACTTCCAAAGAGAGACTACCACCCACCAGCTTGAATTTACGGTCGTGAGTAAACGCGGCAACTTTGCCAGACTACAATATTAGTGCCTAATTATTTCTAGCTAATTACTAGCTTCAGACAAAATCTCAACTTTGTCCTCTCTCTCCCGTCCGCACTGGATGCAGTAAATGCTCACGTTTCCAACTTTAGTCCAACACATGATGTCCTCTTTTCCATTTTCGTACGCCTAATTTTCTTTCTTTCTTTTACCATTAGGGTTATTTTCTCTTTGTAGTTTGTAGTTGTACAACCCCAATTCCAATGAATTGCTAATTGGGAACAGATGGGTCCCATGATTGGGTATAAAAGGAGTTTCCCTGAATTGCTCAGTCATTCACAAGCAAAGATGGGGCGAGGTTCACCTCTTTGTGAACAAGTGCGTGAGAAAATAGTCGAACAGTTTAATGACAATGTTCCTCAACGTACAATTGCTAGGAATTTAGGGAGTTCATCATCTATGGTCCATAATATCATCAAAAGGTTCAGAGAATGTGGAGAAATTACTGCATGTAAGCGGCATGGCCGAAAACCAACATTGAATGCCTGTGACCTTCGATCCCTCAGGCAGCACTGCCTCAAAAACTGACATCAATGTGTAAAGGATATCACCACATGGGCTCAGAAACACTGCAGAAAACCATCCATCCATCCATTTTCTGAGCCGCTTCTCCTCACTAGGGTCGTGGGTGTGCTGCAACCTATCCCAGCTATCATCGGGCAGGACGCGGGGTACACCCTGAACTGGTTGCCAGCCAATCGCAGACTTCAGAAAAACAATGTCAGTAAATACACTTCGGCGCTACATCCGTAAGTGCAACTTGAAACTCTACTATGCAAAGCAAAAGCCATTTATCGACAACACCCAGAAACGGCGCCGGCTTCTCTGGGCCTGAGCTCATCTAAGATGGACTGATGCATAGTGGAAAAATGTTCTCTGGTCCGACGAGTCCACATTTCAAATTGTTTTTGGAAATTGTGGACGTCGTGTCCTCCGGGCCAAAGAGGAACTGTTATGGACGCAAAGTTCAAAAGCCAGCATCTGTGATGATATGGGGCTGTGTTAGTGCCAATGGCATGAGTAACTTACACATCTGTGAAGGCACCATTAATGCTGAAAGGTACATACAGGTTTTGGAGAAACATATGCTGCCATCCAAGCAACGTCTTGCATATTTCAGCAAGACAATGCCGTACCACATTCTACATGTGTTACAACAGCGTGGCTTCGTAGTAAAAGAGTGTGGGTACTAGACCGGCCTGCCTGCAGTCCAGACCTGTCTCCCATTGAAAATGTGTGGCACATTAGAAGCGTAAAATACGACAACGGAGACCCCGGACTGTTGAACAGCTGAAGCTGTACATCAAGCAACAATGGGAAAGAATTCCACCGACAAAGCTTCAACAATAAGTGTCCTCAGTTCCCAAACGTTTATTGAATGTTGTTAAAAGAAAAGGTGATGTAACACAGTGGTAAACATGACCCTGTCCCAGCTTTTTTGGAACGTGTTACAGCCATAAAATTCTAAGTTAATGATTATTTGCTAAAAACAATAAAGTTTATTAGTTTGAACATTAAATATCTTGTCTTTGTAGTGTATTCAATTAAATATAGGTCGAACATGATTTGCAAATCATTGTATTCTGTTTTTATTTGTTTAACACAACGTTCCAACTTCATTGGAATTGGGGTTGTATATCCATCGATCTTCAAATATTCAGGGTGTATGAACAACCCTACTGATTTTACATGGCTCTCTGCCATTCTTGTGGGCACAGTTTCAAACCAGTTTTCCAACTGCCAGTTTTTTTTTTTGGTACAATCAATGAAAAGAAGAAATTGCGAGAAGAAAACTGCAGGAAAAGAGTCAAAGTTATTGTTGTAGCCTTCAGATCATTAAAATAACAGATCCAACTCGCTTTTGTTCCCTGTTACTGTTCAGGCTAATTCCTCCCAGTGTCTGTCGAAATGGTGACACCTTAAGTGCTTTGTTTTATTTGTTTTCAGCTATCATGCTTTTTTTTTTGCCTCCCATGGTAGACATGCCTTTCAAGGCCTCAAATACCTCACGTTCATTTAAAAATGGTTTCATCAAAGGATGAAACATAAACCAACCAAGAAGCAAACAACAGCTATTATAATGGTTTCTTGTTCAATAATATACTGAATATAAACATAATGGACTGTAAATATGCATGCAGTATGTACCTGTCTGTACATCTATAACAATGTGTCTGCATAGACCCCCTTGGGCATTTTAACCACTATCCATGTCCACATAGCAGAGACAATCTTCCTTTCTTTTAGTTTGATAAAGTTTCTGGGGATTTTTTTTCTTACTTCTCCAAACTTTTCATCCTAAAGGCCCATTCGTCTGTGCCCTGATTTTGTCTTTGCTCAGCCGATGCTATTCTCAGAGCTGTATTAATTGTTAGTTTCGCTCTTTTGATTTGCTTCATTTAAAAGGTCCTTGGTTAATTTAATGGCTCGCAGAGTGAGCTTTTCAAAGTACTGCTGGGTTTAGGCCGTAAGCAGACATAATGAATCTAAAAATACTCCATACAAAGCGAGTTGGTTCTGCACCAATGTGATGTGTCCACAAAATATCTTATAAACTGGCCAAGAATCAGATACAGTATTTCTTCTTGCATTTGAGTGTATGAACAACCTGATCATCCTAAAGCTGCCTAGGGGTGTTTCTGTAATTAGGGTCAAAATATCCATCCATCCATCCACCCATCCATCCATCCATCCATCCATTTTTCTTCCGCTTATCCAAGGTCGGGGCCCGGGGACAGCAATTTAAGCAGGGAAGCCCAGACTTCCCTCTCCCCAGCCACTTCATCCAGCTCTTCCGGGAAATCCCAAGGCGTTCCCAGGCCAGCTGGGAGACATAGTCTCTCCAGCGTATCCTGGGTCGTCCCAGGGGCCTCCTCCCAGTGGGACATGCCTGGAACACCTCACCAGGGAGGCATCTGGGGGGGATCCTAACCAGATGCCGGAAACACCTCATCTGGCTCCTCTTGATGCCGAGGAGCAGAGGCTCAACACTGAGCCCCTCTCAGATAACCGAACTTCTCACCCTATCTCTAAAAGAGAGAAACCCTGTGGAGGAAAACTCATTTCGGCCGCCTGTATTCATAGCTCGTGACCATAGGTGAGGATAGGAACATAGATCGACCGGTAAATAGAGAGCTTTGCCTTTTGGCTCAGCTTTTTCTTCACCACGACAGACCAATACAAGTCAGCATCACTGCAGACGCTGTACTGATCCACCTGTCGATCTCGCGCTCCATTCTTTGCTCACCCGGAGATACAATTTTTTTTTTGTCCTGCTCGGCTGTTAGGTAAAGTAGAATGGAGGATCTGTATCCCTTTTATGCCTGAAGAGTTTTCAAGCTGCCACTGTGGTTCTTTGTATTCCGATGGATATTTATTGACAATTTCAGTCAGATAGAACAAAGATTTAAAGGGTAGTGACAGTAAAAACAAAAGGGAAAGACAGTGAAAAGATTACTAAATAATAAAGGAATCGAAGACAACAAAAGACAGGACACTAGTTGTAAGAAAGATAAGGTAAGTAAATCATTAAAAGCCTAGTACAATGACACATTAGATTTGAGTGTTGTATTGTTGTGGGCACAGTTTCAAACCAGTTTTCATCCTGTAAAGGAAGGTCAGGACAATATAGGACGGGGCCGGACAGGACACGGAGAAGAGGGGAAGCATGCAGGACAGAAGTAGTCGACCTGGCTGTACAACTGAAGTGTGGTGGGAGTGGCTATGTAAATCTGAACACGTCTATGCAGTTATTCTGTCTCGGCAATGTCCACACAGTTCAATCCAGTGATAATATGGAAGCAGTTTCACCAGTAGTAGTCAACATTTGTTCATTAAAAAACTATGGATGTTTTGACACTTTTACCCCCCTAGGTGACTTTAAATTCACTGGGTTCTCAAGCTCATGCTGCATGGAATGAGTCTCTAACCAAAAGAGACCCTGCCTGGCATATACTGACCCAATTGTTCCCCTACTGCATGCTAGCTTCGTTCACGGCTGTGATGGGTTTAATGTTCAGATCAAGCTTGATGTGTGCACAATGGTGATGTGGTACTCCCACTGCTGGCATTAATGCAGACCGAGTAGGTTCAATTCCAGGCCAGTGTGACAATACCCAGCCACAGCTGGTCCCAAGTCTGGACAAAACATGGGTGGGTTGCGGCAGGAAGGAGATCTGATGTGTGTGCAAAACAAATCATGTGAGTATTTAACTGTGGAAACCACTGGTGGGACAAGTCGAAAGTCGCTGCAACAACATCAAGCTTGATGTGTGAATGTACATGACCATAAAAAGGTTTTCACCTTAATTACACTTGTTGATTAATGGAGTCAGTAGGACAAAATAATTGAGCACTGGCTCATTGTTCATTTCCTCAAGGCTGAGCACAGAGACTTAGATACAGAGATGCTCTCTGTATTCAGACCTCAATGAATACCACACCTCACTTTACATATATTGTCATTTTCACATCCTGACTGAAAAATGTATTCATTCATCATTATATCAATAATCTATTGTGCTGTTATAATGATCTTTTCGTTGAGGAGGAAGATTGCTGTGAATACCAAAAAAAAGGTAAAAGCTGACCTGTGAAGTTTGTTGTGGTTTAACTGCAGTATGATAGCGTGTGTGCGTATGTGTGTGTGTTCACCCTTTGCAACTTCAGACCCATACATCAATGTCATGTTTTATTTTACAACATGGCCAGAGTAACCTCCTACCCCCACAACACTTGCTTCTGTTATCGGCCATATCATCACCAGAGGCCCTACAATTTCCTTCTCCCCATCCTCCTTCTCTTACCCTCTGCCTTTCATTTCAAACAGCACCCCGCCCTTCAACCAGCAGCCGTGACATTTACTCACTCCTTTATGATGAATTCATCAAATTACAGTGATGCCTGTGCACACATTGGTTTAAGGAAACTCATTACAGACTATCTCTGGCTGTCTGTCTGTCGCACGGTTTCACAGACACTTATTTTCTCGAAAAACAACAGTGGTAGCCCATGTTATGCATCGTTTGGCTGTGAGCTTTCTGTGGCGCCTAATGATAAGGCTATCAGCTATTAGCTGAATGATGCACTTATTGAAGCTGCAGGAGTTTTCGCAGCACTCGACTTTCAGACTGTATTCAGCACATTATGCATGTACTTACTTTCAGTCATCCATCTTAGAAACCTAATAGCACCGTCCATCCTTTCGTAACATCTAACAACATCCTCCATGGACCAGTATATACAGTAGCCTGCGAATAAAAAAAAATTTTGGTTTCATATTCTCATTTTTAGAGATGATCAATTTGGGGGTTTCATTTGATATGACGTATAATCATCAAAATTACACATACAGACCCTTTCCAAAAAATTAGAATGCCTCACCAGCCATGAACCTCACCGCATGTCACTGGTAGGATGTGCATTCATTTTCAACACTAATTTTCCTATAGAGGGTCATGACAGGGGAGAGAGTCAAACAACCTTTAAGACGTGATGACTTGAAATACTTAACTTGTTGTTCATCTTATTTGTTCGGTTTGAAGATGATATATAAAGTTAATCGCAGTAGTTATGTATGCGTATTAGTATGCGTCCGCATGCAGGAAATGACACAACTGGAGGATTAGCCTGTCAGTCAGTTAAACCCTCTACGGAGAAGCACAACCGCTCATACAAGAATGTATCTTATTGTTGCCTGGAGTGACCAGTTTTCTGACTTTTGGCAATAAAAGTGTGATGTAAAAGAGATTTCAACATTGAACTTTGTTTATGATTTTAAGACCCATCCTGTCCAGCAGGTACTCATCAGTTCCTTAACCTGTTTCTGATATGATCCAAAGTTCAGGGTTGCTGCCATTCACTCCAACGGCACATATAAATATGCTTCAAAATTGTCGGTTCGCAATTGAGGGAACGAAGTAGTAATGCTTTTAAAATGGGATACATTTCAATTTCAAACAGTACAATGCATGGAGCAAAAATATGATTTTAAAATGAATTAAATGTAAGTTCCAAACAATATATGGATTAAATTAGCTTCTAAAATGAAATAACTTTAAGATTAAACTGAAGATAGGTGGGGTATAATTTCAAAATAAAATAATTTAAGTTAAAAAAAGTACCTGAATACATTTAGTTTTAAAATAAAATGTAAGTTAAAAACAGTGCATGGTATAAATATGGTTTTAAAAATGAACTACTTTAATGTAGTTTTTTTGGGGGGGGGTGAAAAAAAAACTGCTGAAGTTGTTTGGCGTGTATTTAACTCAGGTGCTGTCCATTTCTGATCATCGTTGAGATGGTTCGACACCTTCATTGGAGTTCAGCTGTGATTATACTTGTAACGGACATGCTCTCACCTGATGGCACCGTGACCCCAAAACTCTAGCCCAAGCGGCATCACTATCGCTCCACGGAAATGCAAGATTCAACTTCGCACACAGACGCTAAGTGAATTAAAAGCCAGGAGCATCAAAGCTGAGACACCTGCCCATCTGAACTTTAAATGAATGCCACTAGTGACTGTATTTCTGCAAAATTTGAATGACTGATGTCAAATATGTTGTCAACTGAATCGGATGAAATGTTTCACCCCACACAACAAGACGACAGCTCACAGTGCATGTCAGAGCAAATGAGGTCAAAGGAACTGCCTGAAGAGCTCAGAGACAGAATTGTGGCAAGGTACAGATGTGGGCAAGGTTACAAAAAAAATTCTCCTGCACTTAATGTTCCTAAGAGCACAGTGGCCTCCATAATCCTGAAATGTAAGACGTTTGGGATGTCCAGAACCCTTCCTAGAGCTGGCTGTCCAGCCAAACTGAGCAATCGGGGGAGAAGAGCCTTGGTGACAGAGGTAAAGAAGAACCCAAAGATCACTGTGGCTGAGCTCCAGAGATGCAGTCGGGAGATGGGAGAAAGTTCTAGAAAGTCAGCCATCACTGCAGCCCTCCACCAGTCGGGGCTTTATGGCAGAGTGAAGCCTCTCCTCAGCTCCTCAAAAAAGCTGGAACAGCACTTCATAATGCGCCACATATTTTCAATGGGAGACGGGTCTGGACTGCTGGCAGGCCAGTCTAATCACACACTTACTACTAAGCCACACTGTTGTAACACGTGCAGGATGTGGCTTGGCATTGTCTTGCTGAAATAAGCAGAGACATCCTAAAAAAGACATTGCTTAGATGGCAACATATGTTACTGCAAAACCTGTATGCACCTTTCAGTATTAATGGTACCTTCACAGATGTGTAAGTTACCCATGCCATGGACACTAACACACTGCCATACCATCACAGATGCTGGCCTTTGAACTTTGCCCTGATAACAATCCGGCTAGTCCTTTTCCTCTTTGGCCCGGAGGACACAAAGTCCATGATTTCCAAAAACAATTTGAAATGTGGACTCATCAGACCGCAGCACACTTTTTTTCCACTTTCCATCAGTCCATCTCAGATGAGCTCGGGCCGAAAGAAGCCGCCTGGCAGCGTTTTTTGGGTGTTGTTATATGGCTTTTGTTCTGCATGATCATTTTAACTTGCATTTGTAGATTATGCAACAAACTGTGTGAACTGACAATGGTTTTCTGAAGTGTTCTTGAGCCACGTTGCAATATCCTTTACACAATGATGTCAGTTTTTAATGCAGTGCTGCTCGACGGCTCCCTCTGAGGAAACACTGTAAATAGTGAAATATTGCTGGAGCAGCCTTTGGCATCAATAAGACAGCGTTGTATTCCATCCATTTCAACACCGCTTATCCTGGTTAGGGTCGCGGGACGCTGGAGCCTATCCCAGCTGACTTCGGGCAAAAGGCGGACTACACCCTGAACTGGTCGCCAGTCAGTCGCAGGGCACATATAGACACGGACAACCATTCGCACTCACATTCACACCGTCACTGAGTGGGAACTGAACCCACGCTGCCCGCACCAAAGTCAGGCGAGTGTACCACTACACCATCAGTGACTGCGTTGTATTCCACTGGTGTAAAATCTTTATTCTTCTTTCTCGAGCACGGTTTAAAATTATATACAAATATTATCTTTTTATTCAACTCAAAGCAAAGTTCATGCTTAATAAATTTCCCAGTAAAAAGTCATACATATTTAATAAATCCATTCAATCAATATTACAACCCCAATTCCAATGAAGTTGGGACGCTGTGTTAAACATAGATAAAAACAGAATACAATGATTTGCAAATAATGTTCAGATGTGTAAGTTACCCATGCCATTGGCACTAACACAGCCCCATACCATCGATGCTGGCTTTTGAACTTTGCGTCCATAACAGTCCGGATGGTTCTTTTCCTCTGGCCCGCAGGACACGACGTCCACAATTTCCAAAAACAATTTGAAATGTGGACTCGTTGGACCACATAACACTTTTCCACTTTGCATCAGTCCATCTTATATGAGCTTGGGCCCAGAGAAGCCGGCGGTGTTTCTGGGTGTTGTTGATAAATGGCTTTTGCTCTGCATAGTAGAGTTTCTGTCACGGACAGCAATGCCGTAAGGGCAGATCCCAAAAAAGAGACTCTAGGTAAGAGGTCCGAAAATTTTTAATTCAATGACAGAGCATGTGATGGCGAGACATACGAAACTAAAGGGACTCACAACCAGAGAGAATAAAAAAACAGATAACGCAGGGAGACACGATAAATGGTCCGTGTGGTATAATCGTATAGAACCTAAATTTGGACAGCGGTCAGAACAGCGGCAAACACGGGGCAAAAACGAGTGAATATTCCGACGCTCACACACTGTCACGGTGCTCCCTAAAAAGGCTGATGATTACAATGCATGACAGGTGCGTCACCGACGTCAACACGCACCTTCGCTCACCCAGACACTGCAACACAAAGAAAAACTATTTGAAACACAGGGCCATGACAGTATCCCCCCCATCAAAGGACGCCCCCTGGCGGACCACCCGGCTTCTGGGGGTGGAGAGAGTGGAAGGCCCGGAGCTGGGACGGATCTAAGATCCAAGAGCGGGGAACCCAGGAACGCTCTTCAGGGCCGTAACCCTCCCAGTCGACCAAATACTGCACACCCTGCCCCTTCTTCTGGAATCCAATATTTCACCCACCGTGTACACTGGCTCACCATCAACCACCCGCGGAGGAGGAGGAGGCACCGCTGGAGCACACCGGTTTGAGCAAGGAGACATGGAATACAGAGTGAACTTTCATGGCGGGAGGGAGCCGAAGTTTAACTGGGTTAACAACAGAGTCAATTTCGAAAAGACCAATATACCGAGGACCCAGTTTTTTAGAACCCCCGCCCAAATGAAAATCTTGTGTGGACAACCAGACCTTCTCACCAAGACGGTAGGAAGGAGCTGAGTTCTAATGACGATCAGCGAACTGCCGGTTGCGAGCCTCAGTACGGGACAAGACCGCCTTTGCATTCCGCCACACCCGATGAGCCCTTTGGAGATGGACCTGTAAAGACAGGACGACCACCTCCCTCTCCTGAGAAGGGAACAACGGCGGCTGATAACTGTATGCAGTCATGAACGGCGACCGTCCAGTGGCAGAGCAAACGAGGGTGTTATGCGCATATTCCACCCAAGGCAGGTGAGAAGACCACGAGGAGGGTGCTGATGGCAAACACAGCGAAGAGTAGCCTCCACATCTTGATTCGCCCTCTCAGCCTGGCCGTTGGTCTGCGGGTGGAAAACGGACGAACGACTGGAGGAAGCCCCCAGCGCTTTGCAGAACAACCTCCAGACCCGAGAGACGAACTGTGGCCCCCTGTCAGACACCAGATCTGGGCCATCTTGGAGAATCTGTCGACAACACTCAGGATGACCGAGTTCCCTCCGGACAGCGGAAGGCCCGTGATGAAGTCCAAGGTGATGTGGGACCAGGAGCGGGAAGGAATGGGGAGTGGACGAAGAAGACCAGCTGGAGGACGATGTGACATCTTGCTACGGGCACACACTGAGCATGCCGAAACATGTTCCTTAACGTCCCTGCATAGTCCCTGCCACCAGAACTGTTGGGAAATGAGGAAAAATGTCCGACTGAACCCAGGATGGCAAGCGACTCTAGAAGTGTGTCCCCACCTCAACACCTATGGACGTAAAATGACCGCAACAAACAACTTGCCATCAGGAACACCTCCCGGAGCCTGGACGTCCCTCCCCACCTCCACCACCTTCTTCTCAACCTCCCACTGAAGCGCTCCCACCACCCGGGTCCCAGGTAGAATGGTCTCCACAACAGGCTGAACAGCAGACGGGCCATGCAGCCTAGACAAGGTGTCAGGTTTGCCGTTCTTCAACCCAGGGCGGTAAGTGATGATGAAATTGAAACGGGTTGGGAACAGGGCCCAACGTGCTTGACGGGGGTTGAGTCTCTTAGCAGTCCGGAGGTAAGACAGGTTCTTGTGGTCGGTGAAAACTTGAAAAGGTTCCCTAGTACCCTCCAGCCAGTGCCTCCACTCCTGCAGTGCCAGGACAATGGCCAGCAGCTCTCTATTTCCCACATCATAATTGGCCTCTGCTGGGCTCAGGCGCCTAGAGAAGAAGGCGCAGGCGCTGGTTGACCGGGGACCTCTGGGACAGGACCGCCCCCACACCTCAATCAGATGCCTCCACCTCGACAACAAAAGGAAGGTCAGGATTAGGATGATTTAACACAGGAGCCTTCACAAACAATTGTTTAATATGATCAAAAGTCAAATCTGCCTTTGGGGTCCATACAAATGGTATTTTATTGGAAGTAAGTCTAGTCAGAGGTCTGACTAAGGCTGTAATCACGTATAAATCGCCTATAAAAATTAGCAAAACCCAAAAACCTCTGCAACTGCTTCCTAGATGTTGGAGTTGGACAATCAACCACAGCCTGGATCTTGGCTGGATCGGCCCGAAGCTGGCCCTTCTCCACGATGAACCCCAAAAACTGTACCGACTCCGCATGGAACTCATACTTCTCAGCCTTGATGTAAAGATGATGAAGGACAAATCAACCCGGCAGCTAGCGAAGTCGAAATATAATTCTTGAATGCCTCTTGCTCTGGCTTGGAAATCTGATAGCCTCGCACATGGTAGTGGAGCCTTGGGAATCAACTCTATGGAACAGTTGTATGGGTGATGCAGAGGCAAAGACTGGGCGCGATCCTTACTGAACACTAGTTGCAAATCATGGTACTCAGCTGGTACATTAGCCAAATCGATGTGCTTGTCTTGAACACGGGGGGTAGTAGTCAACATGGCAGACTGCAGACAATGAGAATGACAAAATAGGCTCCAATTCACAATCTGTAGTTGATCCCAATTAATATCTGGATTATGAAGTTTTAACCACGTTAATCCCAGCACAACTGGAGCAGATTGACAGGGTAATACAAAAAATTGCCGCGATTCGATGTGGTTACCCGAAAGCTTTAAACACAGTGGAGCCGTAATATGGGTTGTAACCGCCAGGAGACGCCCATCCAAATCAAGTACTTTTCTAGGTTTACTAAGTCTGTACAGTGAACAATTTAGAGTCTCAAAACACTCATCAGCTCCGGAGTCAATTAACGCGGAAACCTTCACACTGCCGCCAAATCCCGATACTTCGCCCGGCAATTGAAGTCTCTTGTTGTTCGATCCAGTTCTCAATTCACTGGGTACCATGTCCTCATCAAAATACTCACACGATGAGACGTTCTTCCCGGAGGCAGAAGGTGCCGTCACCACCACCTGGCCGCTCTGCTTGGAACACGTAGCGTCACTTCCCCGCGAAGGTCTCGCCATGCAGGTGGATACCTTGTGTCCTGGTCGGCCGCAGTACAGACACGCCCCCGCCCTCATGTGTCTCCGACGTTCCGTCTCCTTCAGTCGCCCCCCGCCGAGTTGCATCAGCTCCTCCACGGCCAGGCCCGGCTCCCTCGTCGACGCCGAGGTGGATGGGGGAACACAGGCGGCATCTTCCTTGGTGGATGAAGAATGTCCCGGGGAAGCGGACCCCAAAAAAATGCGCCGTTCAGCCACCCACTCGCGCTGCCGTTGCCTCAGTCGATTGTCCAGTCTAATGGCTAGTCCGATAAACTCCTCCAAATTAGTGGTCTCGTCCTGGGCCGCCAACTCATCTTTGATGGCAGGACAGTCACCGAAGAAAAATGCCGCTCAGCGCAACATCGTCGAATCCACTCTCTGCTGCCAGGATGCGGAACGAAATGGAGTATTCGGCTACTGACAAGTCCCCCTGGGAATGGTCCAACAACCGGCTACTGGCCTCCTTGCCCTTGATTGGGTGAACAAAAACTCTCCTCAGTCCAGATTCGAATCCCGGGAAGGATGAAAGTAACGCTGGGTTGGCGCTGCTGACCGCCATCGCCCACGATGCCGCCTGACCCGTAAGTAGACTCATTATAAAAGCAACCTTCGGCTTATCCTGGGCATACGTGACCGGTTGTTGGTCAAATACTAGGGTACATTGATAAATAAATTGACCGCAGCCGCCGAGCTCCCCAGCATAACGAGGTGGATTTGGGAGACAAGCTTCCCTGGCGGGTGGCACCGCGGCCACCATGTTGGTGGCGGGTGCTTCTGCCAGAACCGGAGGTGATCCAAGTACACACACTTGATCAACCCGAGAACTCAGCGTACTGAGATGGGTCGTTAACGCAGTAATTCCCGCCCTGAGGTCGTGTAATGATGTCTCGTGTCTTCTTACCAAATGTCCCTGACTTGCCAATGCGTGGTCAAAAGAGTCTGAGTCTGTGGGATCCATTTTGCTCGGAATATTCTGTCACGGACGGCAATGCAGTTACGGATGTAGCGCCGAAGTGTATTTACTGACATTGGTTTTTGGAAGTGTTCCTGAGCCCATGTGGTGATATCCTTTACACATTGATGTCGGTTTTTGATGCAGTGCCGCCTGAGGGATCGAAGGTCACGGCATTCCATGTTGGTTTTCATGCTTACATGCAGTGATTTCTCCAGATTCTCAGAACCTTTTGATGATATTATGGACAGTATATGATGAAATCCCTAAATTCCTTGCAATTGTACGTTGAGGAACATTGTTGTTAAACTGTTCGACTATTTTTCTCACGCACTTGTTCACAAATAGGTGAACCTCGCCCCATCTTTGGTTGTGAATGACTGAGCAATTCAGGGAAGCTCCTTTTATACCCAATCATGGCACCCACCTGTTCCCAATTAGCCTGTTCACCTGTGGGATGTTCCAAACAGGTGTTTGATGAGCATCCCTCAACTTTCTCAGTCTTTTTTGCCACCTGTCCCAGCTTTTTTGGAACGTGTTGCAGCCATAAAATTCTAAGTTAATGATTATTTGCTAAAAACAATACAGTTTATCAGTTTAAACATTAAATATATTGTCTTTGTAGTGTATTCAATTAAATATAGGTTGAACATGATTTGCAAATCATTATATTCTGTTTTTATTTATGTTTAACACAACGTCCCGAATTCATTGGAATTGGGGTTGTACATTACACAAGCATTAAATGCAACAAAACACACGCCACCAACTGCCACATACTTTGCGTGCAAAACTTCCTCCCGTGTGTAGCCTCTAAACAACAGCCGAGCAGCTAGTAGCTGACGTTGAACCAACTGCACTCAGTAACAAACAAACATGCTATTTTTGTTATTATTATTGCTGTTATTCTTCTCTTTCATCCCGCCCGTAACCTCCTCGCTACATGGCGACGCAGGTACACACGCTATTGTGTGGTGAAACCGGCATGTGGCAAAAATTTGTTTTGTGATGACATGTTCTTTATTTATACAGTTTCTGGGACAGTTTCTGGAACAGGAATAAGACATAACCTGCTCTGTCAACCACTTACAATTACTAAAAGATATAGATAGATACACTAAAAGACAAACCTAAAATATAAAGACTAAAATGATAAAAACATAGAAGCATAAATAATTGACCTGAAGATATGATATAAGATTGCATAAGGATAAAATACGGTAAATATTGTAAGAGAATGATAATAGAACTAAAACAAAACTAAGATAAATAAAAGTAAGTAAGAAAGACAGTATTAGTTAAAAGCTAAATTGAAAAGGTGGTTCTTGAGCCTGTTCTTAAAAAGAACATTCTCTGCAGCCCTGAGATTCTCCAGCAGACTCTTGACCGTGAGTGCATGTCCTGACATTAAGAATAGCTAAAAAGCCAGAGCCAGAGGACCTTAGAGTCCACGATTGTTCGTAAGGTAAATGTAGTTATGAGTGATAAGAAAGTACAAGACCGTGAAGACATTTAAAAAAACAATAAAAGAACCTTAAAAGCAATCCTTAAACACACGGGGAGCCAATGCAGTGATTTCAATCGGTGTAATGTGCTCCCGGCTTCTGTTCTTTGTTAGAACACGGGCTGCTGAATTCTGTGGAAATTGTCATCTTGACAAATAAAACATTTACCAATATTTAAAAACCCTAAAGTAAGTAATCTGGGGTGACCATAGCAATGATGGAGACACAATTCTCTAAATTAGAAGTCATTATATTGTTCAAATGATTTTGACGTTATCTTAAAATTATAACATTATTTACACATAGCAGTACTCCAACCTATATATTGATAAATTCCATCAATCCATCCATTTTCTGAGCCGTTTCTCCTCACTAGGGTCGCGGGCGTGCTGGAGCCTATCCCAGCTATCATCGGGCAGGAGGCAGGGTACACCCTGAACTGGTTGCCAGCCAATCGCAGGGCACAGACAAACAAACAACCATTCACACTCACATTCACACCTACGGGCAATTTAGAGTTGTCAATTAACCTACCATGCATGTTTTTGGGAAGTGGGAGGAAACCGGAGTACCCGGATAAAACCCACGCAGGCACGGGGAGAACATGCAAACTCCACAGTGGCGGGGCCAGGGATTGAACCCCGGTCCTCAGAACTATGAGGCAGACGCTCTAACCAGTCATTCATCGTGCCGCCCTATTGATAAATTACATCACTAATTTGTTTACAGATCCAGGTAATTTTAACATTGCATTTAAGTGAAAGGTTTTGCTCTTTACTCATGTTTTAGTTGCACTCTGACATGTTTGGTCAATACTCCTCAGACAACAAAGTCAAAACCTCATGCTTCAGATTTTGCATTCATGCACAGGCTTCTGCTGGCTTTAAGTGAGCAACTGTGCAAACATCTGCTAATTAGCACTAAACAAAAAGCACAGTGATTAGTTCTTCAGTTATTTGGTCATAAACCAAAGTATTGGACAAATTAGTTTTTGTTTAGTGCGCTGACTATCTTGTGTTGCCCTAAGGTGGTCACTTAGGTTGATCAACAGATGGTGTGCAGCAATACAAGTCTGAATTAGAGTATTGAGAGATTATCCACAAATGTTTTATTAGCTAATGAAATAAGATTAAACCCTGGCAAAAAACAAACAACAGCAAACAACTTGAAGCAGTCAATTAGAAACTTTGATAGCTCTACAGCTTGTGTTTCTTCTGCCCACACTTCCTTTAGCTTATGTCCATCAGCATAACTTTATTTTCATGGGCACGGCAGCCTTATGAAAATACCATGTTCGAGGCTTTCAAGCTCCCTCTTTGACAGAATTCATTCATGATGCACTGTCTTGACAGAGCCTGACAGAAAATATTCAACACCAACATAAAGAAAAACTATTCTTTACAACACATTCTTTCTACATCAGAATCAGAATCATCTTTATTTGACAAGTATGTCCAAAAAAACACACAAGCAATTTGTCTCCGGTAATTAGAGCCGCAATAGTACGACAACAGACACTCAATTGACAGAGAACACTTTTGAGACATAAAGACATTGACAAAAACAGTCACTGAGCAATAAAGGGTTGCTAGTTATCTGGTAATGCCGGTACAATTTTTTTTTTTTTTATGACAATTGTGCAAAAAGATGCAGAGTCCTCTAGCAGTTAGAGCAGTTTGAATGACTAATATAGCAATAGTCCGGTGCAATGACCATTGTACAAAGGGCGCCGAGACTTCAAGCGAGTAGTGCGATAATCTGGGACAATGTTGATTGTGCAAATGTTGCAGATACTCCTCAATCAGTGTGCAAATGGAGCAGATGTTACTTTGGCATGAGTGGCCAGTATTGGTCAACAACAGATATGCAAATAGTTCAGCGTGGTGAGACTACTACAGTGAGTGCACGAGTAATATATAATTGGCCCGACAGAAATGTGACAGCAAACTCAGGCAAAAAAATTGGCAGCATGTTGCAATGGAATTGTAGGAAGAGTAGGGGAGAGAGGACACAACCTTGGGGCGCCCCAGTGCTGATGCTGCGTTTGGATGAGGTGGCCTCCCACAGCCTCACCTGCTGTGTCCTGCCCGTCAGGAAGCTGTAAATCCACTGGCAGATGGCAGGCGAGACGCTGAGCTGGAGAAGCTTGGAGGAAAGGAGTTCGGGGAGGATGGTGTTGAACGCTGAGCTGAGGTCCACGAACAGGATCCCCGCGTAGGTCCTTGCACTGTTGAGGTGTTCTAGGAAGAAGTGCAGTCCCATGTTGACTGCATCATCCGCAGACCTGTTCGCTCGATAGGCAAAATGTAGGGGGTCCAGCAGGGGACCTGTGACGCTCTTGAGGTGGTCTAGCACGAGACGTTTAAAGGACTTCATGACCACAAATGTCAAGGCGACAGGCCTGTAGTCATTTAGACCCGAGATTGTAGGTTTCTTGGGGACTGGAATGATGGTGGCGCGTTTGAAACAGGATGGTATCCTTTTCAAATCTGCAGTAGAAGGTATTCAAGTTGTTGGATAGTGTGCTATTGTTCTCAGCTTGGGGGGGATTCTCGCTTGTAATTGGTCAGTGATTGGAATGCATGCAAGACTGATTTAGAGTCGTTAGCGCTAAACTATTTTTCCAACTTTGCTGCATAGTTCCTCTTTACAATGTTAATTTCTTTAGTCAGCTGGTTTCTAGCTCGATTATAGAGGGCCCTTTTCCCGCTTTGATATGCGTCCTCCTTTGCTTGGCAAGTTGCTTAAGTTTGGCAGTGAACCACGGCTTGTTGTTGTTGAAAGTGCAAAATTACTCCATTGGTTTTATATTCCATTAGCATTTCTTTGTCATATGTGTTCCGTTCATGACATTCTTTCATGTATTCAGGACCTAAACCATTTATAGACTAGTAGCAGAACTTTAAAATCTATTCCAAAGCTGACTGGGAGCCAGTGTAGAGACGTTAGAATTGGAGTAATATGCTCTGACCTCTTTGTTCTGGTCAGAACCTGAGGTGCAACATTCTGAATGAGTGGGAGCTGTTTAATGCTCTTTTGGGGGAGTTCAGTCAGAAGACCATTACAATAGTCAAGTATGCGTGAGATAAAAGCATGGCTGAGCTTCTCCTGCTCTGCTTGGCACATGCAAGCTTTCACTCTGGATATGTTCTTCAGCTGGTAGAAGGCAGTCTTAGTAATTTATTTGATATGACTGTTGAAAGTCAGGTCGGAATCTATCAGTATACCAAGGTTTCGGACTTGGTCTTTGGTTTTTCAATAAAGTGACTCCAGGTATTTACTAACCGCAATCCTCTTTATTGCCAACATTATCTCAATTATCTCAGTTTTGTTGTGGTTTAATTGAAGAAAGTGTTGGCTTATCCAGTTATTAATCTGTTTTAGACAGTGACACAACACCTTATTTGAACTGTAGTCATCTGGAAACACTGATAGATATAACTGTGTATCATCTACATAGCTATGATAGTCAACACTAAGGTTCTGAAGAATTTGACCCCAGAGTAGTATATATAGGCTGAACAGGCGTGTCAACCAGGACAGCCCCACAACATCCAGAGCCTTTAGAAACTCTGGACGAATGTCATCCACCCCTGGGGCCTTGCCACCGAGGAGCTTTTTAACCACCTCGGTGACCTCAACCCCAGAGATCGGAGAGCCTGCCTCAGAGACCCCAGACTCTGCTTCCTCATGGGAAGGCATGTCAGTGGAATTGAGGAGGTCTTCAAAGTATTCTCCCCACTGACTCACAACGTCCCGAGTCGAGGTCAGCACTGCCCCATACCCACTGTACACAGTGTTGATGGTGCACTGCTCCCCCCTCCTGAGACGGTGGACCAGAATTTCCTCGAAGCCACCCGGAAGTCGGTCTCCATGGCATCACAAAACTCCTCCCACGCCCGAGTTTTTGCTTCAGCGACCATCGCATTCTGCTTGGCTCATCAGCTGCCTCAGGAGTCCCACAGGCCAAAAAGGCCCGAAAGGACTCCTTCTTCAGCTTGGCAGCAATCCCCAAACCCGTTGGTGGAAACCAACGGTGAGGGATGCTGTCAAGCACGACAGGCACGGACCACCTTACGGCCACAGCTCTGGTTGGCCGCCTCAGCAATAGAGGCGCGGAACATGGTCCACTCGGACTCAATGTCCTACGCCTCCCCTTAGACGTGGATTAAGTTCTGGTGGGAGTTGAAACTCCTTCTGACACGGTATTCTGCCAGACGTTCCCAGCAGACCCTCACGATAAATTTGGCCCTGCCAGGTCGGACCGGCATCTTCCCCCACCATCGGAGCCAACTCACCAGCAGTTGATGATCAGTTGACAGCTCCGCCCCTCACTTCACCCGAGTGCCCAAGACATACGGCCACAAGTCCGATGACACAACCACAAAGTCGATCATTGAACTGCTACCTTGGGTGCCGTGGTGCCAAGTGCACATATGGAAACCCTTAAGCTTGAACATGGTGTTCGTTATGGACAATCCGTGATGAGCGCAGAAGTCCAATAACAGAACACCACTCGGGTTCTATCCGGGTGGGCCGTTCCTCCCAATCACGTCCTTCCAGATCTCACTGTCATTGCACACATGAGCATTGAAGTCCCCCAGCAGAACGATGGCGTTTCCAGCAGGAGCGCTGTAGAGCATCAGGGTCACCCATGGCAAACAGGTCCTAGGTGAAGGACCAGACAAAGCACAGCTCCAAAAACCCCTATGAAGATAAAAAATTCAGGAAGACGTTTTCCCTTGCCCGGACGCGGGTCACCGGGGCCCCCCTCTGGAGCCAGGCCTGGAGGTGGGGCTCGAAGGTGAGCGCCTGGTGGCTGGTGGCCGGGCCTGCACCCATGGGGCTCGGTCGGGCACAACCCGAAAGGGTAACGTGGGTCCCCCCTTCCCATGGGCTCACCACCTGTGGGAGGGGCCATAGGGGTCTGTGAGCTGGGCGGTGGCCGGAGGCGGGGACCTTGGTAATCCGATCCCCGGCTGCAAAGCTGGCTCTAGGGATGTGGAATGTCACCTCTCTGGCAGGGAAGAAAAACATCTAGTTTTACAAAATAATAATAACACTGTAAGGAGCTACTACATTAACAATGTGTTTATTATTGTGGCTGTAGTCCATATTGGTGTAGACTTGCACTGCACATAAAAGTGCAAACATACAAAAACAGTCCATGAAAAACAGCATGTACATAAAAGATATAGAGACAAATGTATTTACAGGAGTTTATTTTTGTAGTAATGAAGAAAGAATGCTATATCTAAATAAAGTGCAGCAAATAAAAGTAAACAACACTTGCTGGAGCGAGAGCGTAATTAGGATGGATTACAGACCTTTTAAGGAAAGTCAGGGAATGATTTCCAATCCCTGTCTATCAATGATCATTCCATTTCAGCAAATGAGCACACCTCACAGACTTAATTCAGACGCAACACAATGTTGCATCTGCATATTTTTCCACGGAAACAACCAACTGTTTTCATTTTCATTTCCACTAAAATCCAAAATAACTTCAACAAATGCGAAATGACAAGGTCTGAGGGCTATAGGTGCGTGAACAAGAATGTTCTACACCCCATCAAATGATTGCATTGAATAAAGCCAGGTGAGTAAAAAGAGGACACTCTTTTCCCTGTGGCGTGTGGAACAAAAAGTTCCTTTGTGGCTCCAGATTTGCCATTTGACACCGGTGCGCCATGCACAAGGGGAGACATCGACTGTAATGGAGGGAGATTGAGTGCGCGCGAAGGATGGCTGATTGGGAAATGAATAGCTTGTGAGCTGATTCCCTGACCGGGTTTCATCATCAGTCCTCATTCACTATTTCATTTTTGACCCGTCTGTTTTATTCTGCACAAGGGTTAAGGTTTATGGAGGATTTACACAGCATACATTCAATCCAATAATATGGGACTTTTGTGGATTCTGGGCAGTAAAAAGCATCAGGATGTGTAAAGACTCTTAAGAAAAACACTTGAGCTACTGTACCTACCTGTATGGTGATAAGGTCCAGGAAAAAAAAAAATCTATGTTAAAACTCCATGAAGATTTTATAACACTATACAGTACAGTATACCCAAAACAGTCTTCTATTTCTGACTCTGTGACCCATCATCCATTTTCTACCACTTATCCCGTTCAGGGTCATGGGGCAAGCTGGTGCCTACCCCAGCTTGCTTGGCAGGGTACTCCCTAGATTGGCAGTCAATCACAGTCTGAACCATCAGAAATTTATTTTTTATCAGTTTAGCAACATTGGCCATGCAACATCAACAAAAACAAAAATCACTAGACTGTCTGTTCTTCTTTCAGTTGTGAATGAGACACCCCCCCCCGCCCCGCCCCCCCCAACAAAAAGGGCTACCCATGTTTGTCAAAAGCCCTACACTAAAATACAAGTTTCAGAGCATTATATTTTATCTGACATTTCAGTAATTTTGCTTTACAGGGCTGTTATTTATTGCCATCTACTGTATAAGGGATCCTCTATTTTTGACAGAGCTCTGTTCCTACATCACCGACGTAATCTGAATTTGTGAATTGAAATGCAATGTAGTCCATCACGAACTCAGTAATGAAGTCATAATTTCACTCATAGTACAACTGGGATATGATCTAGCTCCCGTGACCCTGAAAAGGATAAGCGGCATAGGAAATGGGTGGATAGTTTCATGAGTACGTGAGGACTCGTGTTGAGAAACAGCCAATGATTATGATTATACAGTACATTACCACAATTGATCACAATCACTTGTGTTTTAAATATGGACTTGACTCACAAAATATAGAGCATTTAGGAGTTACAGCCAGTTTATGGAGATTACTTCCTTTTTCCCAGGCTCAATTATGGTTGGACAATTAACATAATTGATGAAAATTCCTTGTTACAAATGACTGGCTGATGCCTGGAGCCCACTGACATCACCAAATTCTGAGTTTCTTCCTGGAGATGCTTTTCCAGGTCTTTATTGCAGCCATCTTCACTTGCAGCTAGTTTGTGGGTTTTACTGCCTTTTTGTCTTCATTAAGTGAAATGCCTGTTTGAGATATCAGGCCACTTACTTGGCCATTTAAAATGTTCACTGTATTAAAAAAGAAAGTCTTGAGTAGAGTTATTCAGAAACTGGCAGTAATGCAACTAAATTAGATGGCACAGAATGTTTTTTATTTTTTTGGGGGGAGGGGGTTGATAATCTTCCAAACATCAACATATGCCAAGAATACTCTGGAGATAGTGGGTTGTCATTCAATTTGTCAATCAAACTTTATTCATACAGCACTTTTCATACATAACATGCAACTCAAGTGCTTTCAATGATTAAACTCAACCACTGCTGCCACTCGTCCACAAGGACACAGACACGCACATGCACACATACATCCAGTTCCATTTTCAACACCACTTATCCTGGTTAGGGTCACAGGGCACCGGAGCCTATCCCAGCTGACTTCAGGCGAAGGGCGGATAACACCCTGAACTGGTCACCAGTCAGTCACATATAGACACGAACAACCCTATGCACTCATATTCATACCGCCACTGAGTGGGAACTGAACCCACGCTGTCCGCACCAAAGTCAGGCGAGTGTACCACTACACCCTCAGTGACTGCACACATACAGTTTAAAAATAATGACCTTAAGACCTGAGGCTGGGAACACAGCAGCTGAGGACAGTGGCGTCACTTGGTTTAATGGATGGGTGGGTGGGGGGGGGGGGGGGGGGGGGGGGTGTTTATCCCGCAGGAGATACAGATACAGGGATTGGGAATGGGAGGACAGATAGAGAGGTGGGAGCGAATGTAGTGTCTAAGCACAAAATTACACAAACAGTTAACAAACACTGAAAAATTACGTTTGGACAGATTTTAAAACAATACAATACTGGGTAAAAAATGAAAGTCACAGTTGGATTTGTAGTGTTATTTCAGTCTGTTTTTTAATACAGTACACAAACACAGTAAGTACGTTCATGGCATTAACTACACAAAAAAAAAAAATATGTACACATAGTTATAGTGTAGTACAAGACTGTATGCAAAAAAAAGGTCCGTGTGTTGTTGGTAGTGGTGTGTTGTCACAAAGTCAGCAAAGCTCATAATTTTCGACTAGCTAAAATTACAGAGAATAATTTCCCTTCGAGGGGTTAACAATGTAATCAAAATCAAATTATCAGCTGTAATTGTGAACTACTTGGTGGGTGGAAGCATCAATGAAAGCAATCACTCTGTTGTGAATGCTGAAGTGTGTCTTTTTCAATTGACTTTACTGCAAAATTGTGAATTTGTCCCCCTTCAAGATACATTGAAACACATTTTATTAATGCCTGATCAATACAAAGGCTAATGACGCGACTTGGCTCACAACACAATAACTGTTTGCTCCCAAATACTTTTGAAGTCACAGAGATTGTGGTTTGGGTGCATAAGTGACTAAAATGATTTGAGAAAAATATTAATCAATCAGTTTTAAATTAATAAAGTAATATTAGTCTTGAAAATATCTGGGACAGGTTAATTTGACTTATATTTATCTTGCCACTTTCTAATCACCACTTTCTAATCATTACGCTCCTAAATAAAATTTAAAGTTAAGTCTTACACGATGCACCTTGACTGAAATGTTTCGTATTTCATATCCATATTGACTTCCATATGATTCCGTCGAATGCATTACAAATGGCTTTATTCTGTGAAATTCTTTCGACTCACATTTCCAGTAGATGTCACTCCTTTGTTACTCTCTATACCATAGGTGTCAAACTCAAGGCCCGGAGGCCAGATGCGGCCCACCACATCATTTTATGTGGCCCACGTAAGCAAATCATGCTCGTCAACTTCTGTGATTTTTGCAAAAATCTGCACTCAAATTCCAAATTGTCATAATAATAAACAATAATGTTGAGATATTTTTCTGTTACCAAACCCTTCTTCTACAATTGCTTAAACAATACTTGAACAAACTATTATCCTTGTCTTCTGATTTCAAAACTAGTTATCCCTCAATTTGTTGTGTAATGGTAATAATATGATTTGGTGATTAAACATTTCACTGTTCTAACGAACCCTCTGAGGGAAATCATAACTACAATGCGGCCCGAGACAAAAATGAGTTTGACACCCCTGCTCTATACTCATCCATCCTAATTCCTAGTTCCATATGGGTAGAGGGGTGATTATTATTAGTCCATTGTTATTATTGTGGCGGCATGGTGGTTAGTGCATCTGCCTCACAGTTCTGAGGTCCCGGGTTCAAATTCAGCCTCGCCTGTGTGGAGTTTGGATGTTCTCCTCATGCCTGCTTGGGTACTCTGGTTTCCTCCCACATTCCAAAAACATGCATGGTAGGTTGATTGAAGACTATAAACTGTATGTAGGTGTGGATGTGAGATTTCCAGTAACAAGGACATTCTCTATATCAGGGTTGTCAAACTAATTTTTGTCTCGGGCCGCATTGTCATTATGATTCCCCTCAGAGGGCCGTTAGAACAGTGAAACCATATAAATGTTTAATCACCAAATCATATTATTACCGTTACTCAACAAATTGAGGGATAACAACTTTTGCAATCAGAAGACAAGGATAATAGTTTGTTCAAGTATTGTTTAAGTTACTGTAGAAGAATTGTTTGGTAACAGAAAAATGCAATATCTCAACATTATTGTTTATTATGATGACAATTTGGAATTTGGCTACAGATTTTGGCAAATATCACAGAAGTTGACGACCATGATTTGCTTTCGCGGGCCACATAAAATAATGTGGCGGGCCGCATCTGGCCCCGGGCCTTGAGTTTGACACCGATGCTCTAAATAAACAAGCGGAATGGACTGGATAACAACACACGACAAGGACTGTCTACCTTACTCTATGAAGTGAAGGGAAACCTATAGATTTATGATCATATTTCAGTGAATAATGATAAGTTAGGTAATTATTTATTCCAACTCATTTTCTGCTCATTTTATATTAAATTTGTTGGTACTTTTTCTGTTCAAAAATCTATGTTTTTTAAACAACCAAATCATTGAGGGGGCTTAAAAACATTTTAGAGGGACTGAAGCTCACCTATGATAGGCCTAACAACACCACTTCGTACACCAGGACCTGATAAACAGGCCGCGGCCACAGGTCATCAGCACGGAGCCCCCAGTGCAGGGGAGCCAAAGAAAAAGAAAGCCACGCATAGCGACTGAGGAACCTGTGAGGCAAGTCCATGGACACGCCTCCTCACAGCACCCAGTGGAGAGGGCTTCCTCTGAGGAAACACTGAAGATAGTAAATTGATACTAATAATATTGATTTATTTTAAAATCAGAGCATGAATGTCAAACGAAAACTACAAATAACTACACTGAAAAATATAAATGCAACACTTTTATTTTTGGACTCCAAGATCTAAAACTTTTTCCACATACACAAAAGGCCATTTCCCTCAAATATTGTTCACAAATCTGTCTAAATCTGTGTTAGTGAGCATTTCTCCTTTGTCGAGATAATTCATCCCACCTCACAGGTGTAGGATAACAAGATGCTGATTAGACATCATGATTATTGCACAGGTGTGCCTTAGGCTGGCCACAATAAAAGGCCACTGAAGTGTGCAGTTTTGCTTTATTGTGGAGGTCTTGGGGGGGGGGGGGGGTGCAGTTTTATCACACAGCACAATGCCACAGATGTCGTAAGTTCTGAGGGAGCGTGCAATTGGCATGCTAACTGCAGGAATGTCCACCAGAGCTGTTCCCGTTAAATGGAATGTTCATTTCTCTACAATAAGCCATCTCCAAAGGCGTTTCAGACAATTTGGCAGTACATCCAACCGGCCTCACAACCACAGACCACGTGTAACCGCACCAGCCCAGGACCTGCACATCCAGCATGTTCACCTCCAAGCTCATCTGAGACCAGCCAGCCGGACAGCTGCTGCAACAATCGGTTTGCATAACCAAATAATTTCTGCACAAACTATCAGAATCCAGGGAAGCTCATCTGCATGCTCGTCTGGCACGTTGGAGAGGTGTTCTCTTCATGGATGAATCCCAGTTTTCACTGTTCAGGGCAGATGGCAGACAGCGTGTGTGGCGTCGTGTGGGTGAGTGGTTTGCTGATGTCAACGTTGTGGCTCGAGTGGCCCATGGTAGTGGTGGGGTTGCGAAGGAGATGTATTGCACTGCATGAGGCAAATGGTGGTCACACGAGATCCTGACTGGTTTTCTGATCTCCCCCCCCCAGACCTCCACAATAAAGCAAAACTGCACATTTCAGAGTGGCCTTTTATTGTGGCCAGCCTAAGGCACACCTGTGCAATAATCATGGTGTCTAATCAGCATCTTGATATGCCACACCTGTGAGGTGGGATGGATTATCTCGACAAAGGAGAAATGCTCAGTAACACAGATTTAGACAGATTTGTGAACAATATTTGAGGGAAATAGCCTTTTGTGTATGTAGAAAAAGTTTTAAATCTTTGAGTCCAGCTCACGAAAAATGGGAGCAAAAACAAAAGTGTTGCGTTTGTTTTTGTTCAGTGTAAATAAAATGTGAATGTGCAGTGTGTGTGTGTGTATGTATGTGTGGGAGCGAGATGAGAACGTACCAAAAAGATGCATGTTTTACAGGTACATTGTATGACCATAACATGCAAACTCCTCACAAGTGGAGCCGGGGATTGAACCCCAGTCCTCAGAACTGTGAGGCAGACACCCAAACCAGTCGTCCACCGTGCCACCAGTATTTGCACCTTATATAAGTTAAATGAACAATGATTGATTGAATTTATGAATGCACTGAATTGTTTTAGGCGGCATGGTGGATGACTGGTTGGCACATCTGCCTCGCAGTTCTGAGGACCCGGGTTCAAATCCGGCCCCGCCTGCGTGGAGTTTGCATGTTCTTTCCGTGCCTGCGTGGGTTTTCTCCAGGCGCTCCGGTTTCCTCCCACATCCCAAAAATAATGCATTAATTGGAGACTCTAAATTGCCCGTAGGTGTGAATGTGAGTGCGAATGGTTTTTTGTTTGTATGTGCCCTGCGATTGGCTGGCAACCAGTTCAGGCTGTACCCCGCCTCCTGCCCGAAGATAGCTGGGATAGGCTCCAGCACTCCCGCGACCCTTGTGAGGATAAGCGGCTCAGAAAACGGCTGGGTGAATGAATTTATTGCACTGAATTGTTTTAGGCGGCACGGTGGACGACTGGTTGGCACATCTGCCTCACACTTCTGAGGACCCGGGTTCAAATCCGGCCTCGCCTGTGTGGAGTTTGTATGTTCTCCCTGTGCCTGTGTGGGTTTTCTTCGGGTACTCTGGATTCCCCCCACATCCCAAAAATATGCGTGGTAGGTTGATTGACAACTCTAAATTGCCCATGAGTGGGAATGGTTGTTTGTTTAGATGTGCCCTGCGATTGGCTGGTGACCAGTTCAGGGTGTACCCCGCCTCTCGCTCGAAGATAGCTGGGATAGGCTCCAGCACCCCTGCGACCCTAGTGAAGATAAGCGGAACAGAAAATGGATGGATGAATTGTTTTAAAGTTGTATTTCAAACTCAATTTAACACAACTTTATTTCTGAACAAACTATGATGTTTACTTTGTAGTGACAGCCTTGTAAAGCCTCCGGTTCTGAAGAGAACACCATTAAAAAAGCCAAGACTGTTTTCTATTGGTCAAATATAATTAGATGTGTACCTAATGGGCCAATGGAGAATGAAAGAGAGTCGCAATTAAGGGGATAATGCATGACATAAGAATTTTGCCATCCTTAAAAAAAAAAAAAGTTATGTGAACAAAATCTACATTCCTCTTGTGTCCTCTACTTTAATGAAATCACTCAGTTGGGTTTATTTATTTAGAAGCACTGACTCTGGACAATTGACAATTGTCATTTGATTAAAGGTTATGTTTCATATGCTGTGGTCTCAATTTTAAAAACATAGTGCAGACAGCTTTATCACAGAGCCGGAACAACAGATGACATTTTAATGGTGACACTTCAATAAACACCTTCAGTAGGATGAACATTATATTCACATGTTGCTACTCACCATTTGTACTGTCCTTACTAATGGTGGAACGCACTTTTGTCAGTGACTTTTTTATCGCTGTGATCGTAATGCAAAATGATCCAATTCAGCAAACCTGTAACGCACCTGGCATCTTCTAGAGCCATATCTTTAGTCATGCCCGCAAACATCTCCACACCTTTTTTTCCCCTCCCCATCTGACTGCGAGCAACGCCACTTCACTTCTTCTGCAATCAGCGGTTAGGATATTTTAGGCGCTACTTTCTGCTCTAGAGTGCACACCGCTTCGCCTCACTAGTAAACGAGAGAGAGAGAAACAGTTTTGCGTGCCTATGAAATGAAAGGAAAGGTTACAACATTTATCATAAACTGTCCCACCCCTAGTTACGTCACTTAGCTGTACTAAAATTTTCACAATCACATCACTTTTAGTTTCAACTGTCCCAAACGAGTCTATGAAACTTAATGTTTGACCACGTAGCAAAACTGTTAAATTAACCTACATGTCTTTGTGAGTTTTGTAGTGACGGGTGAAGTTTGATGTCGCTGTTGTTGTGTCTTTAATGCACGAGTTGCAAACCATGCAGGTTGCCAGCCTCTTTTTGCAGACTTCATCGACAACATAATCCTTGCATTCAAATTTTATTACTTTTGGAGCTCCGTTTTTTCATGCAGGTGGCTACTTCACACTGGCAAGTGCACAAGAATGCAGACTTGTTGCCAGGTTGGCGCAAATGACCTGCGCCCCCAAAAAAATTCTCTGGGAACACCTCGGGATCCCTCCGGAAGAACTGGACGAAGTGCCTGGAGAGAAGGAAGTCAGGGCTTCTCTGATTAAGCTGCTGTACCCACCATCTAAATTAAGCAGAAAAAAATGTATAGGAGGAAATTGTGGTGCTGCATAAAGGCAAAATTGTAAAAACGCAGTCACTGTCCAAATTCTTCTGGACAAAACTTTATGTTTTACCTTTCAATCATTGTAATTTAAGCACCTTAAACATTTGCTAATTTTGTATGCATATGTATAATGAGTCTAATTTACAGTACGTGATTTGCGCAGTGTGGCGGTCGTCAAGTTAGCGTCAGTCCGTCTCTGGAAGTTGTGCAATTTTGAGTTTCAAAATAAGAGTGCAGCACTGAAGTGGTATATTGGTTACTTGAATGGTGCTGACTTGGCATCATTTCGATAGATTTGCGTTGTAAAGTGGAGTTATTGATCCTATGTTACGTGTGCTTGCCTATTTGTAATTTTTTGTAATTCTATCTGAGTAAACCACAGCCACACAACTTAACATACAATATGCATGAGGAGAGAGGAAAAAAACTGAAGTGAAGGAGAAAAAGTCATGCAAATTTTTAATTTTCAAGTATTTTTATGAGTGCCCTGTAGAGGGTTAAGCTATTAAAATTGGGTACCTTAAGCTTTTTTTTTAGTTTTGTAGGCAGGTATTTGCCACGGCTTTTCACAAATGGTTTGTTTTTGCTTTTTATATGTCACACTTTTGTTTTGTTTTGTTTTGTTTTGTGATTGCAGCTTATTGTTTTAACCTGCTTTTCGGTGAGTCCTCTCACCTAATGACTTATGACTTGAGTCTCATGAATGTGTAGATGGTAGTCACTATTGTGATCCTTTTGTCCTTGTTTGTACTTTTAGTTTTAGGGTTTTAAGGTTATTGATTATTGATTATGAATTATGGTCCAACACAATGTCAACTACACTTTATTCCCATCCATCCATCCATCCATCCCATCCATTACCGCTTATCCTCACTAGGGTCGCAGGCTGCTGCAGCCTATTCCAGCTATCTTCGTGTGGGAAGCGGAGTACACACTGAACCGGTCGCCAGCCAATCGCAGGGCACATAAAAACCCCATCAGGTTAAATGAAACTTGTGCTGCTGGTTGGCTGGCTCCCCACAGTGTGTATGAAGTGGATTGGTCTGCCAACGACTTGTGGGCATTCAAAAGATTAGAGAACTCAACTTCAAATTCCATTTTCTGCTTTTGAAGGAATTTGAGATTTTAGTTTGCTTTGCTCATCATCTTAACATGCAGTAAAATGAAATACAAGTGAAAAGCAGCTGGAGATTAAACTCCTCCTCAGCTAGTCTTTACTTTATTGCTTTCCTGATCATTGACTTAAACACAGTCTGCTGCATCTTATTGTGTATGTGTAAACATTCATGTTATTCTCTTTCCCGTGACATTGCCACTTGCCGTCTTTTTATTCAAACATGAGTTTTACTCTTTTACGTTTCTTATTGCCCACATTGTCTGGTAGTTACTTACGAGCAGCAGAAAATGGAAACTGGTTTCTATGGTGACGACAAATCTCCCATGTATGGCGTGTAATATATATTTGCACAGCAATTTTCTGCTTCATTGACCCCAGAAGTCTAAGCCGGCAAATAAATAGACAAATAAATAATAACACAATCCTTCACTGCCAATTAGACCATGAATGCACCTACAAGTTCATGCAGTTCACGTCTGAGCGGAAACAATGAACCTTGAAATGAAGCTAACACTCCCTGTGTTCACGGCTGTCCTCATGCCTTACGACGTGTTTCTTCTTAAACTGATCGATCGATAGATAGATAGATAGATAGATAGATAGATAGATAGATAGATAGATAGATAGATAGATAGATAGATAGATAGATAGATAGATAGATAGATAGATAGATAGATAGATAGATAGATAGATAGATAGATAGATAGATAGATAGATAGATAGATAGATAGATAGATAGATAGATAGAAGTATTCGCTCAGCTGCCTGAACTCAGATATGAATTTAAGTCACATCCCATTCTTAATCCACGGAGTTTAATATGATATCGCAATTATAACATCTTAAACTCTTCTAGAAAGGCTTTCCATAAGGTTTAGGAGTGTGTTTATGGGAATTTATGACAATTTTCCAGATGCGCATTTGTGAGGTTACACACTGATGTTGGACGAGAAGGCCTGGTTCTCAGTCTCCGCTCTAATAGGGCATATGCCAAGGACTGGGTGGGACCTCTGGCAAAATATTTCTGCCACCGTAATTACTTCCAGGGCCCACAGTCGCCATGGTGTCAGGGTTAGATGTTAGTAAACACTATCTGCCAGTCAATACTACGGCATGCTCCCGAAGTAAAATGAAACAGTTTCAGTGAACAAAAAACACTGCTGTCGATCATTGATGTGTGCCTTTGTGTGAGGCTTCTACAGTATTAGCCCATGAGAACGACAGCTGTGAAGTGCACGACACTGATTAGCAAATCATAGGGAAAATTAAAAAGCAACGAGGAGAATTTGCAAACTCCACACAGGCAGGGCCAGGGATTGAACCCAGGTCCTCAGAACTGTGAGGCTGACGCTCTAACCAGTCAGTCACTGTGCCGCGGCAAAAATACATAAGACGTAAAATGTCAATGATTGTGCAGTTCGTCTCTGACCAAAGAACGAGTGGGCTCTAGGGAGCTAACATTAATAGCTATGCTAGCTACGCATTTAGACGATCGGTCCAAATTGAACTCAAGTATTAACATGGATGAATTTGCTTTAATCTTTCTTATTCTTTCCCTTTCGGCTTGTCCCGTTAGGGGCCGCTACAGCGTGTCATCCTTTTCCATGTAAGCCTGTCTTCTGCATCCTCTAACACCATCTACTCTCATGTCTTCCCTCATGACATCCATCAACCTTCTCTTTGGTCTTCCTCTAGCTCTCTTGCCTGGCAGCTCCATCCTCATCATCCTTCTACCAATATACTCACTATCTCTCCTCTGGACGTGTCCAAACCATTGAAGTCTGCTCTCTCTAACTTTGTCTCCAAAACATTGAAGCTTGGCTGTCCCTCTGATGAGCTCATTTCTAATTTTATCCAACCTGGTAACTCCGATAGCGAACCTCAACATCTTCATTTCTGCCACCTCCAGCTCTGCTTCCTGTTGTCTCTTCAGTGCCACTGTCTCTCATCCGTACATCATAGCTGGCCTCACCACTGTCTTATAAACTCTGCCCTTCATCCTAGCAGAGACTCTTCTGTCACATAACACACCTGACACCTTCCTCCACCCGTTCCAACCTGCTTGGACCCGTTTCTTCACTTCCTTACCACACTCACAATTGCTCTGGACTGTTGACCCAAAATATTTAAAGTCCTCCACCCTTGCTATCTCTTGTCCCTGTAGCCTCACTCTTCCCCTCCACCCCTCTCATTCATGCACATATATTGTCTGACTTCGACTAATCTTCATTCCTCTCCTTTCCAGCGCATGCCTCCACCTTTCGAACTGTTCCTCCACCTGCTCCCTGCTTTCACCGCAGATCAAAATGTTATCCGCAAACATCATAGCCCATTCCAGTCTAACCTCACCTGGCAGCCTATCCATCACCACTGCAAACAGGAAGGGGTTCAGGGCTGATCCCTGATGCAGTCCCACCTCCACCTTAAATTCCTGTGTCACACCCACAGCACACCTCACCAAAGTTCTGCTGACCTCATAAATGTCCTGTATTATTCTAACATACTTCTCTGCCACTCCAGACTTCTGCATGCAGTACCACAGTTCCACTCTGGGTACTCTGTCATGGGCTTTCTCTAGATCTACAAAGACACAATGTAGCTCCTTCTGAAACCTCTCTGTACTTTTCCATCAACATCCTCAAGGCGAATAATCTGTCCTTATCTGTGCCCTGTAGTTCCTCTGCGAAGCGTGGTGGCGCCTTGTGCCTCTTTTTCCCCTCTCTCTCTCCAGCACTAATCACCTCATTGCCTGCGCACCTGGTTCCAATCAGCACTCATCACAGCCTGGACTTAACCCTGCCTGTTCCTGTGTTCCAGCGCCAGAGTATTCTCGCTCCTACGCGGTAAACCGGCCGACTCTTTGCTCACGATTGTAAGAATAGATTCCATGATATCCATGCCTGAACTTACTCAATGTTTTTCCTTCTCCTCTAGTGCCCTCCTGTGTCTCCTGCCACAACGCTCGCTCTAACCGCACTGCCAAGTTCACTCACCTGCTCACGCTCCAGTCTGCCGCACGCTCCCTGCTCCTACAGACCACCATCATGCCTTGGAATACTTGACCTTGTGCTTCACCCTAAGAAACCCCTTCCAACTGCTTCCTCAGTCTCAGTCTGCTTTTGGGTCCAGTCCAATACCGTTTGGTACAAACTGTGACAGAATGTATCTGTGGTACTCTTTCTAGGCATGAAACCATACTGTTGCTTGCTAATACTCACATCTGTCCTGAGTCTAGCCTCCACTACTCTTTCCCATAACTTAATTGTCTGGCTCATCAACTTTATTCCTCAATAGTTCCCACACCTCTGCATGTCACCCTTGTTCTTAAAAATTGGAACCAGCACACTTTTCCTCCTTTCCTCAGGCATCTTCTCACCCGCTAGAATTCAATTAAACAAACTGGTCAAAATCTCCAAAGCCACCTCTCCTAAATGCTTCCATACCTCCATAGGTATGTTATCAGGACCAACTGCCTTTCGATTTTTCATCCTCTTTAATGCCTTTCTAACTTCCCCTGATGAATCATTGCCACTTCCTGGTCCGCCACACTTGCCTCTTCTACTCTTCCTTCGCTCTCATTTTACTCATTCATCAACTCCTCAAACTTTTCTTTCCATCTATCCAGCACACGACTGGCAACGAACTGATACAAAGTCCGCATTACTGCAGATGCTGCACCGATCCACCTGTCGATCTCCCGTTCCATTCTTCCATCACTCATGAACAAGACCCCGAGATACTTAAACTCCTCCACTTGGGGAAAGATATCATCCCCGACCCAAAGAGGGCACTCCAACCTTTTCCAACTGAGGAGCATGGTCTCAGATTTGGATTTGCTCATTTTCATCCCAACCGCTTCACACTTGGCTGTGAATCGCTCCAGTGAGAGTTGGCATTCACGGCTTGATGACGCTAAGAGAACCACATCATCTTAGAAAAATAATCAATATGTATATATATATATATATATATATATATATATATATATATATATTGATTTGCCAATCCTGGCGTTAAAGTCACCCATGACCACTCAAAATTTGTGCTTCGATTGACTATAGAGACGGGATAAATCCTCGTAAAATGCTTCTACCTCATCGTCGGTGTGGCTGATGGTCGGCGCATATATTTGTATCAGTTGAAGCGAGTAACGCTTTCTAATTGAGATGGTACATGTGCCAATTCTATCGGAAACACTTTTGACGCTGGTAACGTAATTGGAGATACTTTTATTAATAATGAAATCAACTCCACCATTGGTCCACTTACTGATCCTCTGTAATAAAATAGATGGCCATTATCGAGAGTCAACATAGCTTCATCTTTCCGACGTATTTCACCAAGTCCAATTATATCCCATTTGATGGCTTCTAGCTCATGTTGTAGCTCTTCTAATCGAGAATCGTCCTTTAGCGTTCGCACATTGAGCGTCCCAAAAATAAGATAACAAAAGCAAAACGAAGGTCATGTTCAATTGTTACTGTCCACAAAAAGATATCAAAATGGAGGACTATGTCGTAGTAGTTGGAAGCGTGAAGAAGATGCCTTCATCCTGCAGTGGATACATAATATATATATATATATATATATGACATTTTATACTTATATTTATCTTTATACATATACAATGTAGTATATAGTATATATATACACAGTGGTCCCATGAGGGCCTTCTCTGCTGGCTTAAACGCTATTAAAAGTAGACCTACAATTACACCTTAATTAAATTATTAATATATATTAATTATTTATAATATGCGGCACGGTGGACGACTGGTTAGAGCGTCAGCCTCACAGTTCCGAGGACCCGGGTTCAATCCCCGGCCCCGCCTGTGTGGAGTTTGCATGTTCTCCCTGTGCCTGCATGGGTTTTCTCCAGGCACTCCGGTTTCCTCCCACATCCCAAAAACATGCATTAATTGGAGACTCTAAATTGCCCGTAGGCATGACTGTGAGCGCGAATGGTTGTTTGTTTATATGTGCCCTGCGATTGGCTGGCAACCAGTTCAGGGTGTACCCCGCCTCCTGCCCAATGACAGCTGGGATAGGCTCCAGCACGCCTGCGACCCTAGTGAGGAGAAGCGGCTCAGAAAATGGATGGATGGATATTTATATTTATTCTAATATAGAGCCTTTTCCAAAAATTTTAATTTCATGGAAAAGTTTATTTATTTCCATAATTCCATTCAAAAAATTATACTTTCATAGATTAACGATTCAGGGCCCACAATTTAAACGGTTTCAACTATTTATTTGTTTATATTTACATAATTTGGGTTTCCAGCTCATAAAACTCACGAAATCCATCCATCCATCCATCCATTTTCTTCCACTTAGCCAAGGTCGGGTCACGGGGGTAGTAGCTTTAGCAGGGACGCCCAGACTTCCCTCTCCCCAGCCACTTCATCCAGCACTTACGGGGGGATCCCACGGCCCTCCGAGGCCAGCTGGTAGACATAGTCTCTCCAGCGTGTCCTGGGTTATCCCCTGGGTCTCCTCCCGGTGGGACGTGCCCGGAACACCTCAGCAGGGTGGCATCTGGGAATCATCCGAATCAGATGCCCGAGCCACCTCATCTGGCTCCTCTCAATTTGGAGGAGCAGCGGCTCTACTCTGAGTTCCTCCTGGATGACCGAGCTTCTCACCCTATCTCTAAGGGAGAGCTCGGATACCCTGGGGAGGAAATTCATTTCGGCTGCTTGTATCCGGGATCTTTTTCTTTTGGTCATGACCCACAGCTCGTGACCAAGGGTGAGGGTAGGAAAGTAGATTACCTGGTAAATTGAGAGCTTCGCCTTTTGGCTTAGCTCCTTCTTTACCACAACGGACCGATACAAAGTCTGCATCACTGCAGACGCTGCACCTATCTGCAGGTCGATCTCTTGTTCCATTCTTCCCTCACTCGTGAATGAGTGATTATAGCAAAGGGATTCCTAACCAAGTATTGAAGATTAACATACAGTGGGTACGGACAGTATTCTAACCCCCTTAAAATTTTCACTCTCTGTTATATTGCAGCCATTTGCTAAAATCCATCCATCCATTTCCTTTACTGCTTATCCTCACTAAGGCCGCGGGTGTGCTGGAGCCCATCCCAGCTATCTTCGGGTGGGAGGCAGGGTACACCCTGAACCGGTCCCCAGCCAATCGCAGGGCACACAGAAACAAACAACAATTCGCACTCACAATCACACCTACGGGCAATTTAGAGTCTTCACTCAACCTACCATGCATGTTTTTGGGATGTGGGAGGAAACCGGAGTACCTGGAGAAAACCTGGATGTGCTAACCAGTTGTCGGATGTGCTAACCAGTTGTCCACCGTGCCGGCAGATTTGCTAAAATCCTTTAAGTTATTTTTTCCCCCTCAATAATGTACACACAGCACACCATAATTGACAGAAAAAAGGGAATTGTTGAAATTTTTGCAGATTTATTAAAAAAGAAAAACTGAAATATCACACAGCCATAAGTATTCAGACACTTTGCTCAGTATTTAGTAGAAGCACCCTTTTGAGCTAATACAGCCATGAGTCTTTCTGGGAATGATGCAACAAGTTAGCACTGGTTAGCACTTCTGCCTCACAGCTCGCCTACACCACTGTAGTAGGCATGGATTTACGCCGATTCACGCAAACTGCCCTGACTTTATATATATCCATGTCACATGAATGGTTCTGTAGTATATTTCAATAGTACCACAATCAGAGTTCCTTTGCAGGGGCCAAATGTTTGGAGCTCTGTATTCAAGCAAACCATCTTTTCTTTGAAGTTCTACATCAAAGGACTTCCTTCAACCATTTGTACGTTTATTAGGGTTTTCATTCTCCGCCCAGACAGTAACATGTCTTGGGTTCACAACAGGCGTCCCGGTCTGCAAAGAGGACAGTTTTGCATCTTATAAGATAAGGGTACTGGGTGTGAGTTTAGCTAGAATGTGAGGCGCCAGCAGGCGGGTGTGATTCCAAATATGATCATGAGGAACGGCCGTCTTCCGGGTGTACCCAGGGAGGGGCTAATTCCACGCCCAGAGAATTAAACCTTGATAAACTGAGATCCAGGAGTTTTGGGGGGCTTTTTCATTGTTCTGGCAATGTAAGCCCCTGTTATGACACTAAGGCTTGTTCAATGAATCGAATTAGCCCAAATGGCAAGTGTCTCGAAGTCTTCATTCATCCCTGCCCAACGGAAGCCGCGGTTCTCCCGGGTGACAGGCGAAAAAATCCACCTCAGTTCAATTCACTTCCGATGTAAACACAGGATTACATCCAAACATGGAACCCGATGATTGGGCTATCGTACACAATACACAAATACAGATACAGTGGCTCAAATATAACATTTTGCCAAATGATCTTCAAGCATTAAGAACCGTTTGTTTTAAAACATTTGTTTAGGTTTAGTTTTTGCAGAAATTTATGTGCAATACATTTCGATTGAATCATTTGTTTTTAAGCACTGTTCAAGATCAATCCAGTTTATATTCATTTTTGCACGTGCAAACCTTGAATGAATCAGACCATCCATCCATCCATTATCTTAACCGCTTATCCTCATTAGGGTCGCGGGTGTGCTGGTGCCTATCTCAGCAGCTCCGGGCGAGCGAGAGGCCGCGTAGAACCCGAACTTGTCGACAGCTAATCACAGGTGAATCAGACCCTTTGTGTTGAACCATTTCTGATCATTTTTAGTGCAGCAGTTGGATATTTAAGGATATTTACAAGGAACTACATGATGACCGTAAGGCTTTCAGGAATGCATCTGTTTCATGGTAAAAAACAAAAACAAAAAACCCCTTAACAACCCCTGCAAAGAGCTCTGCCAATGCATGTGTTTGCGTGTGTGTCCATCTCAAGAGATGTAAAGCTAAGACAGTGCTGGACAAAGTGTCAACATAGTGCAAATCAGTAAATGTCACCTGTGGTTTCAACCATCCACGCATTCGTCTATTGATCTATTCATCCACTCCCACACCAAGACATTCCATGCACGAACCTCCTGTACGAAGTGTCTTGCTGGAGTGCCCTTCAAGGACCTCATCACCTTTGTGACGCTGTAGATCTGTTATGCGAGGCAAAAAGAGGTGACATCATCGTGTTGTGTGTACATCTGTAAATAATGTTACTCTTCCATCGAGAAGAAAAAGTCAAAGTAAAAAGCACCTTTCATGCAGCAGACTACTAAGAAATTGAACAAGAATTGATCAAAATCCTCAAGGATACTGAATGTATTCAACTGAATGCAATGTAAAGAAGTGCACTTAGTGACTAGCCAAAATGTTTTTAATATTCCTTTCCTCTAAGACAATATATATATATATATACTCATGTTGTAGTCATACTGTTACAAAAGGTTAATGCTTTTCTGACATGATAAATAGATAAATAGATGTAATAATAATAATAAGAAGAAGAAGACCCTGCGATTGACTGGCAACCAGTTCAGGGTGTACCCCGCCTCCTGCCCGATGATGGCTGGGATAGGCTCCAGCAATCCCGCGACCCTTGTGAGGATAAGTGGCTCAGAAAACGGATGGATGGATGGATGGAGGTAAAGTGTCTTTGAGTAGCCTTTAAAAGCGCCCCATAAAATAAATGATGATGATGATGATTATTATTATCATCTTTAATATAAAGTACAGTAATTATATTACAACAAATTATTACTATTAACTCTTAATTTCAAGTCAAAATATTTAAACTTTAAGGAATGGAAAAGTTGTAAATTGAAACTAATATACAGTGGAACCTTGATTTAATGGACTAAAAGTAGCGTGGGGGTTGGGGTCATTCGTTATAACCGATTGTCCGCTATATTAAAGCACTTTTTGGTGGCCATATTCCTGTACAGCAGAGGTGTGGAGTGGAGTCACATGACTTGGACTCGTGTCATACTCGAGTCATGATTTTGATGACTTTAGACTCGACTCGACAATATGTTAAAAGACTCGCAACTCGACTTGGACTTGAACAGGACTGACTCGTGACTTCACTTGGACTTCAACCCATTGACTTACTGTAAAAAGACTTTCTACTTGGATCAAAGCTCTGAGGAACCTAACCGCTGCTCTTTAACCGAGCAAAAATATATTGGATACTTATACTATCCTTATACATTATTCTGATAAAATTGTCAGTAGAATACTCCATTACTAATTACAGCACAACTGGATGCAAATTTTTATTTGTGATAGGTTCTGTTTAATGTCACTTCAGAAATAAAGTGAGAAAAAATAAGTAATAGCATGGCACTTTCATAGAATAACTGAAAACCTACTATCAATCCGTTTTGAAGGGGCAATAAACCGAGCCCCCCCCTTTGACGATTGGCTTTGAAGGTGCAAAAATTGTGATCAGCCAGCTAGTTTTCTTATAAAGGTTCAATGCACTTATCAAATTTATTTTGATAAATAATTATGGATTTTAAAATAAATATATGAATGTAGCATACAATATATACATTAATTAAAAAAAAAAAAAAAAAAAAATATATATATATATATATATTTATTTTGTTGGTAAAATGACTCGAAAGGACTTCAATCTCAAAGTGTAGGACTTGTGACTTGACTCGGGACTTGCTTGTCTCAATTTGGGACTTAACTCCGGACTTGCCTGTCTCGACCTGGGACTTAAGGGAAAAGACTTGAGACTTACTTGTGACTTGCAAAGTGATGACTTGGTCCCACCTCTGCTGTACAGTACAAAATTATTGTTTTGTACTTTTTCTTGTGGCCTAAAACGACCAGTGCAGTATAAAGTTATTGTCAATAAATATAAAAAAGCTTGAAAATGTTTGAAAAGCTTTACATTTTATCCAAAATTACCACTCCGGTGTGCTTGAAGGCGACATTGTTGACGCACTGATAGGCGAGTCAAGTCTATCATGAGCTGCGAGAATTAGAGTGCTTCCTAGTACCAAATCTGTTGCCATGGACAAACAGCTTGACAAGAAATAATAAAAAAAACTTACTGTACTAAAAATAGCATGTTCCAGACTCCAGATTCTTGTGTGTTGTATTTCTCTTAAAGTTAACATGGCAGACATGCTGCTGTTTCTCTGCACAGAGCTCAATGCAAAAATAGATAAAACTCCTGCCATCATGGTTGTCACATCAATGCATGGTCCGGAAATATGCCACATTAAACATAGCCACCAACTGTCAATGCATTGCCTTTGATGGAATGTCTCCACATTCAACATGGCCACCACATAGGCACTGGAGGAACATCTGTTGGCTGGATCTAGTCATATTGTATACAGAATACTGAAATAAGTATTTAACACATCACCATTTTTCTCATTAAATATATTTCCAAAGGTCTTATTGACATGAAAATTTCACCAATCCATACATACAAAGAAAGTAGAACAAATAACCTCAGAAATTAAGTTGTGTGTAATCATGTGAAATGACACAGTAAAGTATTGAACAATCCAACCGGTATTTATTTAATACTTTGTACAAAAGCATTTGTTTGCAATGACAGCTTCAAGACGTCTCCTGTATGGACAAACTAGTCGCATGCATTGCTCTGATGTGATTTTGGCCCATTCCTCCACACAAGCAGTCTTCAAATCTTGAAGCTTCCATGGGCTTCTTTTAGGGACCTTGAAGTTCAGTTCTTTCCATAGATTTTCGATTGGATTCAAGTCAGATGATTGGCTGGCCCATTCTAGCAGCTTTATTTTTTTTTTCTTTGAAACCAATTTCCTTGGCAGTATGTTTTGGATCATTATCCTGCTGAAATGTCCACCCTCGTTTCATTTTCATCATCCTCGTAGATGGGAGCAAATTTTTGTCAAGAATGTCTCGGTACTTTTACCCATTCATCCTTCCTTCAATAATAAGTTTACCAGTACCATTTGCTTTTTTTTTTCCCTCGTCCTGTTCGGCTGTTAGGTCAAGCAGAAAGGAGAATCTGGATCCCTTTTATGCTGGAAGAGTTTTATTGTGTCACAGTGGAGTTGTAAGCTGCCACTGTGGTTTCTTAGTATTATAATGGATATTTATTGAGAATCAGAGTTGATCAGTCAAACAGAACAAAGTTTCTACAGGGGAGTGAGAAGAAGAAGACACAAGACAAATCATTAACTGTAAACAAGATAAGAAAAGTAAATCCTTATACATCTAGAACAATGACACTTTAGATATGAGTTTTGTATGGGGCAATATTGCTACACCCTGTGAGGGAAGGACAATACAAGATAGGACAGGACAAGGACAGGAGAAGAAGCATGCAGTACAAGGGTCGTGAATCTGGCTGTACAAATGAAGTGTGGACGAGACGAGAGTGTGAGTGAGGGGATACCCAAGCAATTTGCATATTCATGAGTTATTTGTTCCAATAATTGAGTGGCCCCACACCTAGTGAAAAAGTCCCAGGGGTGTGTGCCTGCAGACACGTGAATTGACACTGTTTCGCATGCACAACGACTGACAGAAGTGTCCTGTAATTGCTGTGCCTGCACCGCGGTGGCTCAGGACCCCACTCAATCAATCGAGAGGCGGGATGGGGCACGGGAGTCCATCCGAGAGCAGCCCAGCGGATGGGACACATCCCACACCGAGGGACCCAGGACGGTCCGCCGGCTCCACCGAGGCGCCACGACAACCGGCCACCCGGGGGAGGCCACAGGGACCCAATGCCCCCCCCCAGTCAACCCCCCACTCCCTCCACGCCCAGGAGCGCAAGATGCCCCCCTAACCTGCAGGCCCCACGATGCATCCAGAGTCCACCCAGCCCGAGGGTGGGATATTCACATTAAGGGCAATAAAAACATAGATATTCATGAATAATTCAATGTTAGAACAACGGCGATGGCTATATTTATATTTATTGGAGAGAAATGTGAAACAAGTAAATCTAAGGCTGGTGGTTGATGTAATAGTAATTTAAAATTTATGTTTCTCTTCCTACCTACAGTTATTTACGAGTGGTACAAATAAGTGAGTTGTGTCAACTCACGAGTGTGTGTCTGTGGGTGTGTGCGTGTGTGTGTGTTGAACAAACACCGAATCATAATTTTTGAATTCGAAACACAACGAATCAAAGTACAACATACCACTTTATTCTGACAAGAGCTCCAACTGTTGCCAAGCCGCATTTACTGAAAAAAACCCCACAAAATATTCCACACTTGTTTACCTCCATGTGCAAGAATGCAATCCTTCTGCGCATCACCCGCAAAGGGGGAGGACTTGTCCTCTGTTTTTGCAGATGATGTGTTTGCATCCGTTCCAAAGGAAAGTCACAATTAGAATCTTATTCACGAGTCATTTGTGCACGTCTTCACAAATAGCGAACGGGGATATAGACCCCGAGTCCGAGCACGATTATTTCCGGTAGCATATTTTCCCATAAATTTCATCCTAAATCTAAATCAAACGCAATGCACTTAATACACCTTGCTCAGTGACAAACTGATGAAGTGCAACTTTCTCATCATCTGTCAAACTAAACTACTGAATGGCAAAATAAAAGGAGAATAAAAAAAGAAAAATGTTGCTTATTTACTGAGTGAAATCTAGATGAAATCTTTGTAGGATGAATCCATCTTTTTTAAGGGGAAGCTCCACGTTTACAATAACTTGACAACTAAAACGGAAAAGGTGAAATAATTTCAAATGTAAAGCAATTTACAATAATATTACTACAAATCGAATGACCAAACAAGTTTCATCTGTCCCACCCACTCCTCTGGCTGATCGTGATTGGTACCTTCCCGCTCTCTGTAGGAGCATGGGTGAATATAGTGATGTGAACCCAGAGAACTTTGCAAACATGTCAAAACGACTGACACTGTCCAGAGCACAGGGAGAAAGAAAAGGAAAAGGAGAGAAAACAGGAGGAAGAGAGGTAAAGTTCTTGCAACTTTTCTTGTTTCTCCCATCAGGGGATGATTTTTTTGGCAGTAAAGAACAGTCCAGATAGAGTTAATAAAAATGTTTAGAAATTTCAAATGTATTGAAATTTTACATTTACATTTTAAACTCAGTGACAGGTTCTAAACTGACGACAATAGTTGAAAAAACTAAAATAAAACACGATTCAATTTGTTTTGTAAGCATATGTAAATTGCGGATGGGGGCTCGAGGCAGGGAGGCGGTAAGTCCCAGGTTCAAATCCGGCATTCCTGTGTGGAGTTTGCATGTTCCTCCTGTGCCTGCGTGGAGTTTCTCCTCGGTTTCCCCTCACGTCCCCAAAACATTTCATGGTAGGTTAATTGAAGACTCTAAATTGACTAGGACTGTGAGTACGAATGGTTGTTTGTCTAAATGTGCCCTGTGATTGGCTGGCGACCAATTCAGGGTGTACCCTGCCTCTCGCTCAGCATCAGCTGAGAGGCGCCAGCCCGTCCGCAACCCTAATGAGGATGAGCAGTATGGAAAATAGATGGATGGATTTGATTTCATGTTTGAAATGTATACATATATATTTTTTATCTGTATGATTTTTTTTTCTTTAAACATCTGTGATTTTTCTACTTTAGTTAGTATTTGGGATCGTAGTAAATCAGGCCTTTTTTAACACAGGTTTTATTTGTATTTTGAACATGCATACCTTGTCGGTCGGGTTAACTCAGCACATGTTGACTAAATGCTATATCATCCCATTCACTTCTTTTTTATGTGTCCAGGCTTAAATACTTCTTATAAACACACCGCGTGTGAACCTGGGAATGAGTGCACAAACACCAGAGAGGCATGACCAGAATCAGAATCAGAATCATCTTTATTTGCCAAGTATGTCAAAAACACACACAAGGAAATTGTCTGCGGTAGTTGCAGCCGATCTAGTACGACAACAGAACAAACACCAGCCATTTGACAGAAAGTACATTTGAGACATAAATACACAGTACGGGGAGTCACTGAGCAATGAAAGGTTAAAGTTAATGTGGTAATGCTGGTAGAGTTATTATTATTTTTGGACAGTTGTGCAAATGATGCAGTCCTCAAGCAATTTAGAGCAGTTTGAATTGACTAATAGAGCGATAATCTGGTACAGTGACCATTGCAAATTGCGCAGATACCGGTACTTCTCAAGCATGAGTGGCCAGTATTGGTCAACCACTGATATGCAAATAGTGAAGAGTGGTGAGAGTACTACAAAGATGTGCCAACAATCGCAAGTCAAAATTGGCAGCATGTTACAATGGAATTTTAAGTTAACTATTTCAGACGTTAATGGCAAGAGGGCAGAAACTGTTGGAATGTCTGCTAGTTTTAGTTTGCATTGTTCGATAGCGCCTACCTGAGGGAAGGAGCTGGAAGAGGTGGTGACCAGGATGTGGAGTATCCAAGTCCATCGTATTCTGAAGCTGGATGTAAATCATGGTACATGGAATTTTCTTGAGACTTGGGAATGTCATTGAAATCCACGAGGAAAAAAAAGAGCACACTTTATTTAAAAATACCTTAGCGCAGGTGTCGTGACCAGTCTGGAAGTGCGCACTGCTCCGGCTAATACACGAACACTTTGGTGCTGGGCATGTTTTTTGTTTTTTGTTTTTTTAAATTCTGTAGGAAATAAAAAAATAAATACAAATAATTTAATTATTATACTGTGCTTATGACTGAATGTATGTTTGGAGGTCCATCATTAAAAAAGGGGTTGTGCTTGTGCTTCTGTGGATAAGCACTGCCCAACCTACATTGGACCATGGACTGGTTGAGTGACTTTATTACATAGACATATTTTGATATCCGGCATTGAAGAAAATAAAATTTAAATAAATCAAATATTTAACTCCATTACGCTGACTGTAGTTGTTGTAATAGTAGGAACCATGCACCTTTAAAAAAAAATCTAAAGGCTTATCTTTTAATGACAGCCACCAGCACCGTGTTTGAACAGTATTTGACAGATTTGTATTTAGTACAGTGGCTTAAAAGTAATTTATACCTCACCAGTTTTGTATCGTGGCTTGCATAACTTTTAACACCTTGCACACTAAGCAAAATCAGAACAGCAAACCTGGAACTTTGCCCTTTGATGTCAATATCTGCAGCCACAAACTAGCCATGCTCTTTCCATTTACCCTGCTGACTTCATGAACATAGGTATCATACGAGTGGATGACTCTGTGCAGGTAACTGAATGATTTCGTACCACCCACAAATACAAGGCTGGGAGCAGTATCCCCCAAAATTTTTGTTTGCTGGATTTTGTGTTTTTTTTTTATCCAAACTTGATATTTTGTCCAGTGCGAAATCAAGGGCACCCATCGACTTTGCAAATACCACAGCATCATCGGTGAAGTTAAGGTCAGATATAACTCTGAGATAATCTGGTTTTGTTTTTCGGGGTTTATTAAGTGCTGCAGCCTCAGAGGGTAGCAACTATGGCTAAGTCATATATATTCAGTCTGTAGTATTATAAAAGCAAAACACATATAATACTGTAAATGACAGCAGATCCAAAATCACATGCAAGTACACACATACACACACACACACACAGTCATTCAGGTTTGTAAAACTTTAAAGTACATATGAGTGGACACACACCTCCAGGTCCATCCCCAGGGGCCTCATTAACAGTGCTGAGCGAGACAAGAGCTCACTGTAGCCCAAGACAGCAAGAGACTATTAAGTGGACAAATAAAAGCCTCAAAGTGGACACATGCACACACTTAAACACAGCAGTGGATGCCCAGAAACACAGACACACACAGACACACACGAGCAAACGTGCACGCACACACACACACATACACACACTGAAATATGGAACACAACTTCAATCTTTTTGAGATCACAACTTACAGTTTTATTTTTGTCAGATGTGAGATGCTGCTCCGAGTCGCTTTTTGATCCTTGGTATTCCATGTCTCACATTAAGCAGAGCATCAATTGTAGCCTAGTATTATAAACCTGCTGTAGATTTGATTAGAAAAAATACATCACGTGTATAATGTACAATTACAACTCATAACATCCTAGACAACCGCTCAGCCTAAAGGGGTTCAAAACAATTTCCTCTGGTGATTGGGATTGCAACCATTGCAACAATGCCCGTACGTTAATATGCAGTAACAACATACTGAGACAATCTGCAAGAACATTTTCAGCACAGCATGGAAATTGTCTAATGAAAAGGCACCATGATAAATATTACTTAGCCTTTTAATACACAATAGGGATGTGGGAGCCTGGGGAAACTATGCAGAAAGACAGCATTACGTTTAAAGAGAGAAAGAAAGGAAAGAGAAAAACAACCCAATCATTATAGCTGAGCATATCCACTGCATATCTTAACCTCGGTGAGCATATAAGATGGGAATCTGAATGCCGCTTGCTGCTTCTCTCAAGGCCAGCCAGTTTAAATAATCATGAGTGTGCCTGGGGGGGACTGCTTGCTAAAGGAATGTATTTTCTAATTAGATAAAGCCACTTTTCCAATTTGTTGGCTACTTAACTATAAAGCATGGCGGTGAGCGAAGCCTCCGAGCCATCTTGAGATGCTGCCAATCCCCATCCCATCATGCAACACACACAATCACATCGCTAGGGAGACAATGGATTTTGTTTGTGCATTTGTCAATGCTATAAAGTCTGTGTTTGAGCTCCAGCAACAATTGATGAGAAAATAATTTTCATCTTAGGCCAAAGCAGAATCAGATTGGCTTCATTTAGCAATTAGCAAACAGTGCACGTGCTTTTGTTAACTGCAAACAAGTGAACAATTGCTCCCCAATTTCTTTTCATCATAGTCATAGCCAAGTCATTGTTATTCAAAATGAGCGAAATTATAAGCATGGATCTTTTCACATTGATAATAACAACAACAATATACCCTGAAGGCAAACCTCAAAACATGACATGGGATTTTGCTAGACAGATATTGCTTTACTTTGCGACCTATTGGATGAAGTTATTTTCCTTAAAAGAAAGTTCATAAATGTACATAATAAACAAACAAAACCTAGGTCTAAAAATCATTTTTGCATGCTAAATTTATACAAGCGGCACGGTGGCCGACTGGTTAGAGCGTCAACCTCACAGTTCTGAGGACTCGGGTTCAATCCCCGGCCCCGACTGTGTGAAGTTTGCATGTTCTCCCCGTGCCTGCGTGGGTTTTCTCCGGGCACTCCGGTTTCCTCCCACATCCCAAAAACATGCATAAATTGGAGACTCTAAATTGCCCGTAGGTGTGACTGTGAGTGCGAATGGTTGTCTGTTTGTATGTGCCCTGCGATTGGCTGGCAACCAGTTCAGGGTGTACCCCGCCTCCTGCCCGATGACAGCTGGGATAGGCTCCAGCACGCCCGCGACCCTAGTGAGGAGAAGCGGCTCAGAAAATGGATGGATGGAAGTTTATACAAACATGGTTTATAAGCAGCCAAAGTTTTAAATATCCATGTATTAGACGACACGTGACATCTGTTCAATACCGGACATAGTAACAATAACAGAAAGCAAAAAATGTCAAATGGGATTTGAATATGGAACCCTCATTGCTCACTATGAGGCAGTCGCACATTACTTCAGCCAACAAATTAGCTGCAAGAAAAATAATCCCAATTAAAATACTATATCAGGGATCTCATTTGATGTGCGTCGAGTGTCTGAGACGCACAAACATTAGCAGGAATGCATAAAGTATAATCAATCTAGAACGCAGAGCTATGTCTTGGAAATCTGTCGTGGTGCTGGAAATCCAGCATATGATTTATTATTATTATTATTTTTTTTTATGAGACAGGAGTATTTGGTCACAAATGCGCCGTCATTTCTGAATGGTGCGGCAAAAAAAGAGGTACAGGTGCCTAGTCATTTGAGGAAGGGGAAAAAAAATATTTCCGCGACTTGAAAGCACACACATGCAACCCATCGTGGTCTCTAAACCAATCAGAGATAGTGAAGGGCAGGGTGCGTGTGCGAGTGCATGCGTGCTTTGGAAATGCGGGCGCTCGCATACACAAAGTTAAGTTTTCTGACGGCGAGCAGGAAGCTGCACAGTTAATGGAATTAATGGAATTAGTTCCAAAGCCCAACGCCACCTTGACGATGTGGGAACATTTTGGATTCAAGCCAGATGAACGCAGGCATCGCGCTAACACCGACGAGGTGTTGTGTTGAATTTGTATGAAGTATCATCAAAGACAACATCATTTAAAACCTCAAAGTGACAAAATCCATTTTAAACACAACCACCCCTCCCAATTTCTTCAGCTGGGAACAAAAAAAAAAACACAATGGGACATTTCCTGTATCTCGTCAGCTTGTAATAATGGAAATTCTTGCCCAACAATGCAAATACAAACGGGACAGCGTATATGGTGCATGTATGCTCACATTATATACAGGAGAAGCAGCCATTGAACATGTTGACAAAGCAGCGTTTAAAGAAAGGTTGCAGACTTTTAAAAGGAAATACAAATCTTGAATTAAAACAGGTTGCTTGGATCTACTTTTTGTGCTGTTGTTTATGTTGCTACTTGGCACTTTTTCTTAACCGCCTGGAAACTTGATTGGCAGTAAATATGCCTGTTTAGGCATTAATGACTGTTTATACCTCTGAGCCAAATTTTTGTGGACGTAGCTCGAGTCTGTTTTATTTACATTTTTTATCTAAGATATTTTATTTAATGTTCTAGTATACAATGCCAGTGTTCATTATTCTTAGAATTAGAATTAAAAGTGAATTATTCTTAAAAAGGATGCCTTTGCATTATTATGCTCTAATATCATTATATCAGTGGCATGAAAACATCAATGATATTATCATTTGTGGTCATAGTTTTTGGGAATATATATCATCCTTAAGAATTCACTATTGTGACAGGCCTAAACACGTAATATATTGAGAGAGAGCAAGAGCAATGGACAACACAAAAATATTGAACAAACAGTATAAGAAAGTAGAGTAACAACTGCAATAAAAATCTGGAATATAGTGGGACTGCGAAGCAAAAAACGTGATATAACGAAGGATTACAGTATCTGTATTCCGTGATGGCGGCACGATGAGCGACTGGTTAGAGCGTCTGCCTCACTGTTCTGAGGACTGGGGTTCAATCCCCGTCCCCGCCTGTGTGGAATTTGGATGTTCTCCCCGTGCCTACGTGGGTATTCTCCGGACACTCCGGTTTCCTCCCACATCCCAATAACATGCGTGGAAGGTTAATTGAAGACTCTAAATTCCCCGTAGGTGTGAATGTGAGTGCGAATGGTTGTTTGTTTGTATGTGCCCTGCGATTGGCTGGCAACCAGTTCAGGGTGTACCCCGCCTCCTGCCCGGTGACAGCTGGGATAGGCTCCAGCACGCTCGCGACCCTAGTGAGGAGAAGCGGCTCAGAAAATGGATGGATGGATGGATGGATGGATGTATTCCGTGATGATAAACTGCAGGGAATCATTGTTCCCAGGTTGGAACTCATTGTTTCCATGACATGTGCATCCCGGAACTCAAATAGTCTCACGGGTAAAATGATTTATGCTCTATGATATAAACTGTAATTATATCTTATTGATAACCCATAATCTGCAATTGGCTGGCGCCCAAAGTCAGATGGGATAGGCTCCAACTCACCCGAGACCCTAACAAGGAAAAGTGGCATCGAAAATGGATGGATGAATGGATATACGATAATACATTATGATGACTGAAGTATGAAATAATTTCTTAAGAAAATACATAAAAAAGAATTATTAGATGAAAGATGAGGAGATGACATTTTGAATTTTCAAGTACAGTGGAACCTCCAAAGTTGAACACCTCTATCAAATCAGGTGAAACTTCAGATCACTCAGCATCTAAAGGATTATCCATCGGTGTATGCAAGCCTCATTCCTCTCAGCAATATGTCATAAGCGGTACTAACCAGTGACATGCGGTGAGGTTCATGATTGGTGAGGCACTGACTACGTCACGTGACTGTCAGTCTGGAACTTGATGAAGCTCCACTCAACACTGCCACATGCTGGTTGTGGCACCGTACATACCAGACTTCACTGTGCACTTTTAGTGGCTTTTCTGGTCGATAAGAAAGACTAAATGTGACACACTTTCATTAAATATATTAGAGAGTCTGTTAAACGTCAGGAAGTGCAGTACATGTGTGGTAAAACGTATATTATTGGCGATGTAATGAGGAAACACGTCTCTTGTGTGAAGCCACGGACCAATCACAGCCTGCCTGAATGGATGTGTGCGTGGTCTCTTGAAGCATCATGGGAGCGATGACTCAACGTGACTCGTCGCTGCGCTTCCTGTGCATTTGAACAAGAAATATGGAAAATCAGCTATTTTAATGATGAAATCATTGACATTATTGGATTGAAAAAGAAAATCAATGTAAAGCACGGACCATAGAACTAAAATAGAACAATTTAATGTAATTGTGACCGGTGGTCTTCTGCGTTGTGTCGGTTTGAAGAATGGTGTGACACCGGGACCTTTTTGGAGACGATCTCCTTTTATTCTGACAGAATAAACAACAGCAGAACCTCCGTATAAATTGGACTGTCCACTCGAGCTCCTACACAAAGAAAATACAGATGACGACATCGGCAACCCGGAAGTCAGTTCGGCTTGTCACAGCGTTAAGCCAGCGGTCTTCAACTGTTACAAATACTATTTTTAAATGTCATTCCGCTGACATGTACCCATTATGTGACAGGAAAAGACATAACAATAACATTGAGACTAAAGATGCATAATAAACCAAGAGAAACATTAGGATGGTTCAGGATTACCAACTGAAGGAAATATGGTCACCCACCTCTCCCACAGGAAGATTGTACAAAAGGGCAGAGGCGGGGCCGCAGAAAACATTTATAGTGGGCAGCACAGAAGAAGAAATTACAGGAGGAGGAGCACCGAGCTACATACACACAGTTTACACTGGATCGGGAGGCATTTTCTTGTCAGGCAGTAGCAGATTTTGTGTAATTATATATAAACTTCATTAAACACACTGATTGACCCGGTTACATAATCGTAAGGTTTTTTCACATGCAGTGGAAAGGATCTGCCTCACTTGCCTACCCTAACCGCACGTCACTGGTACTAACGCTCTGCAAGCGTCCCTGTTTCCTCTCCAATACATGTTTGTCAGGTGTCTTCTGATTGAGTGGTTTTATTTTCCTTCTATTATACACTGGTCAATTCCTGTTTACACTTGTATGGCATTACTTGAAACATTGTTAAACAGTTAATGAAGGTTTTATGATGGAAGTAGCTTGAGCCCGGATAAATTATTGACATTGCAATAGAATGTTTTTGCGCGTATAAGCAGTGTAGAAAATGGATGGATGGATATTTTTGTAAATAGAGCCTTTCTGAAGCAGACTAGCATGTTTCACTTTCGAGGTTCCAGTGCAAAACAACAAGTTCCCAAAAAGTGTTAACGTTTAAGACCTAACAATTGTACTTTTATCAGCTGGCCTTTTGTGGGATCCCAGATCCGTAGACAGCCTACAAGTACAGTGACCGTGAGCTGTGGTTGCAGAGAGCAACAGGAGAGAGAGAGGATGCCTACTTATTTGCATGCCTCAGTGGCTAATGACAATGCACAGATGGCGAGGGAGAGGGGTGAAATTGGATCTCATTGCCTCATTGAAAGGATTCTGCCAGTCCAAGTCTCTTGCAGCATAATTAGAGGGTGCTTCAAGGGTTTAACCACCCCAACAAAGTTTTATCATAAATTATGTATTTATTTATTTATTTATATTTTTTTAAAGCAAAACAATGTCAATTCTTACTACTTTGGTTTTGGGGTGGCAGGTTTAAGAGTGCATTGGATGCAAAAGATTTTAAAATAAACCTATTTGTACAGTGGATGATATTCCTCGCTTAGGGACGTGAGGTCAGAGGAGGCAGGGGAGGCAGAGTTTTACATTTGTCATGAAGAGTAAAAAATGTTTATTTTATGAACCGCTTAAAAATCTTTTGGATTTTAGTTCTCTGGATCTGTGCTTTATATTATTTATTCTTTTCATTTTTCTTGTTTCTCTGATCAATAGAATTCAAAGTTGGAATTGCATTATTATGGGATATGATAATAACAAAACCAAGGGACCGGGGACAGAGTATCTCCTTGGAATATGCCACATTTGATGTCCACCTGTGCAACTGGCTTTGAGTTGGCTTCCAGAGTTGTCTTCCACAACCTCATTAGTTTTTGATGAATGTTCTTAATATCCTGTTGATCTTAGTTCCAGGCACTTCAGTATCCATGTATGTAGCATGGAGTCATACAGTCCTACTCACCATTATTGGCATCCCTTCATTTTTTACATAACCCGTATAATCAGAAATAAATGGAAATACACCAAACTTATATCATCAGGATCTTTTAATTAAAGGTCCAAAGTAATTTAACTAACTAACTTTTTTCAACTTAGATGTAGTGATTTCAAAGAAAAAAAAGAAACAAAACAGAATGTGCAGCAATATTGGCACCCCTCCTTAATATTTGGTTGCACACCCTTTGACAGCGATGACAGCCTCCAAACATTTGTTGTATCCATCTATAAGCTTTTTGCACCTCCATCCATTCATTTTCTGAGCCACTTCTCCTCACTAGGGTCACGGGCGTGCCGGAGCCTATCCCAGCTATCATCGGGCAGGAGGCGGGGTACACCCTGAACTGGTTGCCAGCCAATCGCAGCGCACATACAAACAAACAACCATTCGCACTCACAGTCACACCTACGGGCAATTTAGAGTCTCCAATTAATGCATGTTTTTGGAATGTGGGAGGAAACCGGAGTGCCCGGAGAAAACCCACGCAGGCACGGGGAGAACATGCAAACTCCACACAGGCAGGGCCGGGGATTGAACCCCAGTCCTCAGAACTGTGAGGCTGATGCTCTAACCAGTCGGCCACCGTGCCGCCCTTTTTGCACCTCTCAAGTGATATTTACTCCCACTCTTCCTTTGCAGTTTGTTCAAGCTCTTGAACAATTTTCAGGGTTCTTTTCCCCAATGGCAGATTTCAGCTTCCCCCCAAAATCTTCAATTGGATTGAGATCAAGACTCATTACTGGCCATTTTAAAACAGTCAATTTTTTTTCTTTTCAACCATTCCTGTGTGCTTTTGGATGTGTGCTTTGGGTCTGTGTCTTGCCGGAGGACCCATGATCTCTGCCTCAAACCGAGGTTTCTTACACAGTCAAGGCCTCCAGTACCAGATGAAACAAAGCAGCCCCACAGCATTGTAGCTCCTTCACCATGCTTAACTGTTGGCAGGGTGTTCTTTTTCTTGAAGGCTTCATTGCGCCGTCTGTAAACATTGTTTGTGTGCATTGCTAAAAAGCTCTGTTTTTATCTGTTCATAAAATGTTGTTTATCATTTGCTCTTTTCAAACACAAGTTCTCTTCAGAAAAATGTTTCACTTCATTCATTTTCTTCAAGGAGATATTTCACATTTAATACTAAAACTTCATGGCTGCAATAATGGTGAGCAGGACTGTAGGCTTTCTTGTAGTCAATCCAGACAGTGCACTGTTTGGTGCTTCTGGTTTTACAGTCTTGGCCAATAACCCTGTCATCCAGTAGCTGGTGTTTGGTCCCACTGGTGTTATTACCAATGTCTTTCTGTGCTCTGCTCATGTATTGCTCCATATGCCTACTCATTTTGGGCAATGTTGCCTGATAGGAGCTTCCATGTGGTACTGAGGCAGGTTATAGGCCGGTAGTTTGATAGTGTCGTTCCCTTCTGGGGCTCCGTCATGATGAGTACTGTCCGACCTTGGGATAGCCATTCTGGGTGGGTCCCCGATGTTAGGAGCTCATTCATTTGTGCTCCCAGGCGTTCATGGAGAGCAATTAGCTTCTTTAGCCAATAGGTGTGAATCATGTCTGGTGGGGATGAAATGGTTTTTGAAAACTGTCAAAACGGTTCGGTTCAACTGTTTCGGTTCAGTCCGCATGTGTTCCGTTCGGTTCAAAACATGTGCCACCCCACCCCCCCCTCATTTACCAACGAAGTGAGTGTGTACACTCGAGAGCACAGTAGCAAGTTATCCAAGATGGCAGTGAGGACATGTTATCTGCATCATAACCTCCAGTGATGCAGCAGCCAATAGGGGCATGTCACCAAAGATCTTACGTCGGAGAGAGAAGCTACCGACCGGGAGAAGCATTTCTTGAAGAATTTCAATGCGAAGAAGCAGTAAGCTTACAATGGTACTTCAGAATCAGAATCAGAATCATCTTTATTTGTAGTTTGATAGTGTCGTTCCCTTCTGGGGCTCCGCCATGATGAGTACTGTCCGACCTTGGGATAGCCATTCTGGGTGGGTCCCCGATGTTAGGAGCTCATTCATTTATGCTCCCAGGCGTTCATGGAGAGCAATTAGCTTCTTTAGCCAATAGGTGTGAATCATGTCTGGTGGGGATGAAATGGTTTTTGAAAACTGTCAAAACGGTTCGGTTCAACTGTTTCGGTTCAGTCCGCATGTGTTCCGTTCAGTTCAAAACATGTGCCACCCCACCCCCCACCCCCCCTCACTGAGCAGTAAAGGGTTGCTCGTTATCTGGTAATGCCGGTACATTTTTTATTTTTTATTTTGACAATAGTGCAAAAAGATGCACTTAGTGCAGTTCGAATGACTAATATTGCAATAGTCCGGTGCAATGACCATTGTGCAAAGGGCGCCGAGACTTCCAGGAGTGTATGCGGTTTATAATGACGAGTAGTGCGATAATCTGGGACAATGTTGGTTGTGCAAATGTTGCAGATACTCCTCAATCTGTGTGAAAATGGAGCAGATGCTACTCTGGCATGAGTGGCCAGTATTGGTCAACAACAGATATGCAAATAGTGCAGCGTGCCGAGACAACTACAGTGAGTGCACGAGTAATGTATAATTGGCCCCACAGAAATGTGACAACGAACTCAAGTCAAAAAATTGCCAGCATGTTGTAATGGAATTGTAGGTTAGGTGTTTAAAAAGTTGATCGCAAGAGGGAAGAAGCTGTTGGAATGTCTGCTAGTTCTAGTTTGCATTGATCGGTAGCGCCTACCTGAGGGAAGGAGCTGGAAGAGCTGGTGAACGGGATGCGGAGGGTCCGAGAGGTTTTTGCAAGGCTTCCGCGGCTTTCTGTCCAATGCAAGATAGGATAGGGTAGCATTTTATTCACTGGTTCCTCACCTTGGCCGCTCCATAGCGAGACATACCGCCCTGCATGTCACAAACAGATTGAGACTGGACCCAAGAGCAGGCGGAGGCTGAGAGGATGTGATGAACAGTTTATTGAAAAGGAAAATGGGAATGGTCCTTGAGATGCGCTGGCGGGTTGTTGAGGCAGAGAATGCGTGCCAGGTGGTGACGAGGACTGGTGGCTGGCTTGATGGCGAGGTGGCAGAAATACACTTGGCGAAGGACACGGAGGAAACACTGAGGACAAGGAAAATCACAGAGGTCAGAATGATGATAAGGAATTGCGTAGCTTACTTGGAGACTGGGGAGTCGTTGTACCACTAGAGAAGCTGCAATACTCTGGGGAGGATTTCCGGGATCAGGCAGGGTTAAATGCAGGTGGTAACGAGGGCTGATTGGTGACAGGTGTGCGGCTGAAGAAGGTGCTGGAAAAAGAGAGGGGAGGGTAGAGAGAGAGGGTGCAAAGCACCACCCAGGCTCCAACAATAGTACTGCAGGGTAGCTCATGACAGTACACCACTCTCAACGGACGCGTCCCGGCATCCTGCCAGGCTTCCCCGGGTGAGCCGCATAAAAGTCTGACAGAAGGGAGTCGAGGATCATCTTACGGGAAATCCAGGATCATACCCCTCCCACTCCACCAGGTACTGGTAACCACTCCCCCTGGGCCTCACATAAAGGATGCGCAAAACCGTGACGGCCGGATGGTTGTCGATAACACGGGGGGCAGAGGGGGTACGGCCGGAGGGCTCAAAGCGCAGGTGGAGACTGGATTGAGCAATGACACGTGGAAAGTCGGGTGAATTTTCAGAGACTGCGGGAGTTGAAGTTGAACGAACGTGGGATTGATTATTTTAATGATGGGAAATGGATCGATAAAGCGCGGAGTGAGTGTGCGGGATTCCGGTTGGAGTGGGAGGTCACGGGAGGAAAGCCAAACGGACTGACCCACCTTGTACTCAGGTGCAGGGCAACGACGAAGTTCCGCGAGCCGTTTATTCCTCTCCGCAGATCGGACCAAGGCCACCCTGATGTCCTTCCACACGGACTGGACCCTTTTCAGATGATCCCTCACAGCCACCGCATGCTCCTATTTCTTAAATAATGGGGGTTGGAAATCATAGCAGACCATGAACAGAGTCATTCCAGTAGCGCAGTTGGTGAGGGATGTGGGCGTATTCAATCCATGGAAGGAATGAGCTCCAGGAGGTGGGGTTGAGTGCGGCAACGCCACGAAGTGCTGATTCTAGAGATTGATTCGCCCGCTCTGTCTGGCCGTTGGTCTGTGGATGGTACCCTGAAGACAAGCTGGCTGCTGCACCCACCGCTTTACAGAATTATTTCTAAACCAGGGAGGAGAACTGGGGACCCCGGTCCGAGTCGATGTCGATGGGAATACCGTGGAGTTTGAAGACATGATGAACAAGGAGGTTAGCAGTTTCAAAAGCAGAGGCTAGCTTGGAAAGGGGTATGTAATGGACATATTTAGAAAATCGATTGACAACAGTGAAAATGATAGTGTTACCTTCAGAAGGGGGCAGGCCGATGATGAAGTCCAAAGCGATGTGGGACCAAGGGCGGCTCAGGATGGGTAATGGGCACAGCAGACCAGCTGGAGGCAGGTGTGACTCCTTCCCTCAGGTGCAGACGGAGCAGACTTGGACGAATTTACGGGTGTCTTTGACCAGGCTGGGCCACCAGAAATGTTGCTGAATGAATTGGATAGTGCGGGTGATGCCGGGATGGCACATGAGCTCGGAGTTATGGGCCCACTGAAGGACGTCAGAGCCTTCGGAATCTGGTACAAATAGAGGGTTCGGAGGGCCGGTCTTGGGGTCAGGGTGAGTCTTTCGAGTGCGTTTGACTATTTGTTAAATTTTCAACAATTAAGTAGAAACTGGCTACATGCACCTAAATCCCTGGAGTAGGGCTCGGGCGGACAGTCATGAGGTTCCTTGTACGGGAGGCGGGGTGGCTCGAAGGCTGCGGGCTCGGAAGGGTGGTTGGATTGCATTTTTGAAGAAAGGAGGGAGACTTTCTGTGTAAAGGAGTGTTAAGGATTCCATGATCTCTTGAAGAGCTTTAACCTGTCGCTCAATGTGGGTGCCTTGGAGGGTAAGTGCATGTTTTAGGTTGCTGGGTCTGTAGGTGGCCAGAGTATTCTGTCACGAACGGATTGCGAGTGGACCCAAGAGCAGGCGGAGGCTGAGAGGTTGTGATGAACACTTTATTGAAAGGGGAAATGGGAATGGTCCTTGAGATGCGCTGGCGGGTTGTTGAGGCAGAGAATGCGTGGCAGGTGGTGACGAGGACTGGCAGCTGGCTTGGCGGCGAGGGACACAGACGAAACACTGAGGACAAGGAAAAGGAATTGCGTAGCTTACTTGGAGACTGGGGAGCCGTTGTACCACTGAAGAAGCTGCAGTACTCTGGCGAGGATTTCCGGGATCAGGCCGGCTTTAATGCAGGTGGTAATGAGTGCTGATTGGTGACAGGTGCACGGCTGAGGAAGGTGCTGGAAAGTAAGAGGGCAGGGGAGAGAGACAGGGTGCAAAGCGCCACCCACGCTCCAACAATAGTACTGCAGGGCAGCTCATGACACTGCATAGCCATCATTCCACAAAGTCCACCGCCTGGGTCCTCCTTCCTCTGCCAACAGAGGCGGACACTCCACGAGACACCGCGACAGGATTTTCGTGGAGCAACGAGTATCTCCAAGAAGTACCACGGAAGTGATATCGCTATAATGTTTGTGACTGACTTAGGGGTTTTTACAACTTTGCTTAAAATTTTGCTTCACTCGAGCATACGCAATGGTAGCATGATGTAGAAAGCTATCTTTAAAAAGTGGGATACAGAAACACGAACTGTAATTCCTACACCATTTACCTAATTTGGATGTAAATACCCTCAAATTTAAGATAAAAGTCTGCAGCAAGCATATCTTGTTCATTTAATCTCAAATTCATTGTGGTGGTGTTGGAGCCAAAAAGATGACAATTGTGTCCTAATATTTATGGACCTGACCAGAAGCATATATCAATACTGCTAGTAGAATAAAGATGAAGGTCATCGAGTGAACTATATGCAAAAGCTGAGCTCATTCATATATAATTGTCAACAGTTAACCTTTATTGAACCAAGGCATTTTTTTCAGTTTTTTTTAAATTGAAATTTATGCAGTTCAATTTCTCATTTCACTGTGAAATGAAAGCACAGAACAGATAAACTATTCAGGTTACAAAATAAATAATGGAATCAGGTTACAAAAGAAATCATGGAATCAATTTACAAACCCAAATGTATTCCAAACTTTTGACACATTAAAGCAGCCGCCTTGGGCAGATAGAACAGATGAACACACTTGTGGCATTATCTCTAAATTGGAAATCAAATATGTTTCAGAAAGTTCTTCCCAACAGTTCCCATAACTGCATAGCTATTCACTGGACTTTGAACTATTTAAGTTAAAAAAAAAACATCCATACATCCATCCATCCATTTTCTACCGCTTATCCGAGGTCAGGTCACGGGGGCAGTAGCTTTAGCGGGAACGCCCAGACTTGCCTCTCCCCAGCCACTTCATCCAGCTCTTCCAGGGGGATCCCGAGGCGTTCCCAGTCCAACTGAAAGACGTAGTCTGTCAAACGTGTACTGGGTCATCCCCTGGGTCTCCTCCTGGTGGTACGTCCCCGAAACACCTCACCGGGTTGGCGTCCGGGAGGCATCCGAATCAGATGCCCCAGGCACCTCATCTGACTCCTCTCGATGTGGAGGAACAGCGGCTCTACTCTGAGATCCTCCCGGATGACCGATCTTCTCACTCTATCTCTAAGGGAGAGCCCGGACACCCTGAGGAGGAAACTCATTTCGGCCGCTTGTATTCGGAATCTTGTTCTTTCGGTCACGACCCACAGCTCGTGACTATAGGTGAGGGTAGGAAGGTAGATCGACCGGTAAATTGAGAGCTTCGCCTTTCGGCTTAGCTCTTTCTTTACCACAACGGACCGATACAAAGTCCGCATCACTGCAGACGCTGCACCGATCCTCCTGTCGATCTCCCGTTCCATTCTTCCCTCGCTCGTGAACAAGACCCCAAGCTACTTGAACTCCTCCACTTGGGGCATTATCTCATCCCCGACCTGGAGAGGGCATGCCCCCCTTTTCCGACTGAGGACCATGGTCTCAGATTTGAAGGTGCTGATTCTCATCCCAGCCGCTTCACACTCAGCTGCGAACTGCTCCAGTGAGAGTTGGAGTTCACGGCTTGATGAAGCCAACAGAACCACATCATCTGCAAAAAGCAGAGATGCAATACTGAGGCCACCAAACCGGACCGCCTGTATACCTTGGCTCCACCTTGGAATTCTGTCCATAAAAGTTATGAACAGTTGGCGTAGTCCAACGAGTTCGACTTACTGCCGGATATGCGGACCAAACTCTGACTCCGGTCGTACAAGGACCGAACAGCCCGTATCAGGGGGTTCTGCGACCTAGGGTGTCCTGGTGTCAAGTGCACGTGTGGACACCCTTATGCTTTAGCATGGTGTTTGTTAGGGACAATCCGTGATGAGCACAGAAGTCCAATAACAGAACACCGCTCGGGCTCTCCAGCACCCCCTCCAAGGACTCAAAAAAGGGTGGGTACTCTGAAATGCTGTTTGGTGCAGAGGCACAAACAACAGTCAGGACCCGTCCCCCCGCCCGAAGGAGGAGGGAGGCTACCCTCTCCTCCACCGGGGTGAACCCCGACTTACAGGTGCCGAGCCGGGGGGCAATAAGTATACCCACACCTACTTGGCACCTCTCACCGTGGGCAACTCCATAGTGGAAGAGAGTCCAACCCCTCTCGAGAGGACTGGTACCAGAGCCCAAGCTATGTGTGTGGAGGCGAGTCCGACTATATCTATCTTCTCGACCTCACACATCAGCTCGGGCTCATTCCCTGCCAGAGAGGTGACATTCCACGTCCCTAGAGCCAGCTTCTGTAGCCGGGGGTCGGATCGCCAAGGTCCCCGCCTTTGGCCACCACCCAGCTCGCACTGCACCCGACCCCTATGGCCCCTCCCACAGGAGGTGAGCCCATGGGAAGGGGGACCCAACATTACCATTTCGAGCTGTGCCCGGCCGGGCCCCATGGATGCATGGCTTTTCTCCGGGTACTGCAGTTTCCTCCCACATCCCAAAAAGATGCATGGTAGGTTCATCGAAAACTTGTCCTTAGGTGTGAATGTGAGTGCAGATAGTTGTTTGTTTATATGAGTCCTGCGATTGGCTGGCAACCAGTTCAGGCTCTCTCCCAAAGATAGCTGGGCTGGGCGCCAGCACACCCGTAACCCTAGTGAGGCTAAGCCGTATGGAAAATGGATTGATGGATGGAAAAAATGGGCGTGTTCTCAAACTTTTCACCATTAGAACTACGGGTCAAATGTTTTAGAACCCTCAACTGTGAGTCAGATGTGGTAACCGCTATGAGAGTGTGTGGCTTAGAGGAAAGTTGACGGAATATTTTGGTTTTGCCCGGCCTAATAGGAATTCCACAGCAATTGCACTTTGGAAAGCCCATCCGAACCAGGCAAGCTAACACTATTATTTGCATTGACAAGTAGAGATATGACTGGTGAGTTCAGTCAAATTTTCTCTCCAAAATTTGCAAATTTAATGTTGCCGTGTGCACATGCTAGCCCGACCAAATTAGCAAGATAGTGTTGGGACAGGTATTGTGAATTGACTGTGCTGCACTTTACGCTGTGTGTGCACATCACACATTTTGCGCTAATTTCAATCGTTAATTAAAGGCTGTTACTCATGTATAAAGAGTGTAATCCAATCTGTTAGTGTGGGTAAAGATGGATGTGAAGCTGCTGGTAGTGGTAGCAGATTTTTTTTTTCCATCATATTTTTCCCAGTTCAGTGATATTATTCCAGATAAAAGGCATTAACTCTCCTGCGAGCAGTTTTTCCCATCATTTTCACAGAGATATTTTAATGTTGGAGCTCAAACCTTTTAAAATTCATAGTTTGCCAATCCAAACAAATAGTGTTTCAAGCAGTTACGTGTGCAATTTGTGCCACACTTCAGTGTTTGACAGCTTTCTCACCTCAAAGTAACATGCGCATGTTTGTGGTACAGTGAGGTTACATTTACACAAATGTCAACTCAATCGTGATCACTGACAAGGATATGCTTCTTAATGTTTAATTCCTTGCCCAAACTGTTGACGGATGATATATAGAGTACAGTGATAAAAAAAAATTCTAAATATATGTATACTTGATGCTTCTGCGACATTCTGCATCCCTCCAACAATTCAGATTTCATGATAAAGGGTATTAGCATTAGGGGCATTTCAATATTTTTTAAATCATCATCAATATTGACAAGCAGAATATCCATCATCCATCTTTTTTATCGGTAATCCTTACTCATTTGCATATGTATTAACTCAAACATATACTGTATTCTAACCTTCGGTATATACAATAATTACAATAATAAAGATACTGTTCATGTCTTATTCTTTTTGTTTCTTATTCCCAATATAGCTCTTTGCATTGAAGCCATAAGAAATGCTATACAGAAGGCTGTGTCCATTGTTAGTGCTGCCTTCAGTGGGGCCGTGTCAAAAATATCGACATCTCTGCAAACATAACCATGGTCTCATCAAATGTTCCACATTCTTGAAACAAGATTGCAGGAGAAAATGTGGAATCCATTAAGAATTGGAAGCACTTGCACACCTTGGAGAACATCAGTGTAATGAAAAGACCATCTACAATATCAAGGGAGCTAAAAGCATACTGATGAGCAAAGTAAGAGCATCATTGACCCCTGCTTCCAAACTAGTTTCTGTTAAAGATGGTGGGAAAGCTCGAGTGTGATATCACATTTTAATTAACATCTTGAAAAGGCCTTGACCCAACAAAATTAAATCTCATTCAAGAAAACGCCTCCAGTTTTCCACCTGTCTATATCCGTGCAGAAAGCAGCTTAACTCAACCATTGCGCTCCGCCTCAGACACAAGCTACCTGGGAGAAAAATGTAAGTTCTTTACCGTTTTAGATGTGCAACTTTGTGGAGGAAGATTTGCCTTTTCGGGAGGGTTTCTTTTGTCCCCAGTGGGCCTTGATATTTCTTCTTCTTTGTCTCTCATTATATACAATCTTTGCACCAAAGTATGCAATGCAGCTGAAAGCTGCCAGTATTTCCATCTTCTTTTTCTCTCATATTTCAATCACTAAAACTCCTGCATTCTTGTTCCAGTATGGCGACTCCATCGCACTGCTGACTCCACAAGAAACTCCAACATGATGAATGGAAGAATGGAGGCCACAAACCTTTATTTTCTACTTTCCTGCTCCACCTTGAAACTGTGCGCCTGATCTTTTTCTCGTCCTGTCATCCTGGTCTACAGCGCTGACCTTCAGGCTGACAGGAGGGTTGACACAACAGAGCTGACCCCTGACCGGCCCACGGCTTGGTAACGGCGGGACACTTACTGGCACCACAGCCAATTAAGGTGCGAGCATGTGGCTATGCACCACAGACTAGAACTTTCCAGGGGGTGAGCTGCTGCGCCTTAATCTCTTAATACCTCAGCTGGACCTGCAAGGTGACCCAGTGGCACCACAAGGTAGAATGCCCTTAGTGCCCTCCAAATAGGTAAGGAGGGGTGAGGATGATCTGTAGTAAAGGATGCAGATCTTGAAATTAAAACAAAAAAAGACCAGGGACAAAAAGAGGGATCTTTTGTAATCTGTTGTCTGGTGTTTTGATGCAAGGTTCTCTGTCAGGGAATGAACTGGACTCTTGGAGTTTTGGACCTGGTTTAGGCTTTTTATCACAGATCAGTGACTGTTGATGGCAAAGTAGTGCAATGCATCCCTCAGAATGTGTCAGAATGTAATTTCTTTTCTAAATCATTCTGTTTTCATGCCTCCTCTTGAAATATAACTGAGGCAGATGTGTCGGTTGTGAGAGCGTCTCACTCCAGTGGTTCGTTCTAAATGAAAATGGATGACTTGTAAAGAGAGCTAGTAACTCTGCAGACACCATATGCCTTCATCTCTTCCATTGAGCTAATTTATTGACTCTGGTGCTGCTGCAAAGGGAGGCTTCCTCGTCTTTTGAGATAGCAGTTGAAGGCAAGCTTTATAAACACATTGCTCCTTCCAATGGGAGTTGAATATTCTTTGGATTAAGTAAGATACATTTTTTAAAATGTTATATCATTGTATATGTTTACTGTGAGACTAAGTTACAAAAATATAACCCATAAAGAAGTCGCACAATGCGAAAGAGAGAAGGGTTCCATGAAGAAGTCTCTTTTTTGTTAATTTAAATCAGCATTTGGTTCATTTAGCGACCGACAGGCCCAGTTCTAGGAATACATACTAGAGGGGGCAGGCAGAAAAGTTAAATGGCATCATGTGACAGCATATTTTTTACTTTGGTATATTTATTTATTAACATATATTTATTCGGCCGCTAACTTAGTGATTTCTACACGGCATCTTTCACTACTTAATGTTGGGTAAAACACTAATAACACACACGGCGTGGCTACTGTTAACAGGGCACTTATACATGTGTACTTGTTTGTAGCTACTTACTTGTCATTAAATCACAGAGCCGAACATATTTACAATCCTGTACAGTGTACACACACGATCTTCTATCAACTGCATTCAAGTTTCGCTCCTCCAGCCACTGTGGCGTTACCACCCATGCACAAATCACGTGAACTGGACTGCCTGAATAACAATAATACACAAACACAGAACTACAAAAAAAATTCCCAAATTAAATAGATTAACCCTTTATAGGGCACTCGTGAAAATACTTGCAAATTAAAAATTAGTGTGACTTTTTCTCCTTCAGTTTTTTTCCATTTATACACTACCTGTCTCTTCGTGCATAAAATATGTGTTTAGTTGTGTAGGTGTTGTTGTCTAAGAGAGAAGAAGAAAAAAAGTCCAAATAGGCAAGGACACATAGGGTCAGTAAGTACACGCTGTCTTTGTTTGGTGACAATAAAAGGCATTCTATTCTATTCTATTCTGTCACAATGCGAGTTGGATTGGAACCAAGTGCAGACTGAGGCGGAGGGAGTAGATTTTGAATAGTTTATTGCAGGTTGAACAGGGTAGGGATATCCGAGGTAGGGTGGTGGACTGGCAGGATAAGGAGCGAGCAGGAAGCGGGAATGTGAGCAGGTGGAGTGGCTTGGCGGCGCGGCTGGAGCAGGCAGCGAGGCGATAAATGCACGGGAGGAACACTGGAGAAAGGAAAGAACACAATCGGGTGAGTACAGTCGAGGGTCGTAGGATGGTTACAGTCATACCACAAAAAACCTTGGAGTACGAGGGTCAGTCGGTGAGTCACAGACAAATGTTAAAGGTGAGATGACAAAGATGTTATGGGGTCAGTGCAAATTCATATTTGCATTGTTTTTACAGTGGGTAAAGAAGGTTTTGAGACCCCTTAAGTTGTTCACTCTTTGTTATATTGCAGCCATTTGCTAAAATCATTTGAGTTAATCCCCCCCCCCCCCCACCCACTCATTAATATAGACACAGCACCCCATATTGACAGAAAAAAAAAACGGAATTGTTTAAATTTTAGCAGATTTGTTAAAAAAAGAAAATCTGAAATATCACACAGCCATAAGTATTCAGAGCCTTTGCTCAGTATTTAGTAGAAGCACCATTTAGAGCTAATACAGCCATGAGTCTTTTTGGGAATGATGCAAAAAGTTTTTCACACCTGAATTTGGGGATCCTCTGCCATGCCTCCTTGCAGATCGTCTCCTGTTCTGTCAGGTTGGATGGTGAACGTTGGTGGGCAGCCATTTTCAGGTCTCTCCAGAGATGCTGAATTGGGTTTAAGTCAGGGCTCATGCTGGTCCATTCAAGAACAGTCACGGAGTTGTTCTGAAGCCACTCCTTCGTTAGTTTAGCTGTGTGCTTAGGGTCATTGCCTTGTTGGAAGGTGAACCTTCGGCCCAGTCTCAGGTCTTGAGCACTCTGGAGAAGGTTTTCGTCCAGGATATCCCTGTACTTGGCCACATTCATCTTTCCTTCGATTGCAACCAGTGGTCCTGTCCCTGCAGCTGAAAAACACCCCACAGCATGATGCTGCCACCACCATCCTTCACTGTTGGGACTGTATTGGATAGGTGATGAGCAGTGCCTGGTTTTTCCACACATTACGCTTAAGATTAAGGCCAAAAAATCCTATCTTGGTCTCATCAGACCAGAGAATCTTATTTCTCACCATCTTGGAGTCCTTCAGGTGTTTTTTTTTAGCAAACTCCATGCAGGCATTCATGTGTCTTGCACTAAGGAGAGGCTTCCGTCGTGCCTCTCTGCCATAAAGCCCCGACTGGTGGAGGGCTGCAGTGATGGTTGAATTTCTAGAACTTTCTCCCATTGCATCTCTGGAGCTCAGCCACAATGATCTTTGGGTTCTTCTTTACCTCTCTCACCAAGGCTCTTCTCCCCGATTGCTCAGTTTGGCCGGACGGCCAGCTCTAGGAAGGGTTCTGGTCATCCCAAACGTCTTCCATTGAAGGATTATGGAGGCCACTTTGCTCTTAGGAAACTTAAGTGCAGCAGAATTCTTTTTGTAACCTTGGCCAGATCTGTGCCTCTGAGCTCATGATTCTCATAGACAGGGGTGTGGCTTTCCTAATCAAGTCCAATCACCCAATATCTTTTAGCACGACTCTACGTATTATATATTCATATATGTTTCAGTGACACGGCACAAGCTTTTCCATAGTATGCAGTATTGTGTGCCCCTCGCTCGAGTAGCGTTATAACACGCCGCACAGCAAGTCTTCGCTTTGTCTGTTGACTTATCATACAGACAAAAGTACAGACGACACTACTGAAGAAGTACTGTGTGGGTATTTTTTTCCTACTCCCCAGTGCATACTAACCATAATAGAGTCATAGGTATAGAAAAGGAAATCCTCACCTCTTGTCTGCGCCGCGGCACCGTGGCGGTGGCGAGACACCGGTTTAAACATAGACATGTGGAATGGATGGATTTTGAGGGATTGAGGGAGTTTTAACTGAACCAAAGTGGCATTAATGATTTTGGTGATAGGGAATGGACCAATGCAGCGAGGAGTAAACTTACGGGATTCTGTTTGGAGTGGAAGGTCACGGGAGGAGAGCCAAACCGTCTGACCCACCTTGTATTCCGGAGTAGGAGATCGATGACGATCCGCCAGCTGCTTATTTTTCTCCATCGACCGAGTTAAAGCAGCCCTGACGTCCTTCCACATCGACTGGACCCGTTGAAGATGCTCCTTCACCGCAGGAACCAACACTGTATGCTCCTGATCTTTCAACAATGGAGGTTGGAAACCATAACATGCCATAAAGGGAGTCATACCTGTGGCAGAGCTGGTGAGGGAGTTGTGGGCATATTCCACCCCTGGGAGCAAGGTGCACCAGAAGGCAGGGTGGCGAGCAGCAACGCAACAAAGAGCAAGAGCATATTCCATGTTTTGATTTGCCCGCCCCGTGTGGCTGTTGGTTTGGGGATGGGAGCCGAAAGACAAACTGGCTGCTGCGCCCACCGCCTTGCAGATCTCTTTCCAGACCTGGGATGAAAACTGAGGACCCCAGTCCAATACTATCTCAAACGGAATACCATGAAGTCTGAACACGTGGAGGACAAGAAGGTTAGCAGTCTCAAAGGCAAGAGGGAAATTTGGGAAGAGGTACATTGTGAACATAGTTGGAGAACCGGTCAATAATGGTGAGGATGATGGTGTTACCTTAAGATGGAAGTAAGTCCAGGGAGATGTGGGACCAAGGGTGGGTCGGAATGGGTAAGGGGTGCAGCAGATCAGCTGGGTGTTGATGTGAGGCCTTACCTCAGGCACAGACGTAGCAGGCTAGAACAAACTCACAGGTGTCCTTGGCTAGACTGGGCCACCAGAAGTGTAAAATGGATGGTGCTGGTGATGCCGGGATGACAGGTGACCTTGGAGTTGTGGGCCCACTGAAGGACGTCAGAGCGTGCGGAATCGGGTACAAATTCGGTTGGGAGGCCCGGTCTATGGATCTGGGTGAGTCTTCTCAGCTTCTTTCACCACCTGTTCGATTTTCCAAATGGCCGCTCCAATGAAGCACGAGGAAGGGAGGATGGGTTCTGGTTCAGTTGGGCTGGAGGGGTGTGCATACATCCGGGAGAGGGCATCAGGCTTGCCATTGCGTGAACCAGGGCGGAAGGAGAGGCAGAAATTGAACTGCCTAAGAAATAAAGCCCAACGAGTTTGCCGGGGATTAAGTCGCTTGGCGGAATGGAGATAAGCCAGGTTCTTGTGGTCAGTCCATATTATAAAGGGTGTAACGGTTCCCTCCAACCAGTGTCTCCACTCCTCTAGGGCCCAAACGATGGCTAGCAGCTCACGGTTTCCGACATCATAATTTCGCTCGGGTGTGGACAGGCGACGGGAGAAAAAGGCACAAGAATGAAGTGTTCGGGAGCCTGGGTCCTGCTGGGAGAGGACGGCTCTGGCTCCCGTGTCAGACGCATCAACCTCCACCACGAACTGGAGGTAGGGGTCAGGGTGTCGCAGTATGGGACCACTGGGGAACAGTTCTTTGAGACGTTTGAATGCTTGCGATGCAGCAGGGGTCCAGTGGCAAGGTGAGCTAGTAGAGGTGAGACTGGTGACAGGTACGGCAACCTTGCTGTAGTCACGGATGAAACGTCGATAGAAATTTGCGAAACCAAGAAAGTGTTGGAGCTCCTTGCGGGTGGAGGAAATGGGCCAGTTGATGACTGCTTGGGTCTTTGCTCGGTCGGGTTGTAATTGTCCTTTTGCAATGACGTATCCCAAGAAGTGAACGGAGGAGAGGGGGAATTAGCATTTTGGCGATGTTCTTCAGGGGAGCGGGAGAAGATGAGTATGTCGTCAAGATAGACAAAACGAACCGGTTCAGCATGTCACGGAGGACGTCATTGATGAAGGTTTGAAAAACGGCAGGGGCGTTGGTTAATCCAAACGGCATGACATGGTACTCGAAGTGTCCAAGGGGGGTATTGAAAGTCAACTTCCATTCGTCCCCTCCTCTGATGCGGATGAGATGGTATGCGTTGCGTAAATCCAATTTTTTGAAAATTTGGGTGTCGTAGAGGGGTTCAAAAGAGGGGTCAATAAGGGGCAGTGGTGCTTAGTTTTTAACCGTGATGTCATTGAGGCCTCGGAAATCAATGCAGGGGCGAAGAGTGGTATCTTTCTTTTTCACGAAAAAGAAGCCCGCCCTCACGGGGGAAGAAGCGGGCCGGATGAGTCCAGAAGCAAGGGAGTCATAACATAATATAACTTTCCATCACCTCTTTTTCGGGACGGGAGAGATTAATGAGGCGGCTGGAGGGAAGAGGGGCTCCTGGCAAGAGGTCAATGGCGCAATCATAGGGGTGCTGGGGGGTGGGGGGGAGAGAGATGGCTAGGTCCTTGCTGAATACGGGGGAGTGATCGTGGTAATCTTCTGGGACCCGGGAGAGATCGGTAGGTGCTACTAGTGGCTTAGGTGTGGTGGAGGACGGGATGGCCGAAAAGAGACAGTGGGAATGACAGAAGTGACTCCAACCAGTGATAGACAGATGGGTCCAATCTATGGCAGGGTTGTGTTGTTTGAGCCACGGGATGCCGAGGACAAGTGTCGTCTTAATTTAAGTGTTTTGCGGTGAATGGTGCAGTTTGGTGGGTGACAGGGGAGATGAGTGGCCCGTCCAGGGCCGTAACCTTCATAGGAAAACGGTGTGGCTCAAGGGGAAGCTGGAGCGGACACACCAAGCCCTCATGGATGAAGTTGTCATCGGCGCCGGAGTCAATAAGGGCACAGACTGGTGTGTTGTGAACGGGACCAAGAATGCATGCAGGAACAGTCATACAGGAGGGAGCGCTTTGGGACGTGTTGGTTTGGCTCAGCACGACACTCTCAGGTCGTGGTGAGCCCGGTCTTTTGGCTTGAGTGTGCAGGTGGCAATAAAATGACCAGGCTGTCCACAATAGATGCATAATTTCTGAGTGACGCGGTGCTGTCGTTCCTGGAGGTCTAAACGGGTCCTGCCTAATTGCATTGGCTCCTCTGGTCCAGTGAGGGGTGAAGAGGAGGAGTCCGGAGGTTCAGTGTGCGGCGGAGCGGTAGGAGGCGCAGCCTCCGTGAGTGGAGCGTCCTTGTTCCTCGCTCACGAGCTCTCTCTCGGAGGGGGTTGTCAAGTTGAATGGCTATGGAAATCAAATTCTCGAGGGAGGTGGGTTCGTCCCTGGTTGCGAGTTCGTCCTTGAGTTGTTGTTTTGCTCTCGGGAAGAATACTCACAGGTCGATTGCTGAAGTGGCTCTGGGAAGACAGGAGGGATACTTGTTGTGTGAGAGTGTTTAATGAGTCCATGATTTCGCGGAGGGCTTTGTCTTGTCTGCAAATGTGGGCGCCCTGGTGGGGGAGCGCTTCCCTCAGCGCTTGGGTAGTCGCTGGGTTTGTCATGACCTGAGTATTCTGTCCCAATCCGAGTTGGATTGGACCCAGAAATATTTAAGCAGCAACAGAGCGCTTCCGGTTGACACTCTTAATCTAAAACTCAAAATTGCACCACTTTCGATGGCGGACTCTAGCTTGATGATTGCCAAACAGCAGCAGGTTCACTATCAACAGCACAGTCTATGCGCAAATTAGACTACTCAAACACTACCATTATACAAATGCATGCAATAAATGTTTAAGGCACTTCAATTATAAAGTTTAACTATTTCCTTGAACAATAAATTACTTTGTGTGGTCAAATCTAGAGTCCCTCTGCAGACAGTAGATCAGATAGCCGATACATAGCACGAAGGGGAGGAGACTAGACGAAGCAAGTGCGATCGCACAGTTTTTTTTTGAGGGGGTACAGCATTTGTTTCAGGGAGGCGTTATTAGGATTCCCACATAGTCTTTTTAGGCAGGAGAAGCGCTGCTCCAATATTTCTCACTCCAGGACACATGTCGCTGCACTATAATTGGCTGTTTTATCCCTCTAAAACATGTCCTACTTCTTCCAGAAGGAAAAAGATGTACCTGAAGTGTGTCGGCGTTATTTGTTTCCCAATAACCCTAACCCACCTTAATCCTAACCTTAACCCATCCTAAACCGCGTTAAGACCCAACCCTAACCCTAAACCTAACCATAACAAACATATTAGTTTTTATTTCGTACAAATGTGTTACATGTTTGGTATGGACATCTCGTTACATCTGTGTAACCTGCCCTTCCCGCGACGCAGGAGCCAGTCATGTTGCAGTGGGCATGTCCTGCCTAGAAACTATGTAGGAATCTTAATAACGCTTGAAGCCCCGCTGACCTAAGTGTTTCAAGTGGTTCTAATTTGCTTTAGTGCATTTATTGTACAATGCAGATCGTCGTCGGGGGGTGAAGTGCTGATAGAAAATGTCCATTCCTGAAAAAGGGTATTATGGCCAAGCAAATGGGCACATCACACACATAGGGAAACATTGGGTAAAAAAAGGGGGGCACATGCCCCAACCTCCCCCCCACCAGGTTCTGCCTCCTTTGCTTTCATGTGGTAAAGGCAAGCATTATAGACACTCTATGTGCTGCCCTCTGGTTACTCTGCAAACATCGATGCAATCGTCTACCTCTGTCCACTCTCTGCAGCATATCCCATGGGCAATGCTTCAGTGGTACAATTTTTCAGCTCATCGGGGTTGCAGGAAATGAGGGTACATAAACGTTGCTCTATAAAGAAAGATGTTACAAGGAGTTAGGTCAGATGATGTCGCAGGCCACTTGCAGAACACCTGATCGTCTTATCCAGCACAGCCCATCTATCTGTTTGGCTGGTGCTCATTGAGAAATGTACTAATCTACTGATTAATGTGAAAGGCTACCAGTTTTATACACACTTCTGAAATAACAAATTTGCTTAAATTACCTTTCAATATATCAAACTCGACCGCACAGGGGGGCAAAACGTAAAGCACACTATAGGTTGTGGGCTGAACAGGAAACAAATCATGTTTTGAACATAATCCATCAATCCATTTGTCTATTTTTTCATCTATTCATCTATTCAGGGTGGCAGGGAGCTTGAGCCTAGCCCAGCTGAGGCGAAAAGGCGGACTATACCCTGGTTGGGTCACCAGCCAGTTGCGTTTTGTGATTTGAACTTAAATGTGAATCGAAATGGACAAGATGTGATATTATTTCCAAATAAATCAACTTAACCTTAAAGTATCTTAAACTATGCATATGCTCTGCATAACTTCTTCTTTTCCTTTCGGCTTGTCCCGTTAGGGGTCGCCACAGCGCGTCATCCTTTTCCATGTAAGCCTATCTCTTGCATCCTCCTCTCGAACACCAACTGCCATCATGTCTTCCCTCACGACATCCATCAACCTTCTCTTTGGTCTTCCTCTAGCTCTCTTGCCTGGCAGCTCCATCCTCATCATCCTTCTACCAATATACTCACTATTTCTCCTCTGGACGTGTCCAAACCATTGAAGTCTGCTCTCTCTAACTTTGTCTCCAAAACATCGAACCTTGGCTGTCCCTCTGATGAGCTCATTTCTAATTTTATCCAACCTGGTCACTCCAAGAGCGAACCTCAACATTTTCATTTCCGCCACCTCCAGCTCTGCTTCCTGTTGTCTCTTCAGTGCCACTGTCTCTAATCCGTACATCATGGCTGGCCTCACCACTATTTTATAAACTTTGCCCTTCATCCTAGCAGAGACTCTTCTGCATATGTTAAAATGATTCAAATTGCAAAACCAAAAAAAAACCCACAACTGAAAATAGAAAATAAAATGAATTTTAAATCAAAACTTTCAAGTTATTTTACTCTTACGCCATTTTGTCAGAGCTGGATAATTGGTATCTTTTCTTGGGAACAAGTTCATTTATGTTTGTGGTAAAGTTCTATGTTGTAAAGATTCTCAGTATGTACTGCAGGTGTTCATCTGGTTAGGTGATGTTTTTATAATGTTCCTCACAGAGAACAGCTCCCCACAAAGATTTGTGCTCCCAAAGGTCGATAACTATTAAGCTCCAAATAGACAGAGCAACAGAATGATTCCAGGCAACCTATCCTTACGCTGCATTATGAGATTTGTACTTTGTGTGTCATTACCTCTTCCTACTTCCAAAAAGAAAACGAGGTGGTGTTTCTCACCATGCTTTGCTGTAGACACAATCATCACGTTTGATTGTATTATCATGCCTGTTTAATGTGTTACTTTGCACAGAAATGACATAATAGTTAAAGAGGTGTCCTTTCTCGTGTACAATTAAAATATTGCTACATTTGGTGGCCCTGAATCTGGCACCGGAGTAACAATGTTGCAATTAATGACAACTGGTAAAGAGGACTTACCAGAAGGACAACCATCTATGGACCAATGTACCAATCATATCTGTATTATAAAGGAGTCAGACCTGATTCATGGAGGAAACCAGGCACCACTCATCACCTGGCAAATACCATCCCTACAATGAAGCATGGTGGTGGTAGCCTCACGCTGTGGGATGTTTTTGGCACCAGGAATTGGGAAACTTGACCGGGTTGAGGGGAAGATGAATGAGACAATGTACAGAGATATCAAGGATGAATACGTGCTCCAGAGCGCTCTTGACCTCAGACTGGGGCAACAGTTCATCTTTCAGCAGGAAAACGGCCCTAAGCGCACAGCCAAGATATCAAAGGATTGGCTTCAGGACGACTGTGTACGTCCTTGAGTGACCCAGCCAGGCTTGAATCCAATTCAAGATCTCTGGAGAGATCTGAAAATGGCTTTGCGCCAACACTCCCCATCTAACCTGATGAAGCTTGAAAAGTGCTGCAAAGAGGAATTGGTAAAACTGCCCAAAGATAATTGTGCCATGATTGTGGCATCATATTCAAAAAGACTTGAGGCTGGAATTTCTGCCAAAGGTGCGCCAACCAAGTATTGAGCAAAGGCTGTGAATACTTGAGTACATGTTTTGTTTTGGCTCCATCACTCCCTGACAATGTGTTGTGTGTAGAAATATGAGCAGAAAGAAATCATTTATTCCATTTTGGAATACGACTGTAACATAAAATGTGGACAAAGTCAAGCACTGTGAATGCTTTACGAATGCACTGCATAATATAACATAATAACAAAAAACAAATAACAGGTCAGCTTAATGTACTAAATCCTAACCATAAACAAAACAGATGTAACATACCATAATAGATGGATGCTACCATTTGCTTGTTGTAGTTAAGGTTAACGAGTTTGTAGCCAGTGTCTATAAAGAGTAGCGTCATTAACCGTTTATTGGCTCCTTTTCACTCAGGTATCTTCAAAACCGGATTCAAATTCAAAGTGTGTTATTCATGCATCATCCAATAAAAAAGAATACTCAAACTCGAGTGAAACTGAAAAATTCAAATGAGCACATTCAGTTGCGAACATATTGTTACAAAATTGCAGCGTAAAAGAAAACTACACTGATTGCTGATACAGCATAAATATGGCCAAAAAGGATAAACAGAGGTGGGTAGTAACACGTTACATTTACTCTGTTACATTTACTGAAGTCTCATT